>NC_037673.1:131741522-132041522 GCF_003255815.1 Theropithecus gelada | reverse complement strand
AACTGGAAGAGAGAACTTGAAATGTTCTCAACATACAGAAATGATAAATCCTCAAGATGATAGATACCCCAACAACTGATTTGATCATTAGACATTCTATGCATTCAACAAAGTATGACAAGTACCCCATAAATATGTAAAATAGTAGGTATCAATTAGAAAATATGCAGTCTTCCAATTCATAAACATGGTATTCTTTTTCACCAATTCAAATAATCTTTAATGACTTTCAGCAATGTTTTGTAATTTTTAAAATTTGTCCAACTTATTTTTTTTTTCTGCTTATTTTAGGTATTTTCTATGTTAGACAATTAAAATGAAATATTTTGTATTACAGCATTTTCCAAGTGGCTAATATTGATACATAGGAAAGCCACAGCATATAAAGCATTCATGTTGCCTGGGCACCTTAATGAACTCTCTTATTAATGCTAATAATATTTCTATCAATGTTCTTAAGTTTTCTTGGAAGGTAACTACATAATTTTTAAATAATTATAATTTTGTTTCTTTTCAACAGCTGTGTCTTTTGTTGGGTTCCACGCCTTATTGCATGAAATCATATTAAGTGGTAGAGGTTGGAATAAGGGTCAACATTCTTATCATATTGTTGCTTTTAATAGGAATATCTCTATTCTTTCCCTATTTTCTACAATGTTGCTTGTTAGTATAGACAAGTGGGGTTGTTTGTTTGCTCGTGGTTTTTTTGAGACAGAGTCTCACTCTGTTACCCAGGTTGGAGTGCAGAGGTGCAATCTCGGCTCACTGCAACCTCCACGTCCCAGGTGCAAACGATTCTTGTGCCTCAGTCTCCCTAGTAGCTGGGATTACGGGTGCATGCCACCACATCCAGTTAATTTTTTTCTCCTTTTTTGTTTTCTTTTCTTTTTTTTTTTTTTTAGACGGAATCTCGCTCTGTCGCCCAGGCTGGAGTGCAGTGGTGCGATCTCGGCTCGCTGCAAGCTCTGCCTCCCAGGTTCACGCCATTCTCCTGCCTCAGCCTCCTGAGTAGCTGGGACAGGTGCCTGCCACCACGCCTGGCTAATTTTGTTATTGTATTTTTAGTAGAAACAAGTTTTCACCATGTTGGTCAGGCTGGTCTTGAACTCCTGGCCTCAAGCGATCTGCCCACCTCAGTCTCCCAAAGTGCTGGGATTACAGGCACAAGTCACCACACCCTGGTCTGACAAGTGTTCTTTTTCATATTAAGAAAACATTCTTTGCACTATAGCACTTACAATTTTTTTTTTATTATTATACTTTAAGCTCTAGGGTACATGTGCACAATGTGCAGGTTTGTTACATATGTATACATGTGCCATGTTGGTGTGCTGCACCCATTAACTCGTCATTTACATTAGGTATATCTCCTAATGCTATCCTTCCCGCTTCCCCGCTCCCCACAATAGGCCCAGGTGTGTGATGTTCCCCTTCCTGTGCTTTAAAGTTCATATGGAACCAAAAAAGACTCCGCATCGCCAAGACAATCCTAAGACAAAAGAACAAAGCTGGAGGCATCACGCTACCTGACTTCAAACTATACTACAAGACTACAGTGACCAAAACAGCATGGTACTGGTACCAAAACAGAGATCTAGACCAATGGACCAGAACAGAGCCCTCAGAAATAATACCACACATCTACAGCCATCTGATCTTTGACAAACCTGAGAGAAACAAGAAATGGGGAAAGGATTCCCTATTTAATAAATGGTGCTGGGAAAATTGGCTAGCCATAAGTAGAAAGCTGAAATTGGATCCTTTCCTTACTCCTTATACGAAAATTAATGCATGATGGATTAGAGACTTAAATGTTAGACCTAAAACCATAAAAATCCTAGAAGAAAACCTAGGTAATACCATTCAGGACATAGGCATGGGCAAGGACTTCATGTCTAAAACACCAAAAGCAATGGCAACAAAAGCCAAAATTGACAAATGGGATCTCATTAAACTAAAGAGCTTCTGCACAGCAAAAGAAACTACCATCAGAGTGAACAGGCAACCTACAGAATGGGAGAAAATTTTTGCAATCTACTAAAAATTAGACAAAGGGCTAATATCCAGAACCTACAAAGAACTCAAACAAATTTATGAGAAAAAACAAACCCCATCAAAAAGTGGGTAAAGGGTATGAACAGACACTTCCCAAAAGAAGACATTCATATAGCCAACAGACACATGAAAAGATGCTCATCATCACTCACCATCAGAGAAATGCAAATCAAAACCACAATGAGATACCATCTCACACCAGTTAGAATGGCAATCATTAAAAACTCAGGAAACAACAGGTGCTGGAGAGGATGTGGAGAAATAGGAACAGTTTTACACTGTTGGTGGGACTGTAAACTAGTTCAACCATTGTGGAAAACAGTGTGGCGATTTCTCAAGGATCTAGAACTAGAAATACCATTTGACCCAACCATCCCATTACTGGGTATATACACAAAGGATTATAAGTCATGCTGCTATAAAGACACATGCACATGTATGTTTATCGCGGCACTATTCACAATAGCAAAGACTTGGAATCAACCCAAATGTCCGTCAGTGACAGACTGGATTAAGAAAATGTGGCATATATACACCATGGAATACTATGCAGCCATAAAAAAGGATGAGTTCGTGTCCTTTGCAGGGACATGGATGCAGCTGGAAACCATCATTCTCAGCAAACTATCACAAGGACAGAAAACCAAACACCACATGTTCTCACTCATAGGTGGGAATTGAACAATGAGATCACTTGAGCATTTACAATTTTTAGCCATTTCTGATTTTAAAACACCTTTCTAAAATTTGTTGCTTGGCTTCTGTCTTCTTTAAACAGATTTAGAACATAATTTACATCGAAGATTCAGAATCATTGATTGTACAACTTTTACTGTAATGTTTCCATACACATGGAACGCTCCCACCTTTATCAATCCATCCCCCAACACTACGTTTTTTGAAATTGAGTTTCTGCGCTTATATGTCTTTTCTATGCTACTAGGCTGTCATGTCTTGCTAATGTCAAAGTATCTGCTTATTCCTCTACCTTCTAAATTTTTGTAGACATATAAATTAGAACATTCTACTCATTAAAGTTATGTATAAAGTAAGAATAAGCTCTGAGAAAGCAATTTCTATATGAGTAAGATTAAAGTCTTATTATATGGTAAACCTTGGGTGATTTTACCTGTTCACTAAACTTTTTCTTTTGTTCAGTGGTTGTCAGCTCTGTTATGGAGAGGAGAGGATTCCAAGTACTGAAGCATTAGGCAGGAAAGTAAACATAATCATGCTTTCAGAAGTTCAACAACAGAAAGGGAGTAAACCAGACAGTAAAACAGAAGATTAAATTAACCTCAACACCTCATTCCACTATAATTCAATTGGCTTTCTATAAACTTAATAGAAGTTTTCATCCTAATATCTGATGAAATTATTGCTGTTGATGTCTTAACTACCCTGGAAAGGACATGGAAAGGGAAAAATAAATAACCTCTCAGGGCAAGTAAATATTTGTGATATATGTTCCACATATTAAAGTACTGATACTACATGTGGCATGAGGCTCTGTCGTAGGAGCCCTAGGGGTTAATCCTGCAAAAAAAATCACATGTGCACATAAGTAATTATATTAAAAGTCAGCACATGTGTGAGGGTTAGGGCTGTGATTTTTCAAGTCCAAATAAACACATTTACTGAGTTTAGGCAGAAGTACAGGAGAGGGGAAATTGGCACCCCTGTCACGTGTAGTGAGAAGAAAGGCCACAGAAATATGTCTGTGCATGTGTGGATGGATGCCTGGGGTCATCGTGCCCCCCTTTCCTGGGCTCTCCATGCTGAAGCTGGCCCCAGGCACTGTTCAGTTCCAGATCTGGCTTGTTTTCCTGGCACCTGGAAAATTCCACACACACCCACACTCCCATAAACCTGTCTTTCTTTTGCTACCAAATGGCCTACAAACATTTACTTTAAATAAGTATACATATTTTTATAAAAGTGAGCTTATTCTAAAGTAGTATACGCACATGGTTTAAAAAAAATCAAACGGTAAAAATACATACGCAACTAAAAGTGAGTCTTTTTTTTTACCATAGGCCCCAAGACTCCCTTCTTACCTATAACCATCAATTTCTGGTATATCCTCCTAGAGATATCTGCAAATATACAAGCATATATGAATGTATACACATACTCTTTTTATACAGATGATAGTAAGTTATGCAGCTTGTTCTGCACTTTGCTTTTTCCACTTACCTATCTTAGACATGGGTTAATCTGTAACCCAGTGCTCTCAGGTTACTTCCCATGATCCTTGTAAGGAAGATTTGTAAACCACCTGCCAGAGATGTCAATGGAACTCATTCTGCATCCTTCTGTCTGGATCACGGTTCTGCAACTCTGCACAGCTGTCTGGTTATGTTCAGGTCTCCATATAAAGGTCACCCTCGTAGATGAGGCTTCTCCAATCACCTTGTCTGAACACTACCCCCTTCCCTCACTCAGGCACCTGTATGTATCTCAGAACCTGTATGTTTTCTTCATACTATTTAAAGTGGGATCTAACTATTTTATTTGCCAGTTTATTTAGTGGTTCACCATTAATCTCTTCTCATGAAACAGCAGCTCCATGAGGGCCAAGGCTGTGATTGTCTCAGACACTTGTATTCCTGGCACCCTCCACATGCTGCCACATGACAGGTGCTCAGTGTACACTCAGCGAGTAAATAAAGTAACCTTGTGACTTCGCACAGCTCCTTAACCTCCTGAGTGAGGGATAGATGAGGTGATATGACATCACTGGGGTAAAAATTAATCCCTATTTACAGATGGAAAAACAAGTTTGGGGAAGAAGCACAACTAGCCCAAAGCCACAGAGTGGGTCAGGGGTGAGTCAAACTTATAACTCAGACACTGGGACTCCAAGACCCATGCCCCTCCCACCTCCAGGAAATACCAAGTCGTGACAATTGAAGCTCAGCATCCAAAGTGCCAGCTGTTATTTTCAAATAGGAGCCCAACATGGCAGATATCCATAGATAAAGGGCCAAGACACCCTCATGCTCTTTCCTCCAACTAAGATCTAAAGTTATGTCCCAGGTCACTCCAAGAAGCAGCAAGTCCAGCAAAGGATACACACTATCCCTCTCACATTTTGACAGATGTCAGGGGCCTCAGGCACCAGGGACAATTCACTAATTTCCTCTCACTCTAGCTTGGCCAGCCTTGGGAGAAGAGGTAGGGTGGGGACAGAAGAAGGCACCCTCCATTTCCTGCTCAGCCTACCCACTTCCATCACTCATCGTGTTGGCCACGGTGCAGCAATCTCATCGAGTTACTGCACCTCCAGGCACCACTGACCTGCATGCTCCAGCATGTACACTGTAACTGTAGAGCCATGGCTGGAAGCGGGAGAAGACAGGTGCAGCCCCACATAGAAATCTGCCCTTCCTCCAAGGGACCCAGTTTTCTGGGACCACCTCATTGGCTGGCTCATCTGGAGACACTCTAGGTTAACTGCAGAGTCATCCCTTATGGAGAGAAAAGGACAGCAGCTGCTCACTTCTAACTTGAGCTACACATACTCAAGCACTGATCTCAGGCTGTTGCTGGTCCCGTTCTGACCACCATCATTTGATGAACCTAAAACATGGCAGAACTCGTGCCACTGAGACAGAGGTTAGTGTTCTGCTTAGTTCATGTTCTCTATAGGAAGAAAACCATATGATTTCTCCTCCAAATCAAGACAGTCTTGACCATAAAAGGGATCAGTCTTAATACTTTTGCCAGGAGTTTGGGCATGAATCAGGATTGTCTGGGCAAACCAGGTGTATGTCACTCTAACTAAGGCAACAAGTGTGCTGGTCCTAACAGCTGTGAACACATCTCTGAGCTTGGACCATTTGTCAAAAGACTCACTCAAGTACATTTCTTCTGCTGCTTTGCATTTATTTAAAAATTCACACACATGTTCACATCTGTATAATATTCTTAAGAACTATGAAAACAAATACAGTCTCCACGTTAAGAATGAAGACACAGAGGCAGAATAATGTAAGGAGACTTGCCTCAGATCCCACAGAAGTTAGTGGCAGAAGTGGAACTACAACTGAAATCTCCTGACTTCAGCCCCATAAATAAGCCAATTCTACCTCCTACTTCAACTGTTGGTGAGTGCTGATTTACATACCTACCAAAGTAAAAATGGGCCCCTGTTGAAGTCACCAAGATGAACTTCCACTAGGAACTAACAAATCACTATTTGCTAAGAAATCCTGAGCTAAAGAAATTTCTCTCTTTTTCCCTAATACAATTTCTAGTGGGCTTAACTTATTTCATATAGAAGCAGGAAAACATATACACTCAGAGATGTGTGCATGCTCTTCTTGTAAAGGTAATCACCAACAGAACATGCACCCTACACTTTTCTGATTGAAGCACATCTCATTCTAGAGTGAAGTTTGGGAGGATCTCTCCTTCTAGAGGTAAGAATCAGGACTGTCTTCCTCACTGTTATATCTCACCTCTTAACACAGCATCTGACACAAGCAGGTGCTGAAATTCCGTAAGTAGGTAGATGAAGGATGAACGCGTGCACACATGGATAGATGTATGCATGGGCACATGCATGCACGCATGGAAATGAGTTGGTCTCCTTTGATTGGAGATCAGCTGTATTTACAGATCTATTTGGAACTTGATAAGTAGGTCATCATTAAATTCAACCTTTGATGTCCGCAATTTTCGCCATTGATAATTCAAGGACAGCAGTGAAAGAACATATAGGAAGGAAACGGGCTGGAGAAGCTTCTAACCCAAACCAGTAAATACGGTGAATTCAGAAACCTGTGCTTCTCAGAGGCCGCGCCTTTGGAAGGGCAGCCATGGGGCATGAGAAGGAAGAGGAAATGTGTTAACTCAGTGGACACTAAGAAGTCCTGGGGCCTAGGCCAAGTCCCCTGGGTAAGAGTTCTTGAGGGTCAGATGAGTCCAGGAGCAGTCAAAGCAGGACACATGGTAAAGAAGGGGAGAACGCAGGGAACAGAAGAGAATTACAGGTTTTGCCAGCAAGGAATTCTAATTCATTGCCATGGTGGTAATTTTAGTCATTTTATCGTTCCTCTGAACTATAAAAGTAAATCAAATACATGTTCAAAGCAGCTTCACTGGGCCTGGAAAACCTCTTATTTATGGTTGGGGAGATTTGTTCAGAGACCACAGACACAAAGACACCTCAAGTAGTGATGCTATTTTTCCAAGGATCTCTCTTGCTGACAAGTTTCACTAGCCCTGGAAGAAAGCACAGTGCCAGAGATGACAATGAATCCTGGGTATTTCAGAGACAAAAGAGCTGGGGGCTAGTTCAGGGTCTGCCACTCATTAGACAGGGACCTGTAGCCAAGCCACTTACCTTCTCCAGTCTTGGTTTCTCACCTGTGAAACAGACCCAACAATGCTGCTGGCTTACAGGGCTGCAGCAAGGATGAAAAGAGGCTGCCATAGATACGGTACAGTGACCTTGTGACCTGGTGGTGCTCTGCAGATGGATAGTGGAGTTATTTGTCCACTTAGAGGATTAAACATGTGATATAATTTATCAGCAGATCAATGCTTCTCAAATATTTAAAATAAAATGTTGAAAAAGTCAGATTTTTCAACTATTATCATTTCTGGGGTCTCAAATTAACTTCAAGTTTGACCCAAGTTAACATATTCCCCTATCTTGTCAAGATAGCCTTACAACCCAGACCACCTCCCTGACAATGCAGACATTTTATGTGGAAGAAAAAGGTAAGCCTGGAAGAGCAGGAGCCAGTCCAAATAACTGGGTCTCTGTCCAGAAGCAGGCCCAGGCCTGATTTAGTTTCATGTCAATGCAAATCCAGTCTCAGCATTTTCTAGCCAGTTCACCTTTGCTGAAAGGCCAGATTATTTTTCTTTCCCCTAGGGCTGAAATAGTTCTCCTAGTCCTCTGTAGTGGCATTGCTTAGGAAAGAATCTAGCCCATTTGCGGTATTCAAATATGCATTTCTTGAGCTGAATCTTAAATTGGAAAATAATAGGTAACATGTAAAAGGCTGGCTTCAACCAGCAAGCTTCTCTTTGACAATACCTTTCCAAGCCAGAAGTCCATCTCCCCAAAAACTTGTAATTTCTATGACACCATAGATATTTCTCTGCTCATGTCTGGTACTGTGATAAATAAACATTTTCCCAGGATGCAAGACAGTGCAGAAATATTTCACCCAGTCAGAGACTTTACAATGGTACTAAACTTAGGACAATCTCCAAGTTCACTACCACTTCCAAAGATACATGTTTCAGAATGGCTAAACTCCCAGCAAGAAAGTCAGGCAGTGGTAGAGGTAGTGAAGAAGATGTTAAATGTTCTCATTTCTGAAAAACGAGTACCTAAGGTAAACTAAATCAAGAGTGTCCACTGTTTCTATGGATACCTGCAGCATTTCTGCAGGAGCTGGAGACAACCCAGGAGAAATGAGACCCTGGAAAAGGTAGTCCACACCCAGAGGTTCTCCCCAGGCATCCTCACTGCGGACGAGGCAGTCAAACAGGCATGGCACAAACCCTGCCGACCACATCCTCACACTCAGAAGATGCAAAGCCTTTGGATGTTTCCAGACAGGACCTCCCAGCCTTTCAGAGGAATACAGTACTCATCATTTAGAACCAATCTCATAACAGGAATAGGGGTTGGAGGCCGGCATGAAAAAGAAGTTTTTGTTTTGTATTTTTAAAATTATAAAGTAATTCTTGCTCCTTGTAGAAAATAAAGAATGTTATAAAGAAATTAAAATTATCCAAAATTCCATAACATAGATAGCCATTATTAAAAATTGTATAAATGCATACATATAAAGAAAATTAGAAGCATAATGTATACAGTTTTGCAGCTCACGGTTTATACCCAAAATTACTTAAAAGCATTTTTCAATGACATTCAATGTTTATATTTCATGAACACCCACATAGCACTTACTCTGCACCAGAAACTGTTTTAAGTGCTTCATAAGCACATAACTCCCCACAGCAGGCCTATGAGATGAGCGTTACTATTACCCACTTACAGGTGGAAAACTGAGGGACCACAGGGCAAGCAAGTAGCAGAGCCGGAGCTCACGCCTGGCTGTCTGACCCCAAAGACCATGCTCTTGACCACCATGCTGGGCTGCTGCTGTGGACTGTGGACACCTGACCTTTTATGACTCTGTAATATTCTAGTTTGGTCTCCTGTGATTGAGGCAATGCTGAATTTAAGACCTCAAAGTCCCCTCTAGTCAAAGTCCCTCTAGCTCTCTGAGTTGCTCTTGTAAAATTGTAGGAAAAAGGTTCTTCCCAAACATTAGTTATCTCAACTGTTAACTACAAGGTTGGGGTGGGACCCACTGAAACAGACTATTCATAGGGAACCAGAGGCAAAAACTGCCAAAGAAATACCCATCAAAAGAGCAAGGAGCCATTGGCTACAGGTGTTCTGACCCCTGGCCTCCCCATCCCTCAGTGCCCCAGGACTGGTCAGTTCTCCACTTACTCGCTCAGGAAAGGCTCAATTTATTTGCACTTAATTTCTCATTAATAAAATGGGGCATTTATACCTGCCTGACAGGATGTCTGTAAGGATTAAGGAGACAGAGAGATGCCTATCAAGCACCTGGCCCAGGTGGCCCAGGGCTGAGTAAAGTACAGACTGCTTTTTGTTGGTTTTTGTTTTTCATTTACTTGTTCATGCAGTTAATTATCTAACTGTGCCTCATCCATAAGGATGGAAAGGACAGAGTCTGGAGTCAGACAGGCTGGGGTTGACATGAGCTTTCTCAAAGCTTGCTAAATCTGTTTTCTCATCTGCACAGAGCGCATAATAATGGAACCCACCACGCAGGGTTACTGTGAGGATTAAATGAGACAATTCATGTCAAAGAACTTAGCACCCAGCAAGGGCTCAATAAGTCAAGGCTGTTTTATTTCTTTGCTCATTTTCCACACCGTCTGCTTTCCCCTGTACTCATGTCACTGGCCTGGGAAGGGGGCAGGGGAAATACCAACAAGGCCTGATCCTGGTAGAGGTTAGAGACCTCATTCCCCTCCACTTCTCCCTCCCACTTCACAGTGGAGGTGACAGAAGGTGCCCGATCATGGTCACAGAGCCTTGTAGGGACAGTGAGGCCTCTTCCAGCACTCCAGAGAACCATGACCATGTCATTGCTAAAGGAGCACCTTCTCCTTTCAACAAGTAAGTCTGGGGAGCTGTGTCCTGCCCCCAAGGCTGAAACGCCCTGTTTCTGAACCCCCTTCCTTGGGCTCTAAGTGAGGCAGGCAGGAAGCTGGCTGTCACCACCAAGCCTGCATTTGAGGAGGTCAGGCTCCCCAGGGCTCTGAGCTGGCTCGCACCGCCCCCCCCACCAGACACAGGGAGGGGCCGTCAGAGGGATGTGACCAGAGGCAGGGCTGGGCCTGCTGGGAGGCCTGTCCTGCCTCATCAGGATTTCTACTCAGCCCTCGGGCTGAACGGGAGGAATGGGACACTCCTCAAAGCCAGCATGGTAATTGCAGGAGGCATTAAGCTTAATTAGGCTAATCATCTGCCTGAAGTCATTTACCTTCAACCTCTTGAAAGCGCCTTCAGAAAGCAATGCCACTGCAGCTGTGAGGCTGCAGGGTGCAGGTGCAGGGTTTGGGAGCTGGTGTCTGGAATTCCTAAGAGGACTCTGGCACGGCCTCAGGAGCCTAGAGGGACAGAAGGAACCAGAAATATGTATGACTGAGACAGGCAAAAAGGGGAACTTCTGGAACATTAGTCTCAAGCCAGGATGTGGGCCTGGGCTGGAGGCCTGGGAGTGACTTTTCTGTTTTCCCTCTGAGCCTATTTGATTTAGTCAGGGAGACCCCACCAAGGGAACCCATTTGTGCACAGGTTCCCCCAGGTTTCTTCAGGTTCCCACAGGTGTGCACTCTTCAGCTGTTTCAGTCTCTATAGCCATGGCCTGCTGGTGTGAGAGCTGAATGGACTGACAGTGAGGTGCAAGTTTGTGTAACTGACCAACAGACGGACAGACATATATCCATCTGGTGGAATGCCTCTTTACTCAGAAAACAGCATGCAAGGACTGACGGCTACAGAGCCCTTGGTGGCAATGCTTTGTAATAAGAAAATAAATACACAAATATTCTATTTAGTAACTAAACCTACTTAGTTACTAGAACCCCTAACCCCATAACTCAAAAGCTCCAGGGAGTAGAGATAACTAAACCATTGTACATAAGCCCGTGTATGGGGACTAGGGCAGGGGAGGCAGCCACCTGGAAGCCAGGTCCATCCCATGTCTACAGAAGTCCACTCACCTGTGGCAAAGTCTCACTGAATTGATGTGGAATCTCTTGGTGGGTGGGGGGGGGGTGTTGTAAATGGTTTGGGGAAAGTACATTGGTGAACACATTTGTGAGGGAAATGTTTGGACTCACTGAGTGTTCTCAATTCCTTTAGCAGCACATACGAGCATATAGGAATCCAAACACAAGTTATCCTGTTTTGTTCATCAGAGCTGATTCTCACCATGTTAGAGGCTCACTGTATTGGCTGTGGGCCCTGGCTCTGTACACATTATTTACAAAAAATTAAGAGATAGGAAGTTTCTGGATCAATGTCTAGCGTGTGCCAGAGACAGGTACACTAATCCTCTCTGAGTTCCTGCTAAGTGGCAGGCACTGTACAAGTGATTAACATTGAAGTTATTCCTCACTATAAACCTGTGCAGTAGACATTGTTAACCATGTTTTATTAAAAGAAGAAACCAACGCCCAGAAACATTAAATGACCACCCAGGGTCACTGAGCAAGGGAGCACACTGCTGGATTCAAACTCTAGTCTTCTGACATCAAAGCTTGCACACATGACCTCCCCAGGAATTTAAGAATACAGTTTCTTTTGGCTCAGCCAGGCCTTCACTTTGGCAGCTGTTGGGAGATGAATAGATCAGAGAGGGCAGAGGCTGAGGGCAAGAAGTCCAGATGAGCAGCTCACTGTCCCTGCAGTCCAGTAGGAGATGGCCAGGGAAGCAACGGAGTGGGACCCACCAGAGAAAGCTGTAAGGAAGTTCAAAGCTTGGGGAGGAAAGGGAGTTTCTTCAAATACTGTATGACCCATGGATTCCTGTCAAGATGGAGAGAGGGGAGAGCCACACTTTCTCCTAGGAGTTGTAGACAAGGCGAAGACAAATTCTCCAAGTACACATGAGCTACTCAAGGATACAAGAACATTTGCCTGGAGGGTTCCCAGAGATGTCCAGGAAGGTGAGAATTAAGGAAAGGCTAGATTCCTCAGGATGGCAACAGGAGGTTCTGTGGGAAGAGCCAGCCCTCAGCAGTGGCAATCTCTCACATGTGCACAAAACAGTATGCAAAGTGTTCTTACATGACCCCCACCAGAGAGCTGCAAGGACAGGAGGTAGGCAGCGGCTAGTATCACAAATGAACATGTTGGTGTCAAGAGCTATTAAATGACTTACTTGTCCCATGGATGGAGTGGCCTCACGGATGGGGTGACCTCAGCAGTCAGAACTTCCCTAGTCACTTCCTCCCCCCAGTGGTCAGCTCTTCACTCTCCCGTGTCTTCTATGGTTGGTTTTTTGCCTTCCCACTTATGTGACCAACTCTGTGAAGCTGGGGAAGGATTAATTTGTTCATTCACCCATTTAGTCAGTCAATCAGTTGAAAAACACTGGCCAGGCACAGTGGCTCACACCTGTAATTCCAGCACTTTGGGAGGCCAAGGCGAGCGGATCACGAGATCAGGAGTTCGAGACCAGCCTGGAAAGCATGGTGAAACCCTGTCTCTACTAAAAATACAAAAAAA
The DNA here is from genome assembly GCF_003255815.1 of Theropithecus gelada. Lineage (NCBI taxonomy): Eukaryota > Metazoa > Chordata > Mammalia > Primates > Cercopithecidae > Theropithecus > Theropithecus gelada. The sequence continues at coordinate 132,028,660 of NC_037673.1, read as the reverse complement.
AATAACCGGGCATGGTGGCACGTGCCTGTAGTCCCAGCTGCTCGGGAGGCTGAGGCAGGAGAATTGCTTGAACCCAGCAGGTGGAGCTTGCAGCGAGTCGAGATCGCGCCACTGCACTCCAGCCTGGGTGACAGAGTGAGACTCCATCTGAAAAAAAAAAAAAAAAAAGAAAGAAAGAAAAGAAAGAAAAACACTTGAGCACCTATGTGGCAGGCACTGTGTTTGGTGCTGATGACACAATAGTGAAAAATAAATGCAGTCCCTGAAGGAGGAGGCATTTCAAGCAGGAGGAACAAAGATACAGAAGTGAAGACTACAAAAGGGCAGGAGCCCGAGGAAGTTAGTCAGGGAGGCGGCATGGGCACAATTCTGTGCAGAACAGAAGACGTGTTCCCTGTCAGCTCAGTCATTCAGTAGAAAAGTCCAGCTGGGTCCCAGGGTACACTCCCTCAAAGGACTCCAGCACTGCAGTCCCTGACTTGTGAAACCTCAAAATCCACAAACCTTGGGGCTTGGGCAGTGAGCAGCCGAGACTGTAGGGATGAGGGCCCTGCCCACAGGGAGCAAGAGAACCACATTACTCATCTGCTCTCCAAGTTGTTCCTTTGGAACGTCTCATCCATCAGCATCAGAGCCTTGAAGGCACTTAGAAGTGCCTCCATCTACCTCATTACTTTAACCTACTTTTAATCAATGAAAAACCACACCCAAAGACACAGTTCCCAGCATGAAAAGCTGTCATGAGGCCAGCAGAAGTATCCTTGACAACTCAAACACAGCAAAAGTGATGAGTGAGATATTGAGCCCCAAGGGGATTGGCCAAGGGAGGGAGGAGTATGTAGAAATACAAATGTTTCTTTCTTTTTTCTTAGATATGTTATGGCAGGGAGAGACAGGAATAGACTCCTCTTCCCAAGGTCATTGCCATGTGCTGACGTCCCCCAAATTTTTAAAGTTCTACAAGGCTTCTGGGGAGGCAGTCCCATCCTGGGCAAGCCTGGGAGTGCTGGAGGCCAGAACTGAGGCTGCTCCTCCTGCATGCCAGCTCCTTACACAGGATCAGGCCAAAGGTGGCACCAAGAAACACTGGCTGGATAAAATGAACAAGAGAAGGAAGGAAGGAAATAAGGGAGGGAGGGAGGAGGAATAAGCAACCTCTTGTGCTGGTCTGGTCAGGAGTGCATGCAGAAGAAACATGCAGCTGGAGTGGCCATTCACACAGCCAGTGCTGTCTGGGCCTCACAACTCCCAGCCTCGGTTTCCCCAGCAGCCCACTCCTACTTCCAGTTGTTCTAGAAGTGCCCCAGCGATTGATAAAGGGCTGGGCTACCTGCAGATCCCAACACGACATAGTAGTCCCCAACCTGTGCATGGCCAAGGAAGAAGAGAAAGGGGAACAATGGGTGACCTGATTACAGCAAACCCCCAAAGACTGCCTATCAGAATCTGACAGGAGGGGGGCACTCCAATATCCATGAGCTCTAAGGATGCCAGCTCAGACAGCCTGGGAGGGATGTGTACAGCCACAGAATCAGACAGTGGTTCCCAAAATGAGAAGCGAGCATGACCATCCAGGTGAGCATAAGCTCGGAAGCTGGGAGGCCAGGGAGAAGGCCGCCATGCTGTCCATCTCCAAGAGTGTGATGAAGACTTGACAGGGTTGTGGCAATGGGCTAAGGGATGAGCCGGTATTTAGAAATAAAGACAAAATGCTAAGCCCTCGAACCGACTGAATGAACCACACTCTTGGCCAAGATGACCCCAGAGAAGCCTTAAAATAGTGAGTTCCTGGCCGTGACAAAAAGGGAGGTCAGACACACTTCGTTATATCCCCTCCTTCACTCACCGCCATTAGACTTTCTTTCCTAAGAGTTAAACAGGATTTGGAGCTAGTGTTCTGTGGCACCAAAGTCCTAGATTTCCCACCACGTCACCAGCTGTACTCCTCTCTACTTTTGCTGTTTTGACACAGCAACTGAGCAGCATTCCTTCCAGATAAGAGACCACCGACCACAGACTGGTTCTGGCTGGTTTACAGAGGCTGCGCACAGGATGACTCTGTGTCCTCCATTTCACTTTATGATGTACAGAGCTTAATTTTAATGTATTTAAATGTTAATACTCCACCCCAAAGTGAACATGGGATGTATACAACATGCATGTTTGCTTACTACACATGTGTGTGTCCCTCTTTATGAATATTCATAGTTCCTCCTATAACCTGTTGAATATGTATATACACTTAGCTGACCTGTTCAGCATAAATTCCTGCCTCACTCTTTTCTTCTTTGAAGTGCCTGCTTTCAGCTTCGGCCACAGGCTATGCTTCCCAGTCTGCAGGGTAGCCAGCCTGCAGGCTGCAACCCTTTATAAGGAATGAAACTTTCCTTTTCAAATTGATGAACCTCATGATTCTTCAGTTAACAGTATGCCATTGTGGAAGATATACAAAGCTTGGTGAGTGGTTGGGTGAGCGTGTTGGTAATGAAGGAAAACAAGTCAGAGTGGTCCAAGTTCCTGGCACAGGCAATATGGTGGAGGGAGAAATGATGATGCTGTTAAATGAGATGATGCAACAGGAAGAACCACAGGGCAAGGGAAGCCCCTAAAGCAGAAGGAAATCCTTAACATTGTTTTATATGGGACAACAAAATTTGTGAGGCCTCCTGAAGCCAGGCTGCCTAGGAAAGCCAATATAACAATAACAATGATAATAATTATGTCACTTTTTTTTTTATCACTTGCAGTCATCCTAATGGGTAACACTTTGCATTGAATTCTTTTGGTCTGGTTCTTTCCATCTCCATTCTACTCTCCTAGTTGGGGACTTTGTTTTGTTTGGTTTGGGTTTTGTTTTTTTTTTTTTTTTTTTTTTAGACAGAGTCTTGCTCTGTCGCCCAGGCTGAAGTGCAGTAGCACAATCTCGGCTCACTGCAACCTCTGCCTCCTGGGTTCAAGTGATTCTCCTGTCTCAGCCTCCAGACTAGCTGGGACTACAGGCGTGCACCACCATGCCCAGCTAATTTTTGTATTTTTAGTAAAGACAAGGTTTCACCATGTTGATCAGGCTGGTCTCGAATTCCTGACCTCAGGTAATCCACCCACCTCTGCCTCCTAAAGTGCTGGGATTACAGGCATGAGCCATTGCACCCAGCTTGGTGGGGACTTGGGAAAGCTAAACACATTTCCCAGACTCCCAGACTCTTCTGCAGCTAAAGTTTAGATGTGAACTAGGTGCCACCAATTGGGTGCACTCACACCAGATTTGAGAAGCAGAAGTGAGGTAGAGGCCATCCTTGCATCTCCTTTGATTGTTTCTATCGGCAAGCAGGCTCCTTTGCAGCTGGTTCCAGTGTCCATTCTGCAGTGTCCTGGTGGAACTGCAACAGCAAGTGCAGTCTTGATTCCAGTTTTCTGGTACCTGGATCCCAACTGCAAGAATGAGTCCTGAGCTCTTAATTCCAGTGTCAGATGCAGGTTGGAGGCCGGTAGCCCTACTCTGGAGGGTGACTTCTGAATTGTCCCACTGAGGGAGGCCCATCAGCGGCCACCCTGTCAGCCTTTCCCATGATTTTGTAGTACTTCATTCCCTGTATCCAGTCCCTTCTTGTTCAGATCTGCAACTTGGTTTTCATTTCCTGCACTGAATCTAGTCTGAGATAGAGATATAGACATGTGCCTGGCACTACTCTATGAGCTGTAAATATTAATACATTAACTCATTTAATCCTCAAAGCAACTTATAAGTTTAAGTATGACCTTGAGCAAGTCACCGACTCTCTGTCTGGGGTTAACAGCTCTGCCTGATGTGCTAGGCACTATGCTGGAGCTTTTACATGCATTATCTCCTCACAACCTACTACTGGCTCTTTTTTCAAAGGACAGCTGAGTCATAGAGGTGCTTACTTAGCATCTCTCACCCAAGGTCACACAGCTAGTCAGTGGCAGAGCTGGGTTTCAGCCCACTGCCAAGTGCACCCCCAGTCATCATGCACCCCTAGTCATCATGCTTTAAAGCAGAACTGTCTCCCAAAGGCTGTCCTGTGGTCATTTGGAGGCTACCAAAATGATAGTGCAATCAGTATGGAGGGAGCACTCAAGAAGGTCAATCTAATGAAAACTGGGGCATGAAGCTCCGCTTGCTCAGGAGTTTACACAGGATAAGAAAATTCCCCTTGTCCAAATTCAAGAATGGAGGGGGTGGTAAATGGAGATTGCAGGCAAGAAGGGTCTACAACCACTCGCTCCTCAGCAGCCCCACAGACAACTGAGCACCTCTGCTTATATCAGTGCCTACGTCTTCTGGCTCAGTGAGTCAGGAAAGAGATCATTCAGACAATGGAAGTGAAGAGAAGACAGTCAAGATACATCTGACTTTGAGGACTACAGAGGCTAAATCCTTGGTCTTGACAGGTATGGGGACATGGTTTTGCTGTTAAGTCCTTGCTAATCCTTTTCCTTCCCCAGAGATTTTTCCTTGGCCTGTGAGTGAAGTCACATGTCTCTGTGCATAAGTTCAACAACCATAATTTGCAGGGAGTTAATTATCTTCATACTTTGATCTGGTGGAGTTTCATCTCTATGGTTACTAGTTGAGTATAAACAATTATCACTTGTCTCTTTTACATAAAATATTCTCAACAAACACCCCTAGGGTTCCAATCATGGAAATAAAATACACAGGATGTTCACAGAATCTTTTAAATTTTTTGTATGTCTATACAGACAAAAATAGATAAAATTGGGTAACTATTTGGCTATCAATAATAATTCACGAATTGTGCAGACTTGCTTTTTCAGTCCTAGCCTCAGATCTCCTAAGTGAGGCAGTTCTGGCAAGGGTAAGGGGTTGGCTGAGTGACAGGTGGAGATGCCCAGAAAACAGTGTCCAGCACCTGACGATGTCCACTCTGGGAGGACTGGTGCCCAAAAGGACCAAGACGATCATTTAGTCATCGTGCTTGTGATTGTGCCTGCTAGGGGCCCTATACTGATGCGTGTGTGAATAGATGCAAGCTGGGTTGAATGAATGAATGATGATAAAGAAAGTTAACAGGTATGGAGCTTGTACTATGTGCCAGTCACTGTCATGGGCTTTACAAGTATTTATTCATGTAATCTTGACAATATCACTATGAGATGCATATAATAATAATTACATTTAATTTACAAATGAAGAAATGGAGTCTCAGAGCAGTCACACATCTAAGAAACAGAGCTAGGATGTATGCCCAAGCCCATCTCAGTTCAAAGCCCCCGCTCTCTTTGCCCCCTCCTTTCTGCCACCACACAACAGTCCCACAAACATGAATGTTTTGTCTACCCAGCAAAACTCTGAAGTTTTCAAGGTGACAGACGTGACAGCTTTTCTAACTTGCCAAGGGGGAGTTCCCTGGATAGGTGAGCCTATGTCCATGGTGAGTGGTATCTGTCCATTGGAAGCTCTATGTTCCTGGTTGGCAGTGCCTGTCCATCAATAACCTTCCAATCCAGTGTGGGGCCCTTGGCAGCTCTGACCTCCTAGAGCCCATGAGGTTGGGTGGAATCAACATGTCCCACAACTCCAGGGACATACAATGGGCATGGCAATGCCCAAGGATTTAGGCAAGCAACCCCATAGCCCTGCCCATAAAATCTTGTCTCCAAACGGAGCAAGTGGCAAGGGCTGCATGAGAGTGGAGCAGGGTAAGGGAGGGGGGGCTTCACCGGAATTACACTGCCTAAAACTGGAGGGCTGCACCTGCCTCCACCAGGGACTGTTTGGAAATGAGGCCTGAGACAGTGCCCTAGGCCAAGCCTCAGATCCAAGCAGGCCTAGCCCCAGATCTATGAGGCTGAAGCCTGCTTCCCTGGAATAGGAGTTGAGAGACCAAAGTTCTGGTTCCATCTTAAAACTGAATTTCCAACACCCTTTCCCTCACTGCACTTCAGTTTCTTTGTCTGTGAAATGTGCATCATGATCATTGGGCCTCCTGCCTAACAGGAAGACAAAAAGGCTTACCTGAGCCCATGTGTGAAGGGGCTCTTCATGCTGTCAAGTGCTATGCATAGGAGGGATCTGGGCACCCTCCAAGCAGTAATGCTGCAAGACCAGCTGAGGTGTGGCCAGGTTTTGTATTCACCCACTCCCTTTCACTGACCCCTTTGGCAACAATGACATCCTTGCTGTCCACTGCTCTGCTTTTGCTCTTCCCCTTGGGAGCCAACCAACAGGAAGAACAGTTGGGGTTAGGTTTAGTTCAACCATGATCCCCCACACACAGTCCAGACCCCTCCCACATGCCAGGGACCAGGGTAAGTCTCATGCAGTCTTCACAGTCATCCTATGAGGGTACTGACCTGGCTCCATTTTACAAGTTAGGAAACTGAGACCAAGTGCCAGAAGTCACACAGCTAGACAGTGAGACAGCAGGATTTGGAGCTAGTGTTCTGTGGCGCCAAAGTCCTAGATTTCCCACCACGTCACACAGTCTCTTCCTGTATTCTAGGTTGTAATGGGACTTGGGGGTCAGGGATGTGTCAGGTTTCACCAAGCCTCTGGTTCTACCTAAGTATCCCCAACTGAAGCCACTTTCTCCCAAGGGAAATTTAAATAAAGAGCAGTTCTGTAACCAAACAGATGTCTATCCCAGCAAACACCAAAGCTTTAAAAGAGCTGATTTTTACACTCAGGTCCTCAGAATTTGAAGATGAAGTCATTGTGGCAGCCCTCTGACTCCTTGACCACTAAAGTCACAGTGTTTGAGAGTTCCTCTTTCACTCTTGACTAAGCCTTGTGTTCTTACCTAGGGCGATCCCTCAGGGGACTGTTCATTCATTCTGCAACTATTTAGCAAGCCCCTGCTGTGTATCAGACACTGTGCCAGGTAAACAAGACGATGCAGTTCCTGTGGTCACAAAGCATTCAGTCCCATCCAGCCAGTGACCAGGGGGGCTGGTCCCAGAAGTTAGCAAGCCTTGACTGCAAATTTCTCCCAGCTATGATTCCACAAAGAACAATAACATCCCCATTAACTCTTCCTCCCGTTTCAGATTGTTTGTCATTTAGTTTGTTAATTACAACTGACACTACGATCAGACTTCAAAAGTCCATCGATTACATCTCCAAGATCCATAATCTAAGTACAAGATCTAATAAAAGGATATCCGGAGTAGGGACTACTCCTCAAAGCCCTGGATGTCAGGTTCTCACAGAAATGGACCGCTGCAATAGTTTTAGCTTATCAGTCAGTCCCTGAAGGCACTGTCCTCCATCTGCCTCCTGGGAGAAACCCTTGGAACTTTGTCTATGGCGCTGGAAACCACAGATGCAGCTTAATCAACTTCAAATGCTACTTAATTAAATGGAATCGCTTCCCAGATCCATCAAGCCCCCTTTTTATCTCCTATTCTGATTGGATCTGCTAGAGGCTAGAAACACTAAATACCCACTGAGTGTTGACCTGAGGTTAAGACACATACATTGTGCCTGTGGCTGGCTGTGGGTCACAGCACGGGAAACCAGCTGTAGGTGAGCCTCTGCAGGAACAAGAAGCCTATACTCAGCATCTTCCTGAGGCCCTGCCATGCACATAGCCTGACAGATTCCAAGATCAAGAAGCCCTGGCTTCTGACCTCAGGAGTGGAGAACACTGAGGACTCCATCAGCCGTGACTAGAAATGAGGGACTGGTCAATCAGAAAGGACAAGTGCGGGGGGAACAAGGCAATACAACCTTGAGATCCTGGACAGTGTGCTCTGAGCCCTCAGACCTGAGCCCTCACTATTCAACAGGAGTCAGGAAGCCGGGAGCCTGGGTCCTGCTGAGCTCTAGGGGGGAGTTTCCCCTGACAGGTGCTAGAGCTCCAGGAGCTTGAGTGGTGGTTCAGGGCAGCCAATGATATTCATATAAGTTATAGAATGTTCATACCAAGTGTCTCTCTCTCCCAAGCTCTGCCCTACACTGCACTCTCTTCCTCTCTGGGCCTGAGAGTTCTACCTTAAAGCATTGATGCTTTTGGCAGTTTCAGAGTTTCTGGAAGCCCCAGATGTCTGTTCTTCACTCTCTAGTACTTGCATGGGAACCAGCTCTCCCCAAAGTTCCCAGCAGCCTCACTTTACCTTTCTGCCTCTCAGGGCCATCTCTAGACCATTTCAGGACACACCTGTGTCCTGTGGTGCTCTCTCTCACTGTCTCTCTCTCTCTATCTCTCTCTCTATCTCTCTCTCTCTCTCTCTCACACACACACACACACACACACACACACACGCTTACTCCTTCATTCCTAACTTGCCTTCCTCTTCCAGTAAGTCACACCTTGCCACTTTCCTTTTCCAAGAGACTTAACCTTTCATGAGCTATTTCCTCGGGCACTGCCAGCTGAGCCCTTAACACACCCTGCTCTATAATGGTGTGCATTTCAGTGACACCTGTTACACATGCTTTCTAGAGATACAGTCCTGGAACTAATCTGATGAGCACTTACTACATCCCAAAGGCATGAACATCTCATAATGAACTTTCAGAGACAGAACAAGGTCAAGATGTTTAGGAGCAGAAGAGCACTCCTGGAGCAGCAGAAAACACCTGTTCCTGATAGGCCAGGCTTCATCACACCTCCCTAATGAGGCCACAGGGGTGAAGGGCTTAGCGCTTAGTAGGTGGGCGGCACAACAGCTCATGTTTCTCCTCCTGCCACCACTTCACCAAATCCAGGGGACAGGCATGGAACCTCTTCTCACCCTGGATCCTTGCCTCAGAGCTAGGATGCCAAGTTCTAGTCCTGCCTTGGCACTAAGGGACCTTAGGCCAGTCAGTCCTCTAACTTGGCCTCAGTTTCCAACTCTAACACAAGCAGAGCTGGTTCTCTTTGAGAGCCACAGAGCTTTGTGGTTCTCAAAGGCCTTTCATACTACAAAGTCTCTCGTCCCAGGAGTTCCTCACTGCCCCTGAAGAGCTGGGGGCAGGTTCAGCCAAGAAGCTGCTTAGCTTAGGTTCTCCACTCACAGAGCCTGAGTGATCTATTTGGGAGAAATCTCAGGAAGCAGGATGGAGGGAGCAGGGAGAGAGAGACTGAAAGGAGAAAAGGTAAGGTGGGTGTCAAGGTCACGGGTATAGGCAATAGGGCCCCCATTTTGCCAGGGTCTCTGAAAGCGTTCAATTGCCTCCCAGAGCCACTCCTTGAAAGGCAGGGCCAGAACAGTCACTCACCAGCTCCCACTCCCCATTGGCTGGGATCTGCCCCAGAGGTATGCGCTCTGGCCACCCAAAGCCCCTTCCACATCTCCAGGCTGTGTCTGAGGAAAGGCAATGGGAGCTGTGTAGGTTGCAGCAAGCACTGCGGAAGAAAACAGGATACGTGGAACACTCCAGGTGGGTTGAGGCAGGGAGAGGTGAGTCGGAACTGTCCAACACAGCTGCCACTGAAATTGGAGGTGGGCTCAGGAGGCAGCTATGATGGGTAGTGTAGGCCCGTGCTCCCGCCTCCAGGTTCTGAGTCCTGCTCCATGGCACAGAAGGACCATCCCACGAACATCCAAGTGATGCACCAGGCACTAATCTAGACATCAGGCAAACAACTGAGAACAAATGTGCCCTACGTGTGCCCTGAGTAAGTCCCTTCTCAGGTCTGGGCCTCAGTTTCTTTATACCCTAAAAGGGGATCAGAATGCCTGCCTCCCAGAGTGGCATGAGAATGTCTGCAGGGTCATTGTGTGACCTCCAATGCTTTGCACTTGCATCATCATGGGGGTGTAGGGACCCCGGAGAAGTGCAGCCTAATAGTGGAATCACAGGCACCCTGCAGTTAGGGGAAAGCTTTGGGGCGAAGGCAGCTCTGGTCACCCAGATACCCTGGAGGCTCCTACCTGAGTTCCAGGCAGTGCTGAGAGGCAGGATGATGCTGTGGTGGCACATGGGCCTTGGAATCAGGAGGGCTGAGAGTTCATGGCCAGCTCTGCCCACAGGCTGGGTGACTTCTGAAAAGTCATTTATTCTCATCACCAGTGGGCACGTGCTGAACGTTGGGCTGGGTTGAGAACTCAAAGAGATGTTGTCTGCAAAGCACACAGCAGGCCTGCAGCCAGTGCCCTCTTTGGGCTGCCCTGCCTGAGAGCCATGGCGTGTCTGGATCTTGGGTCTCACAAAGCCAGCCTATTGCCTTTTCTCCAAAGCCTCCCATCCCCTTCACAGGACAGGGAGCAGTATAACCCCCAGCCCAGGTGTTGGGGTGGGGGTGGGCCAGCAGCAGCCCTGGAAACGTTCAAGCTTTACGGTCCCCCAGCAGGTCTCTGTTCTCCTCCACTAGCTCAGCCCCCAGCCTCTGAGAAGCCCTGAGCTTGAGGGAACCAGGTGCCTTCATTTAAAAAAAGCAAAAAAAAAAAAAAAAAAAAAAAAAAACACACACACACATACACACACAAATAAAGGGTGATTTTGCAAGAGGAGTGTGATGCGTTCTTGGGGGCTCCAAGCAGTTTTACAGGCCCAGACACAGAGCAAAGGCACTCAGGGGCCATGCAGAGCTCCCAGGCCCTGCAGGCTGGCTGGGGCCCAGGGCCCATGGGCAGGGATGGTGTGGGAAAGGCCCTCCTCCGGCTCTTCACTGTTCTCCAACTGCAACCCAGGCAGCCTTTGCTCAGAGGGTATTCCTCTGCACACTGATGGGGAGAAGGAGAGGAAGGAGGTCCAGTTCCCTGGGAGTCAGTTCACATGGACTTCCCATGTTAGGGGCCCTATATGCACGAGGAAAGCCCTATCCTTAAAAGGGCTTTATCTTGCCATGGATATGGGATAGGTACAGGGAGCCCTGAACAAGGACTTCCCAAATCCTTATTCCCAGGCACTACCAGAAATGTGGTGCTTTTCTCTGCCTCAAAAAAAAAAAAGCAAATCTGGGAATTTACCTCATAAGGAAAACCAACAGACTGGATTTAAAATGCATCTTTAGGCCAGGCGCTGTGGCTCATGCCTGTAATTCCAGCACTTTGGGAGGCTGAGGTGGGTGGATCACCTGAGGTCAGGAGTTCAAGACCTGACTGGGCAACTTGGTGAAACCCTGTTTCTACTAAAAGTACAAAAAATTACCTGGGTGTGGGGTGGACACCTGTAGTCCCAGCTACTCAGGAGGCTGAGGCAGGAGAATCGCTTGAACCCAGGAGGCGGAGGTTGCAGTCAGCCAAGATCATGCCACTGCACTCCAGCCTGGGCAACAGAGTGAGACTCTGCCTCAAAATAAATAAATAAATAAATACATACATACATACATTAACTAATTAATTAAAATGCATCTTTAAAATCTTCCCTTTTTGCAATCCCACACAGGACATCCCAAATTCAAAGTATGAGAGAACGTGTCAACCACCAAATACACCAAAAATGAGCACACTCAGAAAGACGCAGAGGCCCATAAATGTTACCAATAGTTACTACAAACTAACTTTGACAAGCGGATATTTCAGGGCCTTGGCCCTTCAGCATATTGACTTGGAAAATTAACCTGGAGTCCCTACAGGACTGAGCCCAGTGCCTGGTGTCAGCCCAGCCACCTATCAGGGACCAGGCAGATTGTGACAGCCATGACACAGTTCCCTTTTTGTCGCACTATGGGAGCATGTGGTTGAGGGAAATGGGGGAGCAAGGCCTAAGGGCTTCCCAAGCCACTGCAAGTATAAACTAGAGACACTCTTTGAGAACCCTAAATTTAAAATCATTTAGCTGGAAGTCATTGACATTTCATAAAGTCTGTATTTCACCCCAGGACCTTTTAAACCTCCCTAGGCATTTAAAGTGGGGATTATACAAGAGTGAGAGCATTTATGAAATAATGTGCACCAAAGAAAGATGCGTACACAGGATTAAGCAGTGTAACTGTCATTATGTGAAAGTTCCTGTTCACAGGCACAGCCTGGACTGGTCCTGGGAAGGATGGAAAGTTCCATGTGCCCCTTTTTCTCCTTGGTGCTGCTGTACTGTTTTCAGAATGGTATCATTTGGTTCTTTGCTTATTTTTGTTTGTTTGTTTGTTTGTTTGTGAAATGGGAGTTGAAATGGCCTCAAACAGACCTAGGCACCAAATCCAATTTTCCAGTCAAATTAATTATGAGATCCTGACGCAGCATTCAAGGCTCTCCGCAATACCCGCTTACTGACCACACTCCCTGCATATACTCTACCTCCCATCAAACCAGCCAGTCCCTGGCTCATCACCTGCATTCTGACCTCAGGCTGGACCTCAGCTGCTCTGTCCCTGCGGGTCACCTTCACTCACCCCTCTCTACCTGAGCAGTCTTCCTCATCCTTCAAGGTCTATTTCCACTACCTGCTTCATGAAAGCGCTCCCAATCCCCAACCAGGATAGGACTGCCTTACAGGCCCCCCATCTGGAATCCTCGCATCCGTAACTCATTTGAAATATTCTCTCAGCCTGCTGGCAAGGGCCCCTCTGGCCTGCAGACATCCTGCCAAGCCTCTGGCCCGCAGCCTCTGCAACCCTGCAACCCCGGCACAGAGCAGGCGCTCAGCAAGGGCTCAACTTGGTGTTTATAGAGGCTTTTGCTTACCAGAATAAAATAAACCCCCCATTTCAGGCCAAGGATGGCAACTTGGATAATCATGTTTTTCATCCCAATCCAAATGGATTTCCACATGTGTTAGTGGCTTTTCTTCCTCCACAGGATAAACAAATTTAGTCTCTTTGTGATAGCTCAAATACATGTTTAAAGAACTGCCCCCAAATGTTGTGTCTTCAAAGACAAAAATTCAGGAAAAACTTATATAATACTTCTGTTAGTCCAGCTGAAACAGCCGCTACAAGAACATTAACTCTCTGGCCTCTGCCTTCTTCCTTGGACACTGGACCACCACCATGACACTGGGAGCAAACCCGCCCTGCTTTCTGTGGTTCTGAGCCTCTTGAATTCAGACCTCCGCCAACACACAGCAGGACATCTAGCCTTACACAGGGGCCCCTTCTCAGCGTCCCCATACCACGCTTTCCCTCCTGCCCTCTTTCTCCAGCATCCACATCTGGTTTCCCTTCAGCACAAGTTTCACAATGGACAGATTTTGCACTTCCAGGATTTATGGTTCCTGCCGCCCCTCCTTGCTTTTGATATGATTCCATTATGTGCTTAAAATCTGGGCCATGCTCTTGGCTCCAGAGAGCTGTTTATGACAATTCTTTTATGGCCTTAAATCGCTCACCGTTAAGAACCTGGTCATGTTCAGAGGCAATGACTAGTTGCTAAGAAAGAAAATTGCAGCATGTCTCAGATGGTTGCTTGAAAAGTTTTCTTCATAGAAGATTCATGAAGGCTAGTGTTTACCTGGCAGGTAAATCCTCTGAGCAACACCTTGGACGCTGTTCTCCTCCATCAGCTGCCAGAGACTGATTAAAAGCAAATTGGTCGCAATCTTCTCACCCCGGACCCAATCACTTCCTCCCTTCTGCTGTGCTAGAGACCACACTGACAGAATTGGTAAAAATAAAACACCAGTATCACAAATACTCCCTCTTGACAGCAAACAAGACTGAGAACATTTTTTTCTTTTCCATTTCTGCATTACATTTTTTCAGAAGGCAAAGGATTTCAGGAATAAGAAGACAAAAGCTTTTATGAAAGACCGGGCATGGTGCTGCAATCCCAGCACTTTGGGAAGCTTAGATGGGCAGATTGGTTAAGCTCAGGAATTCAAGACATGCCAGGGCAACATAGTGAGACCCCCATTTCTACGAGAAAATTTAAAAACTAGCTGAGGATAGTGGCATGTGCCTGTAGTCCCAGCTGCTTAGGAGGCTGAGGTGGGAGGTTCACTTGAGCCTGAGAGGCAGAGGTTGCCGTGAGCTGACATCACACCACTGCACTCCAGCCTGATCGAGAACAAGATCCTGTCTCAAAAAAAAAAAAAAAAAAAAAAAAAATGCCCTGACCTTTGGGCAAGAACTTCCCCAAACCAAGATTTCTCTTGCCTCCCAACTCCCTCTCTGCCATCCTTCCTTCATCCAACAGCCAGACAGATCTTCTCATAAGGCAAAAGCGAGTCACACAACCCTGCTTGAAATTCTCCAATGGCTTCTTATAATCCAGGTGATGAAGCCCAAACTCCTCAGCTGCCCAGGACCCTGCACAGTTTGGTGCTGATCTATATATTCAGCCTTATGCCCCTTCCCTCCGCTGCCCAGATCCCTGCCCTACATGCACAGGGCTCCGTTAACATCCTAGAGTTCCCTTGACCTTCCCCACTCCATAGCAGTTGTTTAAGCTGTTGTCTCTGCCTGAACCATCCTCCTCAATGCCTGCTTCCCTATCAGAGCACGAATGCCCACTGTGCCCTGTGAGAGCTTAGCAGTGTGCCTAGCTTTTCTCTCCCCACACTCTGCCCATGGCAGACCCAGAGGGCTCTATGTCTGTGTGTCTGAGATCACCGCAGAAGACTCCTTGGACCGCCACATTACCACCCTCTGGTACTGGATGTAGCGCTGCCAGTTAAAATACCGGCCACAAGTTAAATTTGAATGTCAGTATAAACAATGAATATTTTTTAGTATAAGTATGCCCCAAATATTGCATAGGCATTTTGTGTTTTTTGTTTGTGAAAGTTGACAATCCTAGCTAGCTGAGAACTCTGGGATGCCCTCCAGGGAGAAGAACTGAGGACCAGGTGGCAGCAGCATGCAGACAGGAAGGTGGTAAGTGACGCCTGGGCAAAAGGTGGGGAGCATCCCCCCACCCGCCTTCTGGGAGGCAGCATATGGCCATGCAGAGCAGGACTCCAGAGTCAGATTGCTTGGGTTTGAATCTCAGCCCTGATGCTTGCTAGTTATTTTGGGCAACGTACTTAACCTTCTCCTCAGTTTCCTCATCTATAAAATGGGGATAACCTACTTTGTGTGGTTATGAAAATTAAATAAATAAATATTTATGTAGCACTTAGAACAATCCTTGAGACATAGTAAGCATTCTATAAGCATTTTATAAATATAAAGCAGAAGAAATTAGCCAAGCCAACCCACAGATAAGGGGGGTGAGTCTACAAGATTTAATAATCATAAAACAAGAATGAACATTTATGGAATGCTTACTATGTGACAAGATACTGTGCAACATGTTTGTTCTATATCAGCTCATTTAATCCTTATCATAGCCTGATTATTTATTATTATTATTATCTTCTTTTTACAGATGAGGAAGCAGAAGAACAGAATGGTAGACTAGGACTCTAAACCAGGAAGTCTGACTCTATAATGCACTAGACTGTGACAAACTGTGATCCACATTAATTCATTCATCTTGCATTCAATCATTTCTTCACTGAGCACCTACTCTGTACCCGGCCCTGTGCTCATGCTGGGGAACTAGAATTAATGAGAAAGACACAGAGCAACCTCAGAGGATCATGGACCTGAAGAAAGACCTCATAGGAGCCTTTACAAGTGTGAGGAGTGGCACTGGAGAGAACGAGGTCTACGAGTCATGCAGACAGCAGGTGCTTCTCCTACCCTGGGACTGGGAGGGGAGTCAGGCAGATGTGTGCAGTCAAGGAGGGCTTCCCTGTAAAATGACATATTTGCAGATTTGGGAAGGCAAACAAAAGCAAACAGCCTAGCCAAAGAGACGGGACTTGGCGGTGCCTGCACCGAGGCTTAGGACTCTGCTGCAAACATGGAACAGGGCTGGGGAGAGAGGCAGGAGGTGGGGCAGGGCAGAACGAGGACAGGCGAGGCCAGCTCGGTGGGCTGCTTGTTCCCCTGTGCCAAGCAGAGGGGGACAGCTCTAAAGATGGGCCTGGTCCCTCACCATGGGACTCACCCAAGCCACCAACAACTCCACCTGCCTCTCTGCAGTGCCAGCTGCACAGCACAGGTGCTTATCGCCCATCGCCAGGGTCTGCTCAGTGAGGCTTAAGGTTGCCCAAGTCCTTGCTGAATCAACTGCTTCTGAGTTGCTGTTATAACAAGAACATTCTGAAAAACTGAAAAGCAAGGAGAGAAGCTTTACAATAATGCCCAACATTTCGCCACTCAAAGAGAATGATGTTTGTAACTCTGTCTTGCCATCCTTTATACACAGGTTACTGTTTTGCATACTTGTAATCACAGTGTTTACACAACCTTGTGTTTTTTCTACTTACTGTATAAGCATTTACTCCACAAATTTAGAGCTTTCATTGTTTTCTTAATCCCCCATTGTTGGGCATTTAGGTTAAATCTTTATTTTTAACAAGGACTAGTTTTGCATGTGATAGTTCTCCATTGTGAGAATTTTAAACAGATTTCTGAAGTGGTTAATAAGATGAAATGGTTTAATTCAAACACTCTGGAAACCATACTCTATGATTTCCCCAAATTTTGTACCAATTGATAGTCCCATGGATGATGCTTAAGTGATGCTTCCTCATTTTACCATTATCAGCTTTGGATGTTGCTATTTAAAATAAACATTTCCTCATTGAGTGGGACCTAAACCAAAATGCCATGATGCTGCGGCACTGCTGCGCTTTTCCTTGATTGCTAATGAGGATGCCTATTCTTCGATGAATTGGTTAATTGCCTTTCTTTTTCTCCTGAATTGTCCTTTGATGTCCTTTGCTCATTTATATGTTAGGGCCCTCTTTGGAAATATCTTTGCATGTGTTCTTAATATAATAAAGATGCTTGTCTGTAAGGGAGTGTTGTTGGATGAATAGATGGTGGAATAAATGCTACTTGTTGGTTTGTCATATTTGCTGCAAGCATTTTCTCCCACGTTTAGGGGAGTCTTGCAGTGCTCCCTGTAACCAATCTGAGTAACAGAGCCCCCCTACACACACTCTGCCTCGGGGCTGCTTTAAGATTAATTCAATACTGCCTGGCTGTCCCCCACATCATTTCCTCTGGGCTTAAGTTACTCAGGATCTCTAAATATTTGCAGTGTAAAGAACAAAACCAGAGATAGTTCTTGGGAACCTTGGTCGTTCAACCTCCTTCACCCCAGAGCACGGCCAGGGAAGGAGTCAGCATGCAGGGCTGTAGCTGAAGGAGAGCTGCAGAGAGGAGGCAGCTGGCTGCCCAGACTCCACAGGCTACAGGTAATAGGCAGAGGGAGGAGCTGGAGAGGGAGAGGCACCCGCCAGGCTTGGACTCAGAGCCAGCAGCCACACAACACAATGGAAGCAGGTATTTTGGGGTGACCCACCATGTCATGAGTAGTGATGGGGCCAGACAGGTTCCTGGAGCCCAGGATCTTGTTCTGGTCTAAGTAACTAGGTACAGGACAGAGACAGGAGGCTGGCTAACATTAATGCACAGGGAGATCTTGTATGCAATCAATCCCATTGCTGGGCCTCAGTTTCCTCATATGTACAATGAAGGCCAGTTGTGGCCTCAGCCCCTACTAGTGCTGAATTCTAGGATTCCTGTCCTTCCAGGGAAGTAAAAAGGACTCCTCTTCTGAAAAGAAGGTCTGTTATGAAAAGAACTAAAAGAATGGGGGGAGGAATTGCCCTGGATCCCAGCTCCCAGGGCAGAAAACCAGCCTTGACCAATCAAGACCCCTTTCTCAGCAGACCAAGGAGTAGAGTGCCCAGACAACTGTGGGATTTCCTGGAAAGCCACACTCCTGCTATCATCCTCCTCCCAGAGACTTCACCTCTAAAACAAATGCCCTGAGGAGGAACTGGCCTCCCTGGGAATATGGACTCCCCATGGCCACCCCTACACACCCCCTGCACACACGCAAACACACAACACACTTTCTCACATGCAACCTTGCAGCCTGTGCAGCCTGCATTCAGTAGTACTCTCACACGCTGAGCTTTTGCCTGAAACATATTTGTGTTTACTTCACAGACATGGAGTGAACCCCTGCTATGTGCCAATCACTGTTGTAGACACTGAGGATGAGCAAGACAGAGACCCGCAGACACAGACAGATCATCCACCATGCACCCCCAAATAAACATGAAAATGTACAATTTGAGGTTGCTGCACATAAAATGAATAAAGTAAAATCTGTGGCAACACAGAGAGGGACTGTTGTTGGGGGTATGCTCGTGTGATTGGAACTGGACAGTGAATATTGGAGCTGAGGCTCAGTGAGGAGAAGAAGGTTGTCTGTCAGTCCCTGGGGAGGAGCACTGCAGGTGGAGAGGCCAGTGAGCACAAAGGCCCTGAGGCAGCAACATGC
Source organism: Theropithecus gelada (assembly GCF_003255815.1). Classification (NCBI taxonomy): domain Eukaryota; kingdom Metazoa; phylum Chordata; class Mammalia; order Primates; family Cercopithecidae; genus Theropithecus; species Theropithecus gelada. The sequence continues at coordinate 132,010,516 of NC_037673.1, read as the reverse complement.
TTGGATGTTTGAAGATAAGACAAGGTAGAGTGGCCAGAGCATAGCCTGTGGGGAGCATGGCAGGTGCTGGTCACAATGAGGTGTGCACTGCTGGGGACTTGGCTTGGACTCTGCATGAGATCAGGAGCCAGTAAAGGGCTCAGAGCAGGGACTTCCCCCAGGAGATCACTGTGTGAGCAGAGGTGTCCATGAAGGGCCAGGAGTGCCCTCCCTTCTGTGGTCACTGGTTAATTCCTTTCCATCCTTCATATCTAACTCATCCTTCATATCTTCCTCCAGGAATTTGTCCCCACCTCGCTACCCCGTCAGATCCCCTGATGAGTCTCCTAGCACCAGTCACCCTCCAGGATACCTCTGCAGGAGTTTCACGCCGATCTCTGTGGTTGTATAGTTAATGTCTGCCTTCCCCACTAGACTCTGAGCTGCCTGGGGACAGGCACACAGCTGCCTTGGCTTACCTCCAACCCCCAGCACCTTGCACAAAGCCTGGCACACAGTGGGTGCTCAATAAATGTAAAGAGAAGAAATAAGTAAATCCCTGGGGTCTCAGCAAAAGTCCCACTCCCTTAAGGAGTGGTGTCCTGTTTCCACTTCCTCCCTCCTCTGTACCCCCTACACTTCACGTCTACCTCTTCTGTAGAACCCAATATGACCATCAATGTGTTGACACCTGCACACACGCATGCATACACATGCATGCACACACACAGGCAAGGCATATGTGCTGTTCTTCACTGTACCCCAGGGACCTCCTTGAAGTAGACAGTGCCACTGTACAAAGAACGACCTCACCCATGCCCACCTGCTCAGAGGCCCATGACTTGGGCTCACTAGAGAGTCTATGCCCTGAAGGTATGTCAGGGGCCAAGCCCCCTCCCTCACCCAGTTGGGGAGCATCCCCCACAGACCTGCTGGCAGAAGGTGCCACATGCTCTCCTGTACCATGGCTCCAAAAGAGCTCACACAAACAAGGGCTCAGCTCTGCTTGCACAGTGGCTGCCTTCTGCAAACCAGAGATCTGCATACACAGACTGAGGAGTGTAACTGAGGACAAACTACTGGAATGTCTGACCTCTGGTCCAGCCCAGGAAGCTGAGGAACTTTGGTCCATATTTCTAGAGCCAACTACTTTTTCCTGTGAAAACTCAGTGCCCATGATTGCTGGTGTTGTTAGATCCCAGTTAATCAATCAACATATTCTTGAAACAAATATGTTAGAAATAAAATTGTTAATAAAAAGTAATACTTTACATGTTCTAGGAAAGCTTAGTATTTAAGAAATTCCTTTGCAGCATAAAATGCATTTTTTGGAAGGCAATTGGCAGTTTCTATGAAAAGTCTTAAAATGGGCGTGTGCCACGGCCCCATGATTCTATTTCTGAGGCCTGATCCAATATATTATAACCTACCCCAAAATGGAGCTACAAGAATATTTGTCAAACAGCATTGGTTGTAAGAGGGTAAGGCTGAAAACAATCCAAATGTCCAGCAAGGAGTAGTCAAATTAATTCTGGCACATCTGTACCATGGAATACTCTGCATCTAAAATCATGATAATCGCACTAGTCAGCACATGTCAAACACTTACTCTGTGCTGGGGACCACATTAAAAGCATTACATGCACCATCTCATTTAATTCTGCCTATGCTGTACATATTATTATCATCTCTATCTCACAGATGAGGAAACCAATACCAAACAGAGTTAAGGTATTTGCCCAGAGTCACACAGCTAGTACCTAAGATGCATACTCTGGCAGTTTGACTTCAGACACCAACCTCTCAGCCATGATACTACCTGGCCTCAAATGAAACCCTTAAGGGAGCTATTGTTGTAGCAAGACTAGCCACATGGAGCGATGTTCACAATATGCTAATAGGTATAGCAAGCAGGTTATTAAAGAGTATATGCAGCCTGATCCCACATGCACATGTGCACGTAAAGCAAAGAGAGGATGCTTTGGGAAGATTTCACCCAAGATTTTACTTGCGTGAAAATGCTTGTTTTCTTCTGCTTGTGTTTTCTGATTTTTCTGGGCAAACATGCTGCTTCTATATTAAGAAAAAGTATTTTTAGATTTTAAAACTAACATAAATGCCAAAAAGCACTCCCTCATACTCATCTTATGCATAAATGCAAATGTGCAGCTATTGGCTTAGCTTTAGGTATAGGCACAACAGCATGCATAGGCACTGCTTGCTTTTCATGGCTCGGCTTCTTCTTGAAGCAGCAAGGGCTCTCCAGCTGGGAAGAGACGACGCAGATTCTTCCCATTGCACCCCTCAGCAGTCTGTCCCCCATCATCCAGAAACCCTCTGGGCATTTTTGCCTCCAGGGAGCTGCCAGGCTGATGGCATAGAGCTGGGTGAGCTCTACCCTGACAGCCAAGCCCAGGGACTCCAAGAGCTTGAGATGATCCACCTCCTGTCTCTGGGTCTCTCAAGGCAGCAAGAAGAGAAGGGCAGACAGGCCTCAAAGCAACAGAGCGGCCCAGGGACAGGAGTCCCAGTTCTGCAGCCACATATACTGAGGACCCTCCTGGCCTAGTCACTTGCTTCCTGGCTCTGTGACCTTGGACAAGTTATTTCTTCTCTCAGAGCATGTTTCCACACCTGTCAAATAAAGAAATTAAAAGTACCAACTTGGAAGAAAAGTACCAATTTGTAAGAATCAAAGTAATAGATAAATTAGATATAAAATGATGGTGCCAATAAGTAACATTTCCTGGGTACTGATAACATGTATGATTTCTATAGTTCTCACAGCCACCTTATCAGAAACGCTGTGACGATCTGCATTTTACAGATGATGAAACAAAAGCTGAGAGCGGTAAAGTCACTCGTGCTGATAAGTAGTGAGGAGGGAATTTCTGCCACCATGGCTGGGTCACACCACTACACCTCGCATTCTGGCACAATGTGGAGAACATGGGAAGGCCTTCATCCAGATGGTTACCATTGTCATCGCTCTCTGCTAGGGCTCTCTACCTGGCTTTGGAGAGTAGTGTGAGAGTGAGGACTCCTCCTGGTTCTCCCCAATACCCAGACACTCACACAGCCACCAGGCCACTGACCCACTTTAAGGAGCTTTCCTTTGGGAGTCACCAAAACTCTCTCCCCAATACCCGCCCAACCCCCGAGCACACACACATACCCTCTTTGAGTCAGTTCCAGTGACCACAGTCAATGAATTTGCTGCTGGACAGTCTATGACAAGCCCCTGTCCAAAACTGGCCTTGTGTTCTGGCCTGGCAGGGGCCCTGGGGGGTCAGGCCTGCAGGCACTCACGCTTGGCACCTGCTCCAAAACCCTTTTGGGTCTTTGAGGATCTGCGCCCTGGGCCTGGGTCTCCCGGCAGCAGGAAAAGTTGGCCTGCCTGGCCAGAGAGGGAACTACGCGATTCAGAAAAGCACTACCCTTCAGCAGTCTGGGCTCCCCAAAGGCAGAGCGGGACGCTAGAAACGTGTGCGCGCAGTGGTCTGGGTGTGCAAGTGTGCGAAGGATACGTGTTGTGTGAGCGAGAGGTTAGCGGATGTGCGTGTGCGTGTGCGCGCGTGGCTCCGGGTGTGCGCCGCTGCGATAGCGGGTCCTTTCCCGGGGCGGGCGACGGGCGGGCTGGGAAGGTCTCCTCCCCTCACCACATTGAGAAATCTCAGTGAGTCACCGAGTGGTTCTGCATATTAATGAGCTCACTCGCTGCGAGGGCAGGAACGGATTTAAAAGAGGCCAGGGCGGGAGGAGGGAGGCTGTGGAGAGAGCGCAGAGACAAGCGCAGAGCGCAGCGCACCGCGACAGACAGCCGTGGGCATCCACCGACGGCGCAGCCGGAGCCAGCCGAGCCGGAAGGCGCGCCCCGGGCAGAGAAAGCCGAGCAGAGCCGGGTGGCGTCTCCCGGCCGCCGCTCCGACGGGCCAGCGCCCTCCCCATGTCCCTGCTCCCGCGCCGGGCCCCTCCGGTCAGCATGAGGCTCCTGGCGGCCGCGCTACTCCTGCTGCTGCTGGCGCTGTACACCGCGCGCGTGGACGGTGAGTGCGGGGAGCTCCCCTTGTCGCCGTCTCGTCTCTTCCTGTCCTGGGGAACACAAGCGCCAATTTCTAGGCATCCTAGGATCCCGCGGGGGGTGGTCTGGGTGGGCACCAAGGTGGTCGAGGGGTAGGAGACTCCCTCGCAACTAAGCAGTTGCCCCGCGCTCGCTCGCAGGATCCAAATGCAAGTGCTCCCGGAAGGGACCCAAGATTCGCTACAGCGACGTGAAGAAGCTGGAAATGAAGCCAAAGTACCCGCACTGCGAGGAGAAGATGGTTATGTGAGTTCTCGCTCCTCACCTTGAGGGGGTGCGCACTGCTGTCAACCCGATGCCAGGGCACAGCCTGGGCCTGGGTCTGGCTAACAAACATTTCTCTCTGACTTTGTCAAAGCCCTGGAAAAGGCTTCGTAATTGCCCAGCAAGTCCTTAGGACGCTGGCGAGACACTCTAGAAGACAAGTCGGGAAAGGGGGTCACTGTCCCGCTCCGGGAAAGGGGGTCACTGTCCCGCTCCGGAACAGAGCCTCCCAAGTTCAGCCTTGCTAGGAGTCAAATGAGTAGTCTCCCTATTTGTACCATGGGCCACCCACTCTGCTAGGGCCATCAAGGGTTAAAGGGATCCCTTGTGCCAACTCAGAAAACCTAGATTGAAATCACTTAAAGCACACCCACACCCAAACTGTGAGGCGTGCTGCCTTCCTGTCACTGGACAGAGGATTAATGCAAACACTATCTTAAATCCTGACTCTCCTTCAGAGCCTTGTTCCAGTCAGAGGCCAGTGGACCGCAAGTTTTTGGCTCCTAGAGATTTCATTTTGAGAACGCTCCACGCGCTTCCCTCACCGGCTGTACTCCCTGTGGGTCGAGATACCGAGTGCTCTCCTGGGGTTAATGTGCCACATGGCTGGAGCCCTGCTTGGTGGGGATGTGGGGAATGTTGGAAAAACTGGGGCAGAGTGAGAGAACACTTAGTTTCTTGCTCCTCCGCCTTCCCAATTAACCACTTGAGGCCAGCACCTCTGCTTCCTCATCAATACGCTTTTGGCCAGGAAGGGAGCCCTTGGCAAAGCAGCTACCAAATATTTGCCACAGATCATTGGCCCCTCTTCCCCTCCCCCAGAAACAGGACGCACTTTATTCTCAGTCTGGGCAAGTGCCTTCCACCGGCTGGCCCCCACTGGCCCAAAAGCCTTCCACAGTGTCTGTGAAAGCAGGGCACACCCCCACCCAGCACCCCACATCCCCCGCCTAGGGGCTACACAAGCAGGCTGAACTTAGGGGAATTCAGAAATCCACTGGACCTGAGCTGACCCCACTGCCTTCCTTCACAGGCACCTAAATTAACACCCTTGTCCCTACCCCTTGCCTTGCAGACCAAATTCAAAGAAAACACCCAAAAATCCTTTTGGGTGGGGGCCAAGTGTCAAATGAGCTGGGAAAGGAGCTCCAAGCTCCTCAATGGTTCCAGTTTGCAGGCTAAGAATGACAGGGAGAGTTCCAAGTTAAATCTCACTCGTCTAAGAGCTGAAAACCACTCTGTATACCAAGCAAGTTTCTGAGACCTTCCAGGGGAAGAAAGCAGAGTAAAGGATGCAGTGATACCTAAAAAGAACAGAGCCCTCAGTAAATACGCTTGCCCTTTTCCTGGCTAAACTTTTGCACATATAGAGGAAAACTATAGCTAGGCAAGTGCGGGAAAGGCTTTATGGAGCCTTGTGGAAACTTGCAGGGGCCTCAGGAGATCAGCACACAATCCAATCACCCTCTACTAAACCTCCACCCCCCTGCCCCCAGCCTCTCACCTCATCCCTGAGGGCTGGGGGCTCCTCTCCCTCTCCACGATCCTAAAACTCTCCAAATCAGATGAGGGGCCAGCACTTTTGCAAAGCAGGTTTTCAGCCACAAAGGCTGAACAAAAGCAAATTTTCCAGCTCACCCTGAGTCACCCAGAAATCGCTGCTGAGGCTGGGGGTGGGGGTAGGGCAGGGGCAGGGGGGAAAGGTCCGCTTTGCAAGTGGGAGTCTTTGCACCCAGAAGAATCCAGGAGAGTCTGAATTCTAGAAAGAGCCATTTGTGTCATAGGTCCATGGAGCTCTCACCAAAACCCTTACACGGCCTCCCCACCCCACCCTCAGAACTGTGGAGGAGAGGGTCACAGGACTCAGAATTTCTGATAGTTGCTGGAGTCACAAATCCCCATGTCTGCACTCCACAACCGATTTTCATAATCCCAGTATTATGACGTGGCATTTGAGCACTGCAGTGAGAGGGCTGAGTGTCCCTTCCTGCTCTCCCTGACCTTCAGGATTTGGGATGCACAGCCTGCACGCTGACCTAACTGAGACAGGGTTTTTATCAGGCATTGCCACGTCCTTTCCTTCAGAATGCAAAAGCAGCCTTGTAGGCAGAAAGAGAAAAGCATTTGCTAAATTCCTGCAGGGTGACTGGGCACAGTGGGGGAGAGAGACAACCAGAATTCACTCTGAAGCCTGGCCCTTGCTCAAGGCTAGAGGAATGACCCGGGTCACAGAGGAGTCCAGTCAAAGCAGGCACCATCACCTGGCATCAGCAGGAAGACCCGCCCCTGCCCCAAGGAGCTTAGGCTCTAGTGGGGACCCCAGAAACCCAGAGCACGGAGAAGGGAAGAAAACAGGTTGCCCAGGAACATTATGCCCCCATTCTGGTGGCAAGATCCAATTTTCTTTCCCCATCAATTGGGAGACTGAAGTCATGGGAATCCTATCCCTTCCAGAACTTAGCCCATATAAGCCCTGACATTTTCCATTTGGTAACAGTGGGGAACTAGCTGACCTCTGTCCCTCTCTTCCCACTCTTTCCACTCTCACTTCCAGTCTCCCTTCTTTGCCCTCCAAGCCCACTCCAGAATCCCAGTCTACCATCATAGCTTGCATGGCTCTGACTCCTCAAGAAGTGGCATCCTCACCTCTCGCCTTGCACTTTTCCAAATACCCTAGGTGGTCCCTTATTACCCCCAACTCCTGTCATGCCTGTGGCCCAGCCCTGGCTTAGAGAGGCTCAGAAGTTCTGAAAAGCAGGCTTGCCTCGCCCTCCAGGCTGGAGCCCCCACAGCAAGGCTACTCTTTCCTCTTGGCCACTTCATCTTCCATGACCAATGACTACTAACAGTAACTATTAATTGTGCATCTACCAGGTTCTGGGCACTTTGTAAAGACTGTATCTTTTAATCATCCCAATAACCTTGTGAGATAGTCCTATTATTGTGCCCATTTTACAGATGGCCAAACTGGATTCAGAGAGGTTACCCAAGGTCCCACAACCAAACTTGAGATTCAGTCCCAGGCCCCTACAGTCTGCACAACACCTGCTTCTCTACCACATGGCTAGGCTTCTGCTGGGTGTTGGGACATTGGCTGATAGAGGCCTGAGATCTTCAGGCTGTGCAGAAGAGAGGTCTTACTCTTCTGCTTAGGGGTGAGATACCTGGCACCTCACACAAGGCCAACAAGACTTTGCCTCAGGATCAGGAGATGCCCAGCGCTGGGACAATCTATGGTGGGTCAGAGGGAACTGGGGTTGAGGAGACAGAAACCAGAGTGTCTGCGGGGCATGTCTGAGCCTTACCATGAGCTCCTCAAATCCAAGGACAGAGGTGTTGGCATGTGCACCTTGCTGGCATTAGCTTTCTCCACCTCCTGATCCCAGGCTCAGAGGGGCTGGAAGAATCCTCTGACCTTTGTTCCCCAAAAGAGGCCTGGGCCCTGGAGACAACACACTGCATGAGGTTGGGGGTGGGAGAGACCATCCGAGACTCTCAGGACTCCCAGGGGAAAAGTGAGGGAGGGTTAGGCCCTAATATGGAGTCAGAGAATAAGGGGACAACCAGAACCTTCCAAAGAGCCAGCCTGGGAGTGAGCACATAAGTAGGCTCCCTTGAGAGGAGGCAGGAAGCCGCAGTCTCTCAGGACCCCGACTTAGCCCAGGGCCACTCACAGGCCACAGGAGAGGCAACATGCTATTCAGCCTCCTCAACCCTCCACCTCATCCTGCTCCATTTCAGCATCACCACCAAGAGCGTGTCCAGGTACCGAGGTCAGGAGCACTGCCTGCACCCCAAGCTGCAGAGCACCAAACGCTTCATCAAGTGGTACAACGCCTGGAACGAGAAGCGCAGGTACGCGCTGCCTCTGCTCACCTTCCTTCCCACCAGACCCAGCTGTGGCTCTCAGGATGGGAAGGGACCCCCCGCCACCAGGTCATCTAGCCCCATCTAATATGTGAACACACACCACAACATCCACAGCAAACAGATACTCAGGCATTGCCTACATACCCCCAGGGACGAGGAACTCACCACTTAACAAAGCTAGCTATGCATCTCTTGTCCATTTGCAAGCATGGCAGGGTTTGTCATTTTGTAAACTAAAGTCTGCCTCACTCTAATATTTACATTATAATCTTAATTTCTCTTTTTATTTAAGTTACATAAGTTGTTAAATGGCAAGGTGAGCACTGGCATAGCTGCCAGGGGAGCTCTGAGTATTCAGTGGGGTGAAATGTGACCAATTAGGTGACAGTGTATGTTGGCTAAAAAACTGTGCTATAAAACCATGAGGTGCTGAGGATGATCTTTGCCAGAAACATGTTTTCTTCTCCAAGGTGCCTCACTCTCTCTGCTGCCCAGAAACCTGATAAACTCCTTCCTTTGCAGGTGCTGGAAGGCACCACGGGTTTGGCTCTTTAAAATCAGAGCCACTGTTAACCAAGGCAGGCAGCAATGTTAAAAGCACCAGCACCCTGAACCAGCCCTGTACTTACTGGGCACTGTTTCCTCATAATCAGAAGGTGACTTCCCAGCTCTGGTCTCTTGGGGTCTTATGTCTGTCCTTGGAGGAGGAATCCAGTTCCTAGCTCCCCTGTACCACGTGAAGGTAGCCTGTCCTGCCTCACTCCTCAAATACGCAGAGTTTATTTCTACCTTTGCCTGCATAGTATGATCAGGAAGCGCACACACACACACACGCATGCATGCACGCATGCACCATGCAGGTGACTTTCCCAGGAGCTAGTGTCAGCACCCTCTGCTGCAGAGGGGGAAATCAAGGCTAAATGGGAGAGAGGGGTGACTTGCCCGGGAGCACAGGGCAAAGCCAGGATAGCAAACCAGGCCTCCTGGTGCTATTCCACGAGCTGCCCTCACAGGGTGGAAGGCGCAGCCACAGTGGGTGCCTGCATTGCCCTCCCATCACCCGGCCCAGCCATGCCACACCAAGCTCAGCCCTGTGACCAGCTCTCCAAGAGCTGACACTCAGGCTCAACCCCTGTATCTGAGCCTTTTTTGCTGCCTCCAAAACCGCCTCATCTGCAGTTGCTTGAAATAGAAAGTGATGAGAGCGAGAAATTATTTTCTATAAATCTGATGGGAATGAAGCCCTCTTTCTGGTCAAGCCAGGCAGCTCATGTGGCAAAGGCCAGAACTGCCCAGTCCACTCTCTGTCACCCTCCAGGCCCTGTGTCATCAAAACTGGCAGAAGGCTAATTCCATGGGCAGGTTATGGAAGAGGCTAAGGACATCTTGATCTGACTGCTGGGGGATACTCAAACCTTTAACTCACCTTGCTCCTCCCCTCTACCTGAGCTGCAACCTGGAAAAGCAGGCACCCACAGGTCTAAACATGGCCCTGCTTTTTTTTTTTTTTTTCTGAAAATTCCAATAATAGCGACAAGAGCCTCTCAGCTACCAGGCCTACTCTCACTTTGCTATAAAATTAGTTCACCCCTCTTTCTTGGAGTGTTAAGGTCCCTGCCCTCCCCACCTCTCTCCCCTGAAAAAAGTTGAAAATATCTTAATGAATGTAGAACAGTAATAAAGGAAGTGTTTGAAGTCCTCTTTGTACAGAGAAAGAGAGAGAGAATGCCAAAGCTAGGTTAGAGAAAGGAGAAGGTTATACGGTGGGCTCAGGCCCATGGGTGCCACACAGAGGAGCTCTGTGCACTTCAGAGACCAGAGCTTTCAGGGAGCTTCCGGCCACCACAGGAAGCGCCGAGTCAGGCATTTTATTTCAATGCGTAATTCGGTGGTCTTACTCAGAAATCAAGAACAAGACAGAGAAGTGATAGGCTGAGTGTAAAGTACGGCCCCAGGGCAGCCATGGGGCAGAACTAGAAGAAAGCAAAATATCTAACTGGGGACAGCTTGAGAGGTGAGGGGAAGGAGGGGTTGGAAACCAGTAGAGATGAGGCAATGCAGCCAGGAGCAGGGACTGAGGGGCACAGGCCTCCTGCACCACTTCCCCACCCCACCAACCACCTCTTCTATCTCTAGGAAGCAGCTTCTAGAGCTAACATTCTTCTGGAATACATGCATTCTTTGGGCAAAATACAAAGAAATATATAAGCCTAAGTCAAGGTAGAGAATGCCTCCCACCCTTGCTATTTTCTCTAAATAGAGAGGCCGAGTACAGACGCGGAAAGAAACAAGGAGGTGCGGGAGCAGCCCACCATGCTAGAGAGAGACTGCATTCCTGCCACTAACAGTCAGTGGCCACTGGGCAAATCTTAAGTCTGTGGTGCCTCAGTTTCCTCATATGCAAAGCTGGTTTGCTCCATAGGCCTCTGAGGACAAAATGAGATTGCAGAGGTGAGATTGCAGACGGTTAGAAAAGACAAAGCCACACTGGTGTGAGTTTTCATGGTCCCTGGGACCACATCCTCAGAAGGGTCCCTCCCACTTCTCCCTGGGGGTTCCTGTAGTCCTAAGACAGGCGCAGTCCCTGCAGACCAGATGCAAATGAAGCCACTTAGCCAGCAGCTTGTGAACTGCCTGCCTCATGTCCTGAGCCACTTACACATGTGTTTTTTCTCCCTAGGGTCTACGAAGAATAGGGTGAAAAATCTCTGATGGGAAAACTCCAGACCAGTTGGGAGACTTGTGCAAAGGACTTTGCAGATTTAAAAAAAAAAAAAAAAAAAAAAAAAGCCTTTCTTTCTCCCAGGCATAAGACACAAGTTATATATTGTTATGAAGCACTTTTTACCAACGGTCAGTTTTTACATTTTATAGCTGCGTGCGAAAGGCTTCCAGATGTGAGACCCATCTCTCTTGTGCTCCAGACTTCATCACAGGCTGCTTTTTATCGAAAAGGGGAAAACTCATGCCTTTCCTTTTTAAGAAATGCTTTTTTGTATTTGTCCATATGTCACTATACATCTGAGCTTTATAAGCGCCCGGGAGGAACAATGAGCTTGGTGGACACATTTCATTGCAGTGTTGCTCCATTCCTAGCTTGGGAAGCTTCCGCTCAGAGGTCCTGGCGCCTCGGCACAGCTGCCACGGGCTCTCCTGGGCTTATGGCCGGTCACAGCCTCAGTGTGACTCTGCAGTGGCCCCTGTAGCCGGGCAAGCAGGAGCAGGTCTCTCTGCATCTGTTCTTTGAGGAACTCAAGTTTGGTTGCCAGAAAAATGTGCTTCATTCCCCCCTGGTTAATTTTTACACACCCTAGGAAACATTTCCAAGATCCTGTGATGGCGAGACAAATGATCCTTAAAGAAGATGTGGGGTCTTTCCCAACCTGAGAGTTTCTGAAAGGTTCACAGGTTCAATATTTAATGCTTCAGAAGCATGTGAGGTTCCCAACACTGTCAGCAAAAACCTTAGGAGAAAACTTAAAAATATATGAATACATGCACAATACACAGCTACAGACTCACATTCTGTTGACAAGGGAAAACCTTCAAAGCATGTTTCTCTCCCTCACCACAACGGAACATGCAGTACTAAAGCAATATATTTGTGATTCCCCATGTAATTCTTCAATGTTAAACAGTGCAGTCCTCTTTCGAAAGCTAAGATGACCATGCGCCCTTTCCTCTGTACATATACCCTTAAGAACGCCCCCTCCACACACTGCCCCCCAGTATACGCCACATTGTACTGCTGTGTTATATGCTACGCACATGTCAGAAACCATTAGCATTGCATGCAGGTTTCATATTCTTTCTAAGATGGAAAGTAATAAAATATATTTGAAATGTACCAAAATTCTAGACTGCTGCCTTTTTTCTATTTAAGCTAGGATGACAATAAAATGTTTACCATGTCCTGAAAAAATAAGGACAAATATGCTGGGAAAGAAAACTGGTATTTCCCAAATACCTGTCAACACCATCACCTCTGTGGAATGTGTGGAGCTGTCATTACAGTTGGGAAGCCAAGAAGCCAGGCCTTGAGGCTAAGGCTCCTTCCCCGACGATTCCTACCCCTGCAGCAGGTTTATCAGAGTGGGTAGGTTGGAGCACAGGGAACTAGAGGGTCATGATTCCAGCCTCCTCCACGCAAGACCACACTGAGCCTCAGCACCAGAGGGCAGCAAAGAGCCTGGATGCCTCAGCCAAGGGCTCTGCCAGTTCCCTGGGGCTGCCTGAGGACGGTGACAATGGAGGACTGGTGTAATTATTGCCTCCTGTGAGCCAGACCCTGTGTGGAGAGCCTTACATGCCCTATCTCTTTGAATTCTGGTAATGACCACAACAGGGGTGGTCCTACTGAAGCTCCATTTTACAGATGAGAAAACCAAGGCTCAGTGAGGTGATCACACCATTTAGAGAAGATAGTAGATGGGGCCACTCAAGATGCCCTGGGGTCCAGGGCCCCAAGACGCCAGGGGGACTCGAGGAGGTGGGAAATGCCCACCTGGGAGGCTGTGGGACTCCGGAGCTGGGCATCTGGGAGCCACACCTGGGAGATACTGGAGCTGTTCCTGCTCCTGCCAGGTGGACAGGTGGACCGTAGGGCACACCTCATGGTGCTTCTAGGGACTGCATGAGGTAAGCCCCTGTAAAGCACTTAGCAGGACACCAGGGTGTGGTGAGCATGTGGTAGTGGAAGCCCTTTTTTTTTTTTTTTTTTTTTTTTTCTTCCTGAGACAGGGTCTCGCTCTGTCACCCAGGCTGGAGTGCAGTGGCACAATCATGGTTCACTGCAGCCTCGAACTCCTGACCTCAAGGGATCCTCCTGCCTCAGCCTCCCAAGTAGCTGGCACTACAGGCACATACCACCATGCCTGGCAAGACGGGATCTCCCTATGTTGCCCAGGCCAGTCTGAAACTCCTGGACTCAAGGATCCTCCTTCCACCTCAGTCTCCCAAAGTGCTGGGATTACAGGCATGAGCCACCATGCCCAGCCAGAAGCTGTTTGAATAAGCACAACACCAGGCCAGCTACTTTGCACTTTGTACCAGCTACCCACAGCGCTGCATCTCACTGTATCCTAAAGTCAGCCAGGCCCCGAAACAGGCCTCTCTGCCCTCACTGGGTTCTCCACACCCAGAAAGACTGCTCATGGGGACTGGCCTCCACCCTGTCTGCTACACTAGCCACTGGGAGCCAGTCCCCCATGTCCCCTTCACCTTCCCAGACATCTCCCTGACACGCTGGTTCTGCACACACTTACAAGGACACCCAGCAAGTACCCTGTCCCAGCATGTCCCTGGCAAGATGCTACCGCAAACGCTTTTATCACCATCTTATTTCCTCCTGGCGGCTCCAAATTACACCACATGTATTCCTGAGGAAGCTGAAGATCAGAGAGGTTGAGAAAGTTGCCCAAAGCCACAAAGCTACCACTCATCACACACTCCAATGGCTGGGTCTGGCAGCCTTTCTGCTGAGGGGTGGAGGAGGCGCAGGCTGAGGCCACAGTGAGCTGGAGACCATGAATGCCCTGGGGCAGCCCTGCCTTTCCCTTCGTTACAGAGAAAGAAGGTAGACTGGACAGGGAAACCCCGAGACCAACGGACAGAACAGAGTGCGAGAGCCCCAGAAGACAGTGCATACCAGGGCAGGGCAGAGCGGAGGCCAGGCCTCTTTCTGGGAGCCCCGAACCCTACCCGGCCTCAGAGCAGCACCAGTGGAGCCTCAGGAGGGAAGGGGAGTGTACAAAGCTGGCTGAAGAGCCCCGGCTGCCAAGAGCAAAAGCCGCTCCAAGACAGCACGGGCCATGGGGTGCCGCTTGTAAACAAGCCATACACACTCCCTGTCCTTGCTGGGGCTCTCCTTGTCCTGCCTGTGGCTCTAGTGCTAGGCCACCCTCCCCTAACTCTGCGGGCCCGGATGGTCCCTCCCTTCTCTGACGTCCCAAGCCACGGATTGGATCACTAATAACAGTAACAGTGTCACCTCACACCGGTCCAGCCACTGATCCAGGCACTCACTCAAGCACTGGCCCCACATGCTCTATCTGCACTCCCACAATGCGCTATGTGGCTGGTGCCCAGACAAGTGAAGCACTTCACTTAGGAGAGCAGAGGAAGCCCTGGAAGTCAAGCCTCAGCTGGTCAAAGCGCAGAAAGGGTGGAGAGTCTGCATGTAAATGTCTCCATTCCCTACAGAGATGGGGTCCCGGGAGAACAGAGGCTGGGCTATGATTCCAGGGAGAGCTTGGGCCCTTTCCTCCAGCAGACAGGGATTAGCCTGACCACTAAGAATAGATTCGGAGCCCAAACACCTCACCAAACACCAAATGAGGACCCACAGGCGCCTGGAACTGTGCGAGGGTCCAGAGAAGAATCTTCTTTCCCGGGGTTACAGACCTGTTTCCTGTACCTCTTCTCCTCTGGGCCTCCCAGTGTCCCTATGAGGTGTCCACCTGCCAGCTTCCAGGAAAGAGAGTAATCCTAGTGCAGCAAAGCGAGGCCAGGTGGCCTTTCAGGGTGGGCTCTGCACTGGTGGCTCTCATGGGCTTCCCTTGGTAAGAGTGAGCTTCTCCTCTGCACACAGGGCAGACCTGGCCCACATACAGGCCCCACCTCCTCTGGAGCCACTGCTTCCTCACAGTTAGGCTTGTTTTGGATCCAAATGCCATTGCCCCTGACTTCCCACAGGCTCGTCCTGAGCAGGCCCTGGTGCTGCAGTGGGCTGACACCAGCATGGCCATGTTCTCAGAGAGCTCCAGCCCAGCCCTGCAACTCAACTCCTCCATCTCACCTGACCGCTCTCAGATCTCCACTCAGAACTTCTCCTGGTCACCCTGGACTGACTACATAATTTGCAAGGCTAGGTGAAAGAAAAAAAAAGATGCAAGCCCCCTATTCAAAAATTATTAAGAATTTCTAGACGGCAACAGGACGGCATTAAACCAAGCATGGGGCCCAACCCTGCCTCCAGTATCAACTCTAATACCCATATGGGTGACTCATTTTGGTCCTGAATTATTACATAATTTGCACTACAATTTAACAGTTTTATTTTAACCTGAACATCTAAGAAGAAGCCCTTCTTAGAAACCAGGAGCTGTGTCACATGCTGCTTTGTAAAAACCTCCCAGAATCTATGATAGCACTGACGAGGTACTCAAACACAGTTGAATTAATACTAGGATCATAGGGAGATACCCGAGAACACGCTTTCTTCACGCATTCCTGAGCTACTGCTATGTGCAGAACTCTGTGCTGGGCACCATGGGGAACAGGTATGACTGGCTGTGCTCCTTTACCCTCAAGGACAGAGTTCAACCATTCATTCACCCAGCTACTGTTGCATGATTAAACATCTGCTCTGCGCTGGATGCTGGAGATGGCCCCTCCAGAAACTCAGTCTACAGGGAGGCAAAGAAGCTGCCTGAAATTGCTGTTGGTCTGACTGCCAGACGGACTCACGGCAGGCTCTGGGGCAGCC
This sequence comes from Theropithecus gelada, assembly GCF_003255815.1. Taxonomy (NCBI): domain Eukaryota; kingdom Metazoa; phylum Chordata; class Mammalia; order Primates; family Cercopithecidae; genus Theropithecus; species Theropithecus gelada. The sequence goes on along the minus strand of NC_037673.1, from coordinate 131,994,836 downwards.
CCAAAGGGGCGGGTGCCTCACCCAGGCTCAGAGGAGGAGATTGCAAGTCATTATCAGGCAAGAAAAAAAAAAAGGTGCTGATTCCATCCTGGCTCTCACATGGCCCGTCGCCGCCATGCTCATATGCAATGAGATGGACTAACTGCAGCAGAGCACCACCGGCAGAGAAGTAGAGAACACTGGAGGATTTAGAGGAGGCCCAGGAGCATCAGCCATGCCCCAGATGCATGTCCACAGAGCTCAGCCCCAGCCTCAGTCCCCACTCCCCTCTCGCCCAGCTCCCTTCTCTCCTGCCTGTCCTGCAAGGACACCGTGACGGGGGCCTCCGGAACCTCAAAGGCAAAGAAGCCCACACGACCTTTCCTGCTCAACCTCCCACACAAGGAAGACACCGTGCTGCTTTTAGAGCCCCTGGGGTGTTTTCTTCTCCTTCTGTTTTTGAAAAGTTACATGGATATTCTTGGAGGTCTTCAAGAAAGCACTAAAACCCTAAGCTATTTTCTTGCTTTCAAAGTACCATTTCCCAGCTTCCTCCACACAAGTCCGCGCTGAGCCTCACCACCAAAGGGCAGCCGAGAGTCCGGGTGTCTCAGCCAAGGGCTCTCCAAGTTCCCTGAGGCTGCATGAGGAGGGCAATAAGGACAAGTGTAATTATTACCTACTGTGAACCAGACCCTGTATGGAGGGCCTTACATACCCTATCTCATTGAATCCTGGTAGCAACCACAACGGGGGTGTTCTATTGAAGCTCTGTTTCACAGATGAGGAAACCAAGGCTCAGTGAGGTGAACACATCACTCATATTCACACAGCTAGCAGGTGAAAGAGACGGGATTCAAACCCATGTGTGTCTGGCTCGGAGGAGACTGTCTGCTCTCCGAAGTATGCAGTGTCTTACAGTTCCTGTCCACCCCAGTCCACTGGATGCTCTGGCTCGGGGCTGATCCCATTTATCAAATGGAGATTAATCATCCAGTTAACCTGGGCCACACGAACAACCAGCCTCAGCCAGGTTTGTTTTGCTGGTGTCTAGTTCTGTCTCCTACAGGCAGACGCCTGCAGAAATCACATGCTATTCTAGGGCATCTCCCCCTGATCCAGAAAGGGGGCTCCGGAGCTGTGAAACGGGGGCTCCAGCTCCCATTTGGTAGACACAAATTCCACTTGAGTAGAGGAGCAGCAGAATCAGTTTCCCCCAACACCAAATACACTAAAGAAGCAAAATGACCATGATGTTGTCAAGTTCAACTCAACATTTTGGTTAGAAGCAAAATGATCTTCTGTTCAGTAAAAAGTCAATTCAAAGTTGGATTTCAAATAATCTGCCTCACTTCACAATGAGGACAGAGTTGATATTCTGGGATGAGTGGTAGGCATGTCTAATTAGATGCAGATGAGACTCTGATCTAATATTCAAAGTTATTCCCCCAGAGCAACGGGATGGTGAAGCAACAAGCTCTTTCTTTCAACCCATTGTTACTTAAAGGCAGCCCTCACGCAGGAATCATTTCTAAATCACAAAGGCTTTTTTCCCCTGAAATAATGGCCTGCAAAGATAGACTGGAGTTAAGTATTCACATTGGTACAGCCAAAAAAGAAATTTCATAAGCCAAGAAAATTACGAGACAAAGCATATCCTTCAATTCATTTATAGCTACTAGGGTACCGATCCTGCTGATTCCACATATTTTGAGAGGAGTAAAGTTTAACCAACACAATAGCAACAACTGCACTTTCTCACCAAACTCCACTGTTAGTCCTGTTTTACAGATGAAGAACTTAAGGTTTAGAGAAGCTAAATTGTCCTGGGCAGTGTTAAAAGTTTTGGACACTCCTAGGTTGGATGACCATATATTCTGGTTGGCCTGACATAGTCCTGGTTTATGATAATTGACCCAATGCAATTACGAAGAATGTTCCCTTTCACACTCAAAAGAGTCCGAGTATGGCTGATATACTGTAAACCACCCCACTGACAGGGCCTAGCAGAAAAGTATATACGACGTCTAAGGAATGATCAGTCAACCTCTCCCCTTGCATCACCAACTCCTAAGTGAGTTTGGGCCCTTTAGAAGTTATGCTAACTCTTTAATGCCATAGAGTACCCTACAATCCCCTGTTCCAGCCTGGCCTGCCTTCCCTGCTAGACAAAGGGTGGATCTGATGTTGTCAGATTGTTCGCTGGGCGGCACCAGGTATTTTGGAGACTCATCTGTTGAATGAAGAACTACATGAAAAACACTGTCCTCTCTCCATGTGTCTGCCCATATGAGATTCCCCAGACAATTTAAGCATCAGGTTCTGGTTTCAAGAAAACAAAAGTCAGACAGGCAGCTGCACTTCCAAGAGGACTGAGGCAAACCTTTCCTTGACAATGTGGTTGGTATGTGCTTTAAGTGAGGGATTAGCTACTTCAGAGGAGTGGTAATGGGATATGAGCTTTTGACATCCTATTCCAATTCAACGAGGCTGCGGAACGCTGAAGCACAATGAGAAGGCTGGGGGATCCTTCCAGACCCACAGGCGCAGCAGCTCCCTCCCCAGGTTTCGGTCAAGTCTGCAGTGTTAGCTCACCAGAAGGCTGCTCACTTGCTCCCTTTCTTGAGCCTGAAGGAGCTGGTGGGGAAGACAGGGAGGGCAGAGACCTAAGATACAGGCCAAGGGGTCCCTGCTGGTGTAACAGCCTCTCTGAGCCACCTGGAGTCAGGCAGCTCTCAGGTGGCTCTTGAACCCTTCAGGTTTACCACCTCAATTTTCCTCTCTGTGTTTAGCCCAGGGCCAGAGCATTATTCCTGGGGCTTTAGGAAATGTCCAGCTGCCACTGTCTTACCTGGATGCCCACCCACTCCAGATGCTAGGGGTTTTCTGCACTTCCCTGGAAACCTATTCCAATGGCTTTTCATGGGAACAGACACACAAAGGGACCCAGACCCCCAGCCCAATGTCCACCCCCAGGTGTCTGCAGAGCTGTCCTCAACTCTTTCCTTCAAAGTCTAGGGGCCTGTGGGCAAAATAAATTCTCCCAGTCCCATCTTTACAACTATAGTGAGTATTAAATGAGCCAAATGTCTCAACACAGAAAAGAGGCAGTAAATAAATGGTAGTTGTGTGTTATTATTATTACTATTATTATCATCTGCCTTTAAAATGTCCAAGGGAAACTTTAGTTTTATATCCTATAAAACCTGGATTAACCTACCTAGATTAACTTTACTTTTTTTTTTTTTTTTTTTTTTTTTTTGAGACAAAGTCTTGCTCTGTCGCCCAGGCTGGAAGGCAATGGTGTGATCTCAGCTCACTGCAACCTTGGACTCTCGGGTTCAAGTGATTCTCCTGCCTCAGCCTCCCAGGTAGCTGGGATTACAGGTGCATGCCACCACACCTGGCTAATTTTTGTATTTTTAGTTGAGATGGAGTTTCGCCATGATGGCCAGGCTGGTCTTGAACTCCTGACCTCAAGCAATCCACCCACCTCAGCCTCTCAAAGTACAGGCTTGAGCCACTGTGCCCGGCCAACATTACATTTATAAGGCATAAAAAAGGCCAAACTTGAGGCACATATCTACCAAGAGAGGAATCTGAAACCTTCTGTGACCTTGGCAAACTTCCACGCCTGTTTCATCACTTGCAAAATAAGAATAATAATAGTGCTTAATTTCGAAGAATTTTTGAGACACTAAATGAGACCACTCAAATAGAATATGCAGCACTTTGTGTAGCATATAATAAGCACACAGTGGATAATAGTTAATAATGATAAATGTATGTTCCTCAAAAAATGTATTTAACAATCCAAAAATCTTAAACCTGGGGGAAGAAATACCTTAGAATCTAGTCCCACCTTGTATCCACTGGAAAATTTTCTTTGAAGCCGTAAATTTTTTAACTGCTTTTGAACTCTGGGCCCCCTTGAAAAGCTGATGAATGCTATGATTCCTTTTCCCTGAAAAAACAAAAAAAACATGCCCAGTATATTTTACAAACCATTTCAGGAGATTCTTGGACTTCCCTGATGTCATCTTTATGGTTCCTTGGACCCTGTGTGAGTAATTCCTGCCTCAGACAATCCCAGGTAGGGCATCCAGAGGTGGCTTGAATATTTCCAGTAACAGGAGCCTCACAGCTCAAAAAGCAGCTCACTCTATGACTGGAAAAGTACACATGCTAAAAAGTGTTAGGATTAAATCAGCACACTAAAAGATGCTTCCTGAGTTCCATTCCCAGAGCTACACAGAGGTAGCACAATGCCTATTCCAGGTACCAGCCCTTGACATGTTCAGAAGGCAGAGGCCATGCTGGGACATACCTGACCTTCTCCCAGGCTAACCCTGTTGTCTTCTCAGCCATTCTAGGTGAAGACAGGCCCCTGTCTTCCAGGTCACCCTCCCAAACCACCTGCTGTGTGTCTGTGGCTCATTTTCTTTGTCCTGGACATAGTTCTTTTATTAACCCCATCTAAGTCTGCTAGTGTTCTCAGTCACCCAGTCACATCCATTAAGCAAGCATTTAATAGGTCTCCAAGACCTCATCACACAAGAGCAGAGTTTCATGTCACACATATCTCCACTCCAATCCTACACTGGGGCAATTGATCCTTTGAAGCTAGCCCTACCACTTTACATATGCCCCAATTAATCTTACCGGTTTTTTCCCTGTCTTTGGGAAGTATTTGGAATTCACATTCTATCACTCAGTGTTCTGAAAATGTTTGCAAATCCCTTAGAGGATAAGGAGATCAATGAAACTTGTGCATCTCCCTGGGTTAAGCTTGGGACAAGGTGCCTTACACAAGTTCTCATTCAATCTTCGCATCAACCTGATGACATCTATACTACCATCCTTGTCTTATACATAAGAAAACTGAGTCTGATGGAGATTCAATCACTTGCATAAAGCTACCCGGCTACCAGATAGCTATGCCAGGATTTCAACCCAGGCCTGCCTGAGCCTCACTATTTTACCACACCTCAGCATTACCACATTAAACCGCATTTTTACAGATATGTGTGCTTCTCCAACTAGGTTGTAGCATCCCTAACAACAGTGAATAGATTTTGTATCAGAATCCCCAGCCCCTGTGAGTCCCTAGCACAGAGTAGGTGTTTTACAACTGCTGGGAGGAGGGAGAACAAGGAAAGTGGTCACTTGGGGCTAGCGAGCTGGGAGGATGCTTCTTGGAACTGAGCCCTGATGTACAGGTTCTTCTTTTAGAGCATATATTCGACTCTGTGAATCATTAGGAAATGTTATCATCCACACATGACCAGAAGGTTCTGGGACCCCCCACCCAGGACATGCCGGCCCTAAAATTGTGACATTCATTCACCCAAGTCATTGGAAAGCTGACCTGAAGGGTGGTCCTGCGTCCCTCCCACACCTGGGTACATCCCTAGGCCCAACAGGTAGACTCTCCCCACGGTTCCCTCCACTTCCCCACCCCACAGCAGCCTTCCTCGGTGCAGGTGGCTGTGTGGTGGGAGGGAGAAGGTTCAGGAAGCCTTTGACTTGAGATTTCTCAAAAGCTCCTGAAGGGGCACTGAAATTTCTAACTCACTCTTTTTCAAACAGATTCTTGAGTGAACTCATAGAACTTGGATACTGAGGAATCGGCCTAAGGAGAAGAGGCTTACTATGAAATGACCAAACACCACCACTGGTTTCCAACAACCATCTGGGTGCTAAACAGAGTTCTTCTGTCCACACAGCACGCTCTTCCGTGCACACACCTCTCATGGCGTTCAACCGCGACTATGGCCTGTTCCTTTTCCAACAGGCTACAAGGCTAAATTTAATTCTGCAGAAAACCGTTAATCAGCAGCTCCACTGAACACATCTCTGTGGATTAACACAAAGAGCAGGGAAAGGCAGTCCGGGCCCAGAGCTCACATTAAGGAGAAAGATCGAAAGCGCCATCTCGTGGTGCCTTTGCAACTTGCGTGCCGCTTGGCGCCTGAGGTGGGTGCCCTGCGGAGGTGAAGGCAAGGTGGAACAGAGGGGCTTCCCCTTTTAACCCAGTTATTGAGCATAAAAACCAAAGTAGAATGCGTCCTCGCTGCAAAATCTAACCCTCGGAACTAACAAAGAAACTATAATGTACCGGATAAGAGCACAGCTCCAGAATCAGAAAGAGCTGCCTAGGTCTGAATCCTGGCTCGGCCACTTACAAACCACGCAACTTTGGTCAAAGTCTCGCTTGGAGACTCAGTTTCTCTTGTACTTAAATGAGGATAATAACCGGGCCTATCTCGTAGGGTAGCTAGAAGGACTAAACCTAATCAGGCACATAAATGCTTAGCACAGTCCCTGAGTGCCTACAGTCCCTTAGAACGCACATTACTGTATTTCTCAGTTTTATGACACCACTGATGGTAAGAAGCAGCATCAATTTGATATAAGACGGAAGTAGGCGTGGGACTGTGGAGGGCTGGTAATCCACTACCTACAATACACACATTTATTAGAAGGTATATTTTGATTTCAGAGATGTTAAAATAGGAAAGGGAGAAAGATCATTTTAGATCTTAGATCTTGCTGCACCGTGAGAGCAACTGAGTCACGTGGGCTGCCCTTCATTGAATCTGAGAACACAACACACCACCCTCAAGGCTGGCACTCCTCTCGAAGGCAGAAAATACAGTCAACAGTCACCTCCTTAGGTGCCCGAGGGAAGGATTTCGCCCATTCCTGCTACCCTCTGATTGGGCACGCACCTCTGGGAGGGAGTGATGGAGCCCCAGGAACCCACGGTTTCCCTTATTTCCCCACAATTGGGTGGCTGGGTAATTGGTAGCTGCTGATAATTACAGGTGGGTAAAAAAGTAGCCACAGGGCAGAGATCAGGAGGGGCCTGAAGACTAGGAAAATATAAAAATGAAAGAAGGGAAAGCAGCTCTTGCCTTACGCCAGGCACAGTGCACAGGGAGGATTAGGGATTTTCCAACATTTCCAGGAAGACATTTGGAATGTCACTTGGTAACACTCCTCCCATTTCAAAAGCTACAGCGCTATAGGGCTACCATGCCCAGGTAAAATGCCTTTATGTTAATCAGATTTACTTAACCCTAGTAGGTATGACTATTGTGGCTGTCCTCAAAACTAACAGTTAATGAAACGTACTCCATGCCAGGCAGAGTGACAAGCACATTGTTTTATGTAACCTGCACAACCAGCCTGGGAAGTAGGCACTGCTGTAATCTCCGTTTCACAGAACAGGACGTTGACGTCCAGAGAAGCTGGGTAACTCACCCTCCTCTTCATCCAGCATGCCTCTCTTCCCCGTGAAGCCCAAGGGAGCTGTAAATCATGATTCCATGCCCTCTGATGCTAGCCATAGGACTTGGGTGCCCATGACCCAGGTTGGCCAATCAGAGCCCAGGATCCTTCCCCCAGCCCATTGATTGGCTCAGATATGGATACCTGACCCAAGAAAGTCAATCAGAGACTTCACAAGATTTACTAGGTGGAAGCTGGAAAAAGAGGGCTCTTTTCTCTTTGGGTCCCCAAGCTTAAAGACTTGGACTCAGAGAACCAAAAGTTTGTTCTGAGGTCCTGGGAAGAAAACCTGCCTGAGACCAAAGCCAACACACAGAAGGAATCAGAGCAGAGAAATGGAGCGACGGGATTAAGACCGCATGGGTTAGCCCCTGGATCTCGCTTTGCCTTGTACAGCCCTTCTCAGTTTATAGGAGCCAACTCATTGTGTTTTTGTCAAGGTTAGAGTCAAACCCCTCCCTCTAATAAATAAAGGCAAAAAAGAAAAGATGTATAAAGCCCCACTGCAAAAAATAAATAACTTTATAATTCCATCAACTTTATCATTAACAAGGCTTTAAAAAACAAGTAACTATGAATAACAGCCCCCACTGGCTTCAAAATTGAAATAATCACATAATGTAACAAGGTTTAAAGCCATGGATTTGAACCTAATAGAGTAAAATTAAAAGCTAGCCTGGAAGAAGGATCTCCATTAAGAGTGATTGCTGAGCATAACAGAACCCTTTCTGGGTGTTTTGTGTTATCACATATCTCTCTGCAGCAACTCTTTCCAGCGTGGTATTATAGAGATATCTTCAGGAATTGCTGAATAAGCCACTTAAGTGAACAATCCCATTTCTAGGAGTCTATCCTAAGGGAAGAATTTCAGTGGAAGAAACTGATATCTGCATGGAGATGTTCACTGAAGCGTCATTTACCACAGGTAAAAATAAATAAATAAAAATAAAAGGAAACTGAATACTCAAAGGTTGGGATACAATTAAGTATATTATATACACAATTTTACTAAGTATATACAGCTAGTGAAACTATTCATGTGAAAACTATAGAAATATTTATTCAAATATTTGTTGAACACCAATAATAATTTGCTGAGTTTTGATTATGGGCTGTTTTACATGCTTTCTGACATTTAATCCTGGAATCATTTAAATGTTAGGTAGTTTTTTTACAATCCTTTTTTAGGAGAGTAATCTAGGGCTTAGAGAAATTTATAACTTTTTGGTGAAAGTGGCAGACAAAGGATTTGAACCTAGTAGTGTTAGTGCAAAGTCTAGACACATGCCCACTCTGCTGCATACCACAAACCAGGTGAGCTGCTGAGTTATGCGTATAGGCAGTGCATGGCTTTTGTGGGAGCTGCTTTGTCTGTTCAGATGTCCTTTCTGGCTCATGTTCTAGGAGGAGGCGGAGGAAGGGGGTTTTATTCAGCATCTACCAGGGGCAAGGCCCTGTGCTAGGTACTTGGTTTCCACTGTCTAATTTTTCCTTTGCAGTGATCCCTAGCGGGGAGATGTCACAATCCCTTTCCATTTCTAAGGAAGATCGAGAAGTTTGCTCAAGGTCAGGGGCACCAGTCCCTTATTCACATGTGTAACCAGCAGATGAACGGGGAAACCATGGAGACCTGTTCAGTCAGAGCAGAGTATAGGGAGCTGGGAATGGTCTGGGGTAGTGGGCAGAGGCGGGGCTTTGAAAGATGGGCAGAAGGATATCTGCACTATAAATCAAGGGTGGGTGCAATGGAGAGAACAACTATATTATATAAATGGCTACTGTTACCGCCTTCATACTCTGTGCCAACAGTATCCATGATTATCTCACCTCATTCTAATAACGGACCTCCAATCCAGGCGTTATTATTCCATTTTACAGATTAGGACACCCAACAAGTTAGTGACACACCAGGCTACAAAGCTAAGTAAAGATCCATCCTCTCTCCACCGCAGCAGGCAGCCTCCGCAGCACCCAGCAAGCGCCGCCCCTGGAGGGTTGAGTCTGTGGTGCGGGTCTGAGCACTGGGAATGGAGGGGGCTGGGATAGTGTACCCCATGTGGCTCCTGGGGTCCCAAGATTCCAAACAGCAGCAGCACAGCTGGTGAGAGACAGGAGCCTCGCGTCCCTCTAATTGTCCCTCTTTATGGTGTTCAGTTAAGGACTCAGAAGAAACCAATCTTTGTATCTTTTCATGGTTAAAATTCTACATAGAACCGAAACCTGAAAGCAGCCACCAAGCCAGTCTTTGTTGGGTTTCTAGGCAGTAAGGACGCTGCATCTCAACACTTAGCACTCTGAGAGAAAGGGACTCGGTGATTCAAAGGGGAACTCAACAAGAGCCTTTTTCTCCCAAGTCCTGGCAATTTCCGACTCACTTTTAATCCCCGGAAAAAACGTTGGATCAATTTTCTCCTCCACATTGCAAGGTTGTTCCTTTGAGTTCAGAAACTGTTGGCAGAAGATTTTCATGAGTAATTGAGCAGTTCCCATTTTCTACCCCATTCTAGTAGAATCAGCCTGTTTTTTAGAACACCAAAACGTTCATTTTTGAAAAAATTCAATACACTCAGAAAGTTTTTTTAAATTCAAGTGCCTGGAAATCAAAGAAATTGATGCATTGTAGTTTCACAAACAAGCCTCCACTGCAGTCCTCAAAAATAAGGTGAAAGGCAATGACATGGTTTGGCTGTGTACCCACCCAAATCTCATCTTGAATTGTAGTTCTCATAATCCTCACGTGTTGTGGGAGGGACCTGGTGAGAGGTAATTAAATCACAGGGGGCGGATTTTTCCCTTGCTGTTCTCGTGATAGTGGGTAAGTCTCATGAGATCTGATGGTTTTATAAATGGCAGTTCCCCTGCACACCCTCTCTTGCCTGCTGCCATATAAGATGTGCCTTTGATCCTCCTTCACCTTCCTCCATGATTGTGAGGCCTCCCTAGCCATGTGGAACTGTGAGTCCATTAAACCTCTTTTTCTTTATAAATTACCCAGTCTCGGGTATGTCTTTATTAGCAGCTTGAGAAGAGACTAGTACAGGCAGGTTTTTGAAGAAGCCACTCAGTGGAAGTGAGTTTAATATACTTGTCCTAAAAAAGCATATTTATCCCAAAAGTCCACTCTCCAGATATGCTCTCCCAGATAGGAAAGGCAGTGTTTCCAGCTCAATAAAGAATAAGCAGCTTCTAAAAGCAAAGACCTCTTGCCTTCTCTGGGCCTGGAATTCCTTTCTGGGCCAATCATCATCATGTCATCGTCATCATCATCAAAACTATCATTTCTAGAGCTGCTAAAATATGCCAGGCCCAGTCTGAAATATGTGACATTTAATGAAGTCCTCCAACTTTCCAGATAATAGGAATGCTTGTCCCTATTTTGCAGATGAGGAACCTAAAGCTCTGAGGCTCTGAAGAACCACATAGCTAACAGATGCCAAAGTGAGGAGTCAAGCCAAAGCTGCCAGGCTCCAGATGAATTCTCTTTGCCCCAACATCCTGCACCCCTACTCTTCTCCAAAGCATGGGCTCAGCTAATGAGAAGAACCATGAGTCTGTAGGTCAGACTGATGTTGAGGTAGGAAATGTTCCTCCTTCTCTTCAAGAAGCTTTCAGTTGACCCACCCAGATGGGCTGCTCCCAAATAAATGTCCTCTGACCAATTTCCCCAGATAAAATGGAACTCCAGGCTCTATTCTTTATTATTCCAGTCACCTACTGATTGCACACAAAAAACCCAGCTAGGGAATCCTGAGATCTAAAGGTAGTGTTGGTCCAGGCATTCTGTAGGATAGTTTGACACAATGTATTATCATTTCAAATGCCCATTTATAGCATCCTACAAAATACCTGACCAGTACTTCTCAAAACTGTCACAGTCATCAAAAACAGAGAAAGTCAGAAACTTCGACAGCCAAGAGGAGCCTGAGGAGACATGATGACTAAACACAATGTGGTTCCAGGATGGGATCCTGGAACAGAAAAGTGACATTAGTGACAACTGAAGAAATGGGAATAACCATGGAGTTTGGTTAATAATAATGTCGTAGCTGGGCACGGTGGCTCACACCTGTAATCCCAGCACTTTGGGAGGCCGAGGTGGGCAGATCACCTGAGGTCAGGAGTTTGAGACCAGCCTGACCAACATGGAGAAACCCTGTCTTTACTAAAAATACAAAAATTAGCTAGGCATGGTGGCAGGTGCCTGTAATCTCAGCTATGTGGGAGGTTGAGGCACGAGAATCGCTTGAACCCAGGAGGCAGGGGTTGCAGTAAGCCGAGATCACACAACTGCACTCCAACCTGGGTGACAGAGCGAGTCTCCACCTCAAAAAAAATAACAATAATAACAATAATAATAATAATAATTTCTCAGTATTGATTCATTAATTGTAACAAATATGCCATGCTAAAGTAGAATGTTAATAAGGCCAGGTGCAGTGGCTCATGCCTGTAATCCCAGCACTTTGGGAGGCTGAGACAGGTGGATCAACTGAGGTCATGAGTTTGAAACCAGCCTGGCCAACATAGTGAAACCTCTACTAAAAATATAACAATTATCTGGGTGTGGTGATGGGCACCTGTAATCCAGCTACTCAGGAGGCTGAGGCAGGAGAATTGCTTGAACCCAGGAGGCAGTGGTTGCAGTGAGCCGAGATCGCGCCGTTGCACTCCAGCCTGGGTGACAAAGTGAGACTCTGTCTCAAAATAAATAAATTAAAAATTTAAAAAGCACCCACAGTCCTATGCACATCCCAGCATATATATTTCTGGAGGAGCCCCTGAGTAACTGGTTGCCTCCAGGGAAAAGAGCTGAAGTCAGCAGAGGGAGACTTTCTTTCTTTTCTGGAACTCCTGGGCCCAAGCAATCCTCCCACCTTGGCCTCCCAAAGTGCTAGGATTACAGGCATGAGCCACTGCACTTGGCCTGACTTTCTTTTAATTATACTTCTTTCCATGTGTCTGATTTTTATTCCTGTGCTTACACTGCTTTTTTAATAGGAAGCAGGTCATTTTTAATAGCAATAATTTTCTTTCTTTACATATTTAGAGTATCTGCTAAGTACAGAGTTCTCCATTCGGCAGGATACAATAACTAACTGCCATATTTACATGACTTCAGGGAGCACCATTTGCCAAAAAAAAAAAAAAAAAAAAACTGCCTCGTGGAATCATGCAATGCAGCAATCCATTGAGGAAAATACCAAAGCCATCTCAGCACAAAGAGAAACTCACACTAGGAGAAATTGTAGACTTGGGAGCTGGACACTGCCCCAGATCGGTTCTGAGAATGAGGCACCCACTTCAAGCTTCAGTTTACAGAAGGACGGAAGGAAAAAAGGAAACCCCTGCTAATTTGGCAGAGCAGAAGGGGTCTGATTTGAGTGTCAAGGAGATTTCTCTTCAAGGCAGAGATTCTACAATCCCCATCAAGGAACAGGGGCCAGGGAGGGTGGTGAGCTGCCCTCCGGGCACTTTTCTTTCCAAGTCTTTTGCACCCACCTCCCAACCCTCCCCCTCTGGAAAAGGCTTCCAGGAATGAAGAGGAGCCCTTGGGAGGCAGGCATTGAGCTCCACCTCGTGGCTGTTCAAACAGCTCCCTGGAAGTGGCAAATGATTTCCAGAGTGAATGCAGGGCTTGGAAATGCTCCAAATAAAGACATTACCTGTAAGTTCATGGGACACCTTCACTTCCTCCTCCCTCACTCCTTTTCAGTGCTGTGCCTGGTGAGGAAGTTTAGCCCAAGTCCCATCTGGGATCATAGCTGCATATCAGCTTCTAGAAGCTCCCCAGCAGCTGGGCCCGCTGGTTGGGAGATAGCCAGCCCGTCAATGGCCCTCAGACAACAGCCACACCCATCCGCTGAGGTGGACAAAATGCCAAAGCAAAATGTCACAACATCTCTGGTGTACATGAAAGAAATACATGATTTGAACTCCTGCAAAACTAATGAGATTTTGCCGTAGGATCTCTGAGATTCTGTCAGGCTCTTAAAAAATATTAATTCATAATAGAATATGGTGTGGTCTAGAAAGAGAGGTCAATTCAAAGATGTATGACACCTGGCTTCTCTCCAGCCTGTTATTTTTATTTATTTATACACTAACTCCCTGGAGATAATGTTAAAGTTTCAATTGCAGCGCATCCCCAGTGCATCTCCTATCCTCCCTTTATGAACTGCTTACTGAGTAATCAGCAGGACACTCGCACAGATACAGAGTTCCAGCTCATTCCCATGAGATGTGTTAGCAAACTCATTTGGGAGGACAAGGGGAGAGAGGCTGGCCGGGATCAGTTGAGCTAGAGGACCTGGCCTCTGCATCTGCCACCATAGAACCAGGGTTGCCTCTTACAAAGGTAAGGCTGGAGAGGGCCCTGTCCACCCACCTCCTGGTGACTCAGATAAAGACACTGAGGTCCCGAAGGGGCAAAGTCACAGCCTAGAGCCCCCTCCCTCCCCAGTCTAATACTGTCTCCATGGAGCTACACTGTCCCTAGCTAAGCTCAGAGGGAGGTCATTCTTACCATAACAGAAAGAGGAGGAGGCCACACTCACCGGAATATCACTGGACCCCATTCTCTGAGAAGTGTCATAAGCTTTCCAAACTGTTCAACACCAAGGCTGTAGAGACCAAATGCTGGAAGGCCTCCAGCAGGTCACCTTGCCCAACCCTCTCATTTCACAAATGGGCAAACACAGCCTAGTTATGAGAGCTGGGGATCAGGGGCAATAGCCCAGGAGGCTCCACCCATCATGCCCTATGTCATGACAGGAAGCTGAGTTCCATGGAAACTGAGGCATGGTCCCAACCCCATTCTCTGCACCCCAAGTGCAGTGCCATAGCTGCTCATATGGACAGACTGGGCTAGGCCTGAGACAGTGGCAGGGTATAGGCAGAAGATCAGGGGACCTTACCAACTATACTGTGACCTCTCCCCCTGTAAAACAAGCAGCAAAAGCCACCTCTTTGGAATTGACGTGGAGAGAAACTGACTGTGTTGCTGCTTTTTCAATACACCTTGGAGACGTTTCCTTATTAACACACAAAGAGCCTGCTCATTTTTTACAGTTACACAGCATTCCTTTATATGGATGTAACATACTTTATTCTACCACCCCTCTACTGATGGACACATGGGCCATTCCCAACTTTTACATTTCAAATAACACTGCAACAAATAGCTTGTACGTACATCATTTCACAGGTGTGCAGAAATACCATTTTGCTTTTCCAAGTCCTTGCTTGCTCAGGTCTTGCCTCTTTGATGGAACCTCTCTAAGCTTCGCAGGTCAATCCAGATCCCTCACTTCTTCCACATTCCTTCAGTTTATTTTCACAGATCTCCAGGCACCCACGAGAAAGGATAGAAATGGGCGGCCCAGGCTCCAACTCATACCTCTTAGTTCTGCGCAGCAGAGCTGTGCTTCCAAGTTCTCCTGCATTCCCCTCACCTCTCATCCCACTCCTCTTCCCACAATCTTACACATACAGCCCAGTGATGTGGGTCCTGTACCCGATGTAATAAACCCTTCTAATAAACCCTTCATGGGTGACGGATCAGTGGAAGTTGTGCGGCCATACCCTTTTCAACCAACAGGTGGCGTTGCTCTCCACCTCTGGACAGCTAAGGCCGCTAGCTCTACTGGATGTCGCCTCCAGAGAAAGCAAACTCCTGAGGGTGGGATGTGGCTGCAATGATGACTTTTGTTGGTGTGCTTGTCCATATAGCTTTCTACACAATCCCTCCAACAGCCCAAGGTCCTCACTGCCATTTTCTTTGACATCACCCTCCTCCATCCCATTCCATCGAGCAGGTGTGTGGCAGTTTGTATTGTCCTGTATACGAGGAGACAGAATCGCCTAGTGGTTATGAACTTGGTCTCTTGAATCAGACTTATGCTCAAAACTCAATGCCACCACTCAATGGCCTCTGGCAGCTGACTTCACCTGTCTGAGCTTCCATTGCCCTCGGCACAATAAGGAGTGTAACAGCACACACCCTGTGGAGTTGGTGTGAGGAGGAAATGAGACACTGTGTGCAACATCTGCACAGTGCTAGGCACGTGGTAAGTGCTCAGTAGACACTAGTTCTTGTCCATGTTATGTGGTTATGCATTGTCTGTTCAAGTTGTCTGCATCCTGCTTGAAAAAGCCTGCTCCTGAAAGCTATTTTTTTTTTTTTTTTTTTTTTTTTGGTGATGGAGTCTCACTCTGTCCCCAGGCTGGAGTGCAATGGCGTGATCTCAGCTCACTGCAACCTCCACCTCCCAGGTTCAAGTGATTCTCATGCCTCAGCCTCCCAAGCAGCTGAGATTACAGGAGCCCACTATCATGCCTGGCTAATTTTTGTGTTTTTAGTAGAGACAGGTTTTCACTATGTTGGCCAGGCTGGTCTTGAACTCCTGACCTCAGGTGATCCACCCGCCTCAGCCTCCCAAAGTACTGGGATTATAGGTGTGAGCCACCGCTCCTGGCCTGAAGGCTTTCTTAATACCCACTGGTCCTCCACAGTTCTTTCCACACTAGAAGCTCGTTCCTGCTCCAGAGTCTGCACCTGCTAGTGCCTGGCCTGGAATGTTCGCCCTCTAGCTCACCCCATGGCTGGCTCCTTCTCATCCTTCAAGGTCTCAGCTTCAAGTCATCTCAGAGTTCTTCCCTGCCACCCCCGCTGCGGCAGGTCGCTCCTGATTTTCCCCACAATGTCACCCTGTATACTTAGCACTCGCTGCCACCTGCTGTGATCAGAAGTGTGTATTTATGTGACTGGGGTCTGCTTTCCCATGGGAATGTCAGCTCCATGACGGCAGCTCCATAAAGTTCCCCCAGTTTCCCAGCACCTCACATGGTGACCTCGGCCCCTGGGAGGCACATCAATGACCGGCGGGTGTCAGGTGAGTCAATGGCCACATGTAAGCAGAGCTGCATTTGAATCCTGTTCACCGGCTGCTTGGCACGCTCCTGTTCCATCCTGTCCCCAGGCCAACCACCGCCTCTCTGAGGGCAGGAGTGAAGTCTTTTCCCACCAGCCCTCAGCTGACCCACTGCCAGCGCTCAGGGGGAAGAGCCGGGACTTAGAGTGCTGGGGAGCAACTCAGAGGGCTGCTGAGGACTTGGAATCAGGCCAGAGCCCCTCACACTTCCCCACCCCAAGTATACCTCAGGGTGCTTCCTGGGAATGATGAGGTACGCTCCCAAGTGGCTTTCCTTAAAGCCAGTTCCAGGCCTCTCGCTGCTGATGCTGTGACGTAGGTGTGCCCTGCACTCAGCCGCTGCTCTATGCCCTCTTGCTCTGAGGAGGCCCTCCTCTTCCCCGGCCCTGGTGAGCGTTCTGATGCGGACTGGAAACCCTGTTCATGTCTGTTCCTACATTGTGAGAAGCTGCTTGCACGGCTGTTTTTCACAGTGAAGAGATATCTTTACTCTGGCAGGTGCAGAGGTCTCCTCTGAGCACACATGATGTGATTCAGAGAGTCCCATGGGTGCATGCGTGACACAAAATCACCCTATGGAAGTCAGGTCTTCCCTATTCTGTCCACCAAGTCAGAAAACGTCCTCATGCCCCATGTGCACTTTGGACACACTCCATTTAGAAGCACACAGCTTCACAAATGTGGAGCAAATCACTCACACAGGCTTCATTCCTACCTTCAGACAGATTTGACTGGAGCTTCCCAGCTTCCATATGTCATGTCACGGCAGTCACTTTATCATTTAAAACACGTTAGATCTATGTCCACATTCAACGGCAAAACATACTGAGCACCTCTTATGTGGCAAACGTTGTTCTAGACATTGGGAACATGGGGTAATAAGCTAAACAAGGTACTGCCACCGTGTGGAAT
This sequence comes from Theropithecus gelada, assembly GCF_003255815.1. Taxonomy (NCBI): domain Eukaryota; kingdom Metazoa; phylum Chordata; class Mammalia; order Primates; family Cercopithecidae; genus Theropithecus; species Theropithecus gelada. The sequence goes on along the minus strand of NC_037673.1, from coordinate 131,977,722 downwards.
TCTCAGTTTAGTAGGAGAGGCAGACAAGGAACAGGTAAACAAATATATAAACTGCTCCCAGCTGACTTGCTAGTGGAGACAGTATGAGGCGATGGGGGTGACTGCTGGGGCCAGAAGGGTGGCTTTGGCCAGGATCAGGAGGGCTTCTGAGACCAGATCTGGAGGCTGAGAAGGAGCAATACAGGGAGCACTCCAGGCAGGAGGAAGCACAAGTGCAAAGCCCCGGGGAGTGTGAAAGATGCAGAGAAGGCCAGTGTGCTGGAGCTCAGAGGGCAAAGGAGGGAGGACCTGGAGACGAGGCTGAGATACCACCTTCCTCCCAGGTGAGCAGGGGTCAGGTAATCCACAGCCTTACTAACCACACTTAAAATGAAGACACAGGGTATTCTAAGTGCAATGAAAAACTTCTGAAGGGTTTTAGGTGGGGAATTTAAGTGATCTTTTACCCAGAAAAAGTTGACTAAACAGCATGGCAATGCATGAATAAAAGAACTGAATGAACAACTTCTGAATCTATAAACATATGCTACCTAGGGTCTCTCGGTGTCAAGGTCATGCTGAGTTCTGCAAGAACATAGAGACAAGAAGCTCAGGACAGCCCACAAACTCTAGAACCATGAATGCCACACCAAACCGAATGTTCCCTCCACTGCTTGGAGTTCTCCGGGCCCCTCATAAACTCAGCCCACTGTGTGGGTAGGGAAACCAGATTAGGGAGCAGAGAGTTTAATATCACACGTGGAGCTGACTCCCCAAGATCTCAGGTGAGGGCAGTGCTGCTCCCAGGATCCTGGAGATTTCCAGCTGGTCTCCAAGGCCCTGGAGGACGCCTTATACCCCTCCACCTCCCACACCCATCATCTCTTTTTGAGATTCAGAAGATGAGGCTCAAAAAGAGGTTTCCTCCAGGAAGCAGAGGGAACCCAGACCTCCCAATTCTCACCAAGATACCAGGAACAGAGACCAGCTCCAAACACCACAATGTCCCCCGTGTGCCCACAGTCAGGGCCCTTCCCCACAAGAGCAGCCAACTCGCAGACAAGCACAGACCTTCTCCAGCTTCTCCACAGAGCCCCACCCACCTCCACAGCTGAGGACTGCCCTCCCTCACAGAGTGGGACTGCAGTTTCCATCCCCACAGCCCCAGCACCTTGCTGGAGCTGGCCATAAAGCGGTTGTTCACGTAAAGGGGCAGAAAGAGGAAGGTAAATGGTCAAAATTATGGGCACTGAAGCCAAAGAGCCCTGAGTTCCATCCCAGACTCTGCTGCCTGCTGGCCCCATGACTTTGGACACGAGTCTTAACCTCCTCAAGCCTCAGTCTCCCCATATTTAAAAGGCAGACAAAAATACACCACTCACAGGTTTGTGTATAGATTTAATATAATCCACATATTGAGGGCTTAGCTGAGTGTCTCCCTCACAAAACTAGTTCACAAATAGTTTTTATACAAATCTGAATGATGATGATGATGATGGAGTCAGGAAGTCAAGCAGGACTGACACTGGCATTCCTGGTGCTCATGTTAACAGGCACCTGGGACATACTTGTTAACGCCAGAAAGAAGGAAGACTGGGATGTTCTAGAAAGATTCCTGTTTTTCTAAACAAAATTTTCTGCATAGCCCTCAAATTAGCAGAAAATCTGGTCCCGCTGGGTTCCCAGCACCCCTACCCCACCCTGCGCCAAACCTTAAGAGAGCCACCTCCTAGCTCCCACTCCAGGACACCTCTCTGGGTGGTAGCAGGTGTTGCGGCGAGAAGCTTGTGGTTTTCAGAGCTGGTATTGTCACCGCGGCAACTCCCCATTTCTCTCTCCCTCAGTGTCCAAAGAAGAGGCTAGGGGCATCTGAGGGAGCACAAAGAGAATCGTGTGGCCAGGGCTTTGGCAGAGCTTGGTGACAACTAACTGTGGCCATGGGAGTGATCCACAGCAATAAAGGCGTGGCCAGGGTTTCTATCTGCCCTTGCCCGACGCCCAGTGCCAGCAGGGGTAATTAGGGACCTCTCCTCCACAGATTATGGTGGCTCCATTTCCCATCCCGCTCCACTTTTGTCTCCTAAAGTTACACAACCACAGAATGGGTGAACGAACACCCAACCAGCAAGCCCTCTTCCAGCTAAGGGCTAAGCACCATCACAGAGGGCCTGGGGCTGCTGGTGCCAACTTGTGGGCCAACTCTCAGGTTATAGGAGGTGGAGTAATCCTAGAGAAGTGGTGCAACCCAACACCCCATGCCCTTCTCCCCTTAAGGTGAGGAAGGGCTATGTATGTGCATGCATATGTATCCATGCATGTCAGCACCCATGCAGGCATGAACACCTGGTGCCCATGCACAAATCCATTCCCTCCACAAATATCCTTTGAGCATCAACTGTACTCAAAGGATATGAATGATGATGGTGATGATGAGGAAGTCAAGAAGAGGGACTGACACAGAGCACTCTGGCCCTGGGCACTCCCAGTTGCAAACAGGCACCTGGAAAAACTTAGGCACTGCCAGGCACTGAGGGTACAGAAGAGGGTGGTGCAGAAGAAAAAGGGGTAGTCTGCGGGCAGCTGTGGAGGGGTCATCTTTGTAGACTCCACCCACAGACACCTTTTTTCCCAGCACTTACTGTCATTGCTATTCCAATTCCAGTCATGTTGGGGCACTGGTGCCTCTCTATTGCATCCCCCACCCCCAGAAAGGGTTATTGGATTAATTCATTCCACTGTGACCTGGTTTACTTAGATTGATCATCAGTAATGTCTTTGTGTCCCCAGACTTTGGGTGAACCCACAGTGCCCAGAGCTGGAGCTGCAATTGGGAGCTGCCCCTCTTCCTTACATAAGAAGCAATGCCAGCTTTCTCTTTCTCACCAAGGAGCTGCTTTTCCCACTTTCCTCCTGTCCGCCTCGCCTGGGTTTGTATCTTCTCCTCTCTCCTGTCCCCAGCTGCCCCAGGCCTGGCTGCCTGTCACCTGGTCCCTGCTTCTCTTTTACTAATTCTGCTTCAGAAATATTCCGGGAAGTGTTCATCCCGGCCCCAGTTAGCATCAGCGGGGCACTCAACGAAGTGAAATCTAAGCATTGTCATTAAGTGAGTATTTCATTCAGAATGTCCTTTTCTCTGTCCTCATCTCCCAGCATGGGATACAAAGAATGAGGGGGCAGCAAAGACCACCCCACTCAGCATATCCAGATTGTTCATACATTTTTTCCCAACACACACTGCTAATTTGTGATTAGATGTTGTGGCACTGCACCCACTCATGAGCCCCCAGGGTCAGGCAGCCCTAGGCTCATCGGGATCTACGTCCTCGTCCTCATGGCTGTCAGGCCCCAGCCAGAACACTGTCCTTCAGGGAAGTCGGAGTGGGCGGGGGTCCCCCCTTCACCCTCCCCCATCTCCACTTCAGATGCAAAGTGCACATATGGCTCATCTCCATCTTTGGGGGAGGTTCTGTCTAAAGTCCTCCCAAAGATTCAGATTGTATGACAAATCACGTTCTAGACTATCACGGGCAAGAAAGGACCCAGGCATTTGCATCATTACCCCCAGACAACAGCTTCATTAGGCTGAAAGGGAGGTTTGCAGCCTCTCGAGCTCCGCCACTGACCTGGGCCTCTCACTTCCCCATTGTCTGTAGGCTCCAAGGCTCTCGCTCCAAACCATATGGTCCATTTGGGCATCTCACACTGCCTTCCAGGGAAAGCAGGCGTTGGGAAGCACTTGGGGCAAGTCAGAGGCCTGCCGCAAGATCCAGGTGCAAACTTGTCCCAAAGTGTTGTCAGACTGGGCCAGAAGAGAAGAACCACCAGCGATTAGAGAAGGCTGAACCTTCAAAAGCGGCGTGTGGGTCCAGGAGAGGGGGAGGAAGGGTCCTGTGCCAGAGGGCAAAGGAATTAAGAGCCTCGGTATTTGACCCCTCAGAGAGCAGGTGGCCTGTTGGCTCCATGAGCCTGACAGCATGTTAGCATGGAGACCCTGGGGTAGCAGTGCTCATGCTAAGTCCACCTCTCCTCACCCTGGCCCCCTCGTGGGCCCAAGTATTTGGAGATTTCTCAGGGGTCCCCAGATTGCAGACATTTCTCCCCTGAAGCCCATAAGCAGATGCACATTCTGGCCGCTGGAGTGTGCGATCGCCATTCCCCTTCTCTAGTCCCCAAGACCCTGACAACCTTAAAAACCAGATTGTCCCTGAGGATACGCATGTGTCCAATTTAAAGGGGATTTTGGGGGCAGGGCGGGGAAAGCCACCTCAGCCTCTATCTCTTCAAAATCCCACCACTTTGAAACTCCATTTTGCTCCAAGCCTTTGCAAGATTCCAAACACTTGGAATTAACCCGGAGGCCACCGCCATCCCCAAGCAGCCACAGGGGCCTGGTTTCCCTGGGAGAGAAACGTATCCAGAGCATGCCCTGGCCCCCGGTGGCCCTGAGGCCAGGAGCCCTGGGAGGGCACTCCAGGGAAGGAATTCGTCCTGATCTAGAAATGGGCCGGTGCGGACCTCGCGGATGTTTCTTTAAGAGCAGGGAAAGGAAACACAATCTCTCCTCGTGGTGCAGCACTTCTACCCCGCCAACGGGGCGGATTAGGGCCAGGATTAACATTTTAAACTCGACCAGACTTTCTGACTCAAAGATCTTCTCTGGTTAATCGTATTACTATCCCTGGGATTACTGCTTTACTCTCTGCAAAACAGATTCTAAAATCAAATTGATTAAAGTTCCCTCCTGTCTTCTCTTTACTCCTTTTGGGGCGTAGGGGGAGAGGCTGTAGTTTCTTAAGGAGACGACTTTTAAAATCGAATCTCACTTCGCATTTCTCTCCTTGCCCCTCCTCTGCTTCCAGGCCAGGCGGCGGTAAGAAGACTGGCTGGCGACACGATTCCTTTTTTCCCGCCCACGTCAGCTCCTAGTTCCTGGTAATTTATCCCATATTAAAACTTCTTTAAGTAAGAATGGACAAGCATCAGCACCTGCTATGCAAATGTGGCCAAATCCAGCCCGGGCCGCGAGGCGTGCGCGCCCGCCCGACCGCGAGCGGCCATTCAGCGCTCCCAAGGCGTCGGCTCTACTCTTCATATGGAAACCCGGCCGGTCCCGACAGATTGCGGCGGGGAGGGGCGGGGGCCAGAATGCCCTCCCAGCCTCGGAAGGCGCCCGGAGGGGACTATCTGCACCTCTCTCTCCAGTGGGTTGTTTTCAGCCATACTCCATTCTTCCAGCCATCTTTGTTGTTTCCTTAACGAACGTCCTATATTAGTGCCAATGCCCATTTTGCCGGATTTCCCTCCAGAATGCAACCTTATTATTCTCCATCCCAGCTCTTCCGGAGCGGTGGCAGTGTTGTTTTGTTTTGTTTTGTTTTGTTTTGAGACGGGGTTTCGCTCTTGTTTCCCAGGCTAGAGTGCAGTGGCGCGATCTGGGCTCGCTGCAGCCTCCGCCTCCCGGGTTCCAGCGATTCTCCTGTCTCAGCCTCCCGAGTAACTGGGATTACAGGCGTGCGCTGGTGGCAGTTTTCTATGCGTAACAACTTTCCCACCACTTTTATGCAGGTACGCTGGTCACCAAGGAGTGTAGGACCTTGCCCCGAGGGTCCCAGGAATGTGGATGGGGTGGGGTAGATCGTCATAGCAGGCCCCAAATCCGTGTCAGGGGCTCGGGAGCCTGGCGCCTGCAGCCAGGCGGAGGAGGCAGGCCGGATGCAGGCGCGGCCGCGGTCGTCCTGCCGGATAACAAGGATTAGTGCGTTGGGGACGTTTGAAGCCGTGTCTGTGCTCACGTGGCTGGAGGCCGCAGCGAGGTCGCCTCTCGTGCGGCCCTAATCCCCTCACGCGGCTCCGGCGGCGAGCCGGCCCGTCAGGGAACTGGAACTTGCTGGCCCAGAGTCCCGGCTTTCGCTCCACGCGGGCGCGGGGTCAGGGCGCCCACGCGGCAGTGCCCACGCGTCCCCCAGCGCGCCCCGCCGGGTTCTCCGAGGCACCAGCGGTAGGAAGAGCCACGGCGCTAGGGTCATTTGCTCAAGACTCGGGGGGAAGTCCCCTTCCTCCAGCCCAGGAGCCTTTATTTGTGGCTGCATAAAAGAAATCCAGAAACGCCTGGTCTCCCCTGCCGGAGCAAAACCCAAGCGGCGGCGGCGGCGGCAAGGGTGGGGGCGCGGCCGGCGTCCCAAAGAGATGCAAAGTGATAAATACATTGTTTAGAGGCCGCCTGCTAGGTCCGTCCCTTGGGGGCATAGAAAATGAGGCGCTTTCCTCCCCCTTTAACTCGAGGGGAGTACTAATAATTCATGTATGTTATAATTCTTCACTGCCCCTAGGTAGTCTGGGAAAACTGGAAGAAAAGAAAATGCCAGAAAGTTATGGTAAAACTTAAGATGCGGCCGAAGTCGCTTTCTTTGCCCCTGCTGCGAGTGTTTGAATAAGAAGAATGCTCCTGGACTGTAACAAGCAAAAAGAATGAAGAAGACAAAAGATTTCCAGAAAAAGGTTTAGCTGGAAGACAAGGCAAGTGAAACTGAAAGGAGAAAAAAAGCATTTACAATGGAACAATAAGTGTACTAATCGCTTTGATATATTATACAAGCCCAAAGACCCAAAACATTGTGTAATTATTTATAAATGACTTCTCCACTCCTGTGTATAATGCAGAGGAAAGAATAAAACTGCAGGCTACTCTCTAAACTATTTCTAAATAGACCTGGTTCAAAAGAAGGCAGAAGTGTTTGAAATAAAATAATTAATGGTGGATTTTATGGTTGTCTCATTAAAACATTTTAATTACTACAAACAAAATGCATTTGTGTTTGAACCCAACATGAATTTATGTAGCTGAGCATTAAGGTAGAGAAAAGCAAAAAGAAAACACTTAGCAATTTTTGTGTTTATTTCTGAATTCTTTCCATAAACCAATAGTCAGATTCCATTAGGATACGTTTCACTGTGACTTCTTTTGTACACACAGAAGAAAACACCCTCACACAGTTTTCCCACACTTGACTCACAAGCATCCAGGGATGCGGGAGGGCAGGGGGATGTGTTTGTAATCCCTAGTAAAGACCTTCTTAAGAATTCAAAAACATGAAGCTGGCAAAAATGAAACTGCTCAGGAAACTTCACCCTGGCTTTAGCAACTTCGTGTGGCAGGTGCAGCCTGGCTTTGGGGAGCTAAACCTAGTGACAGCAATAGCGGGGCTAAGGTTTGGGTTTTTGTTTTTATCTAAGTGCAGAAGATTTAACTTCAAGAGCTCTAAGAGAACCAAACTCAGAGGCTCTGAAGGTGAGTCTGGAAGGATTCACAGCTTCTAGCAGCTGATGTGAAAATGACTCCAGGCCTCATTGCTGAGGAGAGGTGGGGCAATCACCTCCACCTGCCCCCTCTTCAGTTCAGGGCCTGCACCCTCCCTCGTGGGCCCTCCCTGCACAAGTGTGCACAACCCCCTCGCTTCCCCCACTCGCCTTTGGGCACAAAAAGGACGTTGTTTCACCCAAGACTGGCCCTAACCACAAACGCACTTCAAACTTTGGCCAGCCCAAGCACATGCTGTCCCCCAACACCAGTGCAGGCTAGAGAATCTCAATCAAACTGGACAGATGCTTGTGGAAACAATGTGTTTGGCTGCAGAATTGCCCGGTGTCATTTGGGGAGGCATTTCGGACACAGCACAGAATAAAGGAGAGGTGTGCCGGGGCTTCTGCTGGAGCCCAGGACTCATCCCGCGTGTAGGCAGATTGCACTCCACCAAACCCATCAGCAGACAATGCTGAGGAATATTCAAGCCGACATCTCCGAATTGGGAAATGCATACAGACGGCACTGTATTTAGCAGGGCAGGGGCCGAGGGGGCCTCCATGGATTTCTAGAAACCATGGATAATTTGCCATTTTCCTTGCTCTGTCACTGAAAGACCCCTCTGTTTCCCCCGTCCTGCCTCGTTTCCCCCCTCCCTTTTGCCCCCCTTCCACAACTGTCATGGGTCATCAGTAAAGAAAATAGGGAATTGTTTCTCTTTTCCAACCCCACCCTTTTTCTCTTATATGGAAGCCCAACTGCATATCTTCGGGTGTACTTGATGCACTGAAAGGAACCTGCGCGCTCTGTGTCCAACCTCATCATTCATCCTTTCCTCTTGAGGAACTGCATCTTTTTTCTTCCTTTTTTTCTATAAAGACAACATTTTCTTTCTAAAATGCCACCCACAAAACCAATGCAACTGCCTCCTAGATAGTTTCAGAAAGAAAATCATCATCGAAGTCAAGCAGTCTTGTTTACGCAGGGTGGCCCTCTCCACAACTTCACTTTCTGTAAAATTCCCCATCAAGGACCGCTGTAGATATCAGCATTGCCCAATGCCCTTGCAAACTCGGTGCAGTGCACTGACTGCCCTGTCCCCAATACGTGAGTGGCTGAGTAAGGTGCCCACAACATTCCCTTCTCTTGTCATAAGCTGCAGCTGCCAGTTCATATGTACTGTAAAAAACAACTTTGCTTTGAAACCCCACAAAGCTCAGGTCTACATGAAAGTGCCACTGCACTCTTGAAATTAATATTCTATCTAACCCATTGGAGGGGACAGAGAATAATCAATCTGAGCTAAAACAATTTAGGAAGGAAAGTATGAAATGTGATGGTGTCCCCTTCCCCTCAGCCCCTTCAGATTATCATGTCAGTACTTGTTATTACAGGACACGAACCGACCAGTCTAGTTCCTGTTACAGCATCTCTCAACCCCAGGTTGAAGTGTTTCTGAAAACCAGAAGGGAGGCTATCTGACTCAGCCTCACATCCACAAAAGGGCTGGAAGGCTATGGACACTAACTCCAAACGAGGTCATACACATGGTCACTGAGACACTGACAGGGTGGAGGAAGATTCTCCATCACAAATTCCAATCTGAATCCATCCCTGGATCTCCATGCCTACAGGCACTATAGTTTGATGGTCACTTTAAAATCCTGAAACTGCCCTGTGAACAGCACAGACTCCTTTGTATTTTTGTGAACCACATTGATTTATTATTTGTAAATGTTTATAATTTACCACCATTTCTCCCCTATTTTGGCCTTTCTTTATTAAAAAATAATAATAAACCAAGTCTCTCAAGACCCTGGAAGCATCCAACGCCTTGCTCCACCCTGAGAGTCCCTCCCTCTCATCTCCGAAGAAAGCTGTTTCTTCATCAGTGTGTTGATGCCAGAAAGGTCTTCTTGATGATGAAGTAAAATCACCTCCCTGCTGGTCTCACCGGGGTCTTGAGTCAGATCCCTAGGGCTGCCTGGAACAGGTGTGCCCTCGGAGCTCCTCTTAGCTGTCACATAAATGTACCTGACCTGCTTCAAGAGCTGAGGCAAGCACAGGATAGGAGAGTGGTTGCTAATGCAAGATATCGATTCTAGTGTGAATAAATTGGCTCTAGGTATCAGTCAATAGTGACTTCAGCATGTGCTCCAGAGGTTCTGATTCAAGGGGTATGGGGTAGGGACCCTCACCATCACTACTACCGCAGGTGACCACAGTGTAAGAAGCTCCAGCTTAATCCTTAGTCCCTTGGAACATGTGCCCCACCTTGGAACATCTGCCTACCCTCCCCAATCCAGCAGATTGGCAGCTGGATGTCTCACACATCAGGCAGAACACCTGATGCGGTGCTCACCATGGTGGCACCTGCTGTCGTTGGATTTATTACACGCCCCCATCACCTTCTATTGTACTCTGAGAATATTGTACTCATGTACTAGGCTTGGAAGGCTTCAAGCGGCAGGAGAAACTTTCATCTTCCCTGGCAAGCATGCGCATCCTTCTAACTGTGGCCTGGCCTTTTTCTCTTGAGGAGAGGCTCTGAGCCTCTTTAAGCTGCCCCTTCATTCTCATCCTGCCAGGGCTCAGCTCCATCCTCAGTAGATCACTTATAGGAGGGCCCCTACAGATGTACTTATAAAAAGCACAAGAGGTAGGCACTAACAGCCAAGAAGGAGCCACAACATGCCCTGCCCAAGAGCCAGGAGCAGGCAGGGCAAGGCTTGGATGCTCGCCTGCTGAGCTCTCTAAGGTTCAGGAAAAGGAGGGAAGCATGGCAGGAGAAAGCACAGACCTACTACTAGCTCATAAGGTGGCTCTGGACATATTTGACAAGGTGCCCTCTCTGGACAGGTGTAGCCCATGTCAGGGTGCATAGTTTGGCGGGTGGTAGAGAGGCTAGATTTCAGCCCTTACTTGCCCCCTCTACCAGATGTCCTTGTACAGTGAATGACTAGAACAACTTTAACAGCCTTACTGAGAGAAAGCAGCAAGAGGAGGAGGAGATGGAATGGAATGAGGAAGGCCGCCATGGCCATTCAAGGGCCACCACAACTGCCCCCTTATTCTTTTTCCACTGAGTTCACCCAGAAGCCCTATCCTCCAGACCAGTCCCCACATAGCCACCATAGTAACTCCCTCTCTTTCCTTAAATTGTCTATTCACATCCCATCCATCCTTCAAGGCCTTTGTGAGCCCCCTACTCTGCCAAGAAGCCTTCCCTTTGGGAGGTGCACAACACTCTTTGGATCTGCTCCCTTAATAGGTCCTTAACACCTCTCTAGTCCTAATGCCACATCTCCTCTCCTTTAGGACTATAGGCCTGCTTCACACTCCACAAAGCACCTGGCACAGGGCAGCATGCAGTAGGCTCTCAGTGTGTATTTGTTGATTGATTGTGATGGAAGAACGTAGAGTGGAGGCTGAAAGGACTCCTGAGTCTGGCCTAGTTTGACCACCAGCGATCCCTGGGGTAACCCGGAAAAAAGACCACCCCATCTCCCACCTCAGTTTCCCATGTATGAGGTGCAGTGGATAGATGAATAATTTCCAAAGATTCTGCTGGCACTGAACCCTGGCTTGCAAGACTCAGAGCCCATGATCCCCATCAGCCAGGTTTATCACCCCTATCACCCCAGTGTCCAGCACAGTGCCTGGCCCAGCACAGGTAATCAACATAGCCAATGGATTACTTCAAAATAATACAAGGCTAAGTCTCTATGCTTCAGCAACCTGAGGATTTAACTTGGTGTTTTATTTATGAAACCACAGACACTAATCCTGGCCATCTGAAGCAGAAAAGCCTCATGAACGTAAGGCCCACCATGGGAGGGCTCATGCAATCAGCGGGAAGGCTGGAGAAGCAGGCTCAAAAAACAGACGGAAGCAGGGCAGGCACTGGGAGGAGTTCAGACAGGATGTCCACTGGTTCCTGGTCACCTCTTCCACCACTGGTCACTGGCTGTCCCAGGTTGTTGCCCCACGACACAAGTGAACTCCGGACTGTCACCAGCTCTGAGCCTAAATTGCAAGTGGGGCAGCCAGTTGCCTGTACTAAAATCTTTTGGCCACACCCTAATTGCTAGGAATGGGGAATGGGTTCTCATACATTCAAACTTCTCAACAGGAAAGCTCTACAGGTACCTCTCAGCCAAAAAAGTGACACTGGCCAAACCAATTCTCTCCTTCAGGAATTTGGAAAAGCGTTTGTTGTAGTAGGTTGAAATAGTGGGCCTCTGTAAGATGTGTCCACCCAGAACCTCAGAATGGGACGTTATTTGGAATAAGCATCTTTGCAGATATAATTAACGCAAGGATTGCAAGACTAAGTCATCCTGGATTAGCTGGGCCCTAAATCAAATGATAAGTGTCCTTATAAGAGACAGAGAAGGAGAAGACACAGAGGGGAAGGACATGTGAAGAAAGGAGGCAGAGATTGGAGTGACACAGCTGCCAATCAATGAACGGCAAAGATGGCCAGGAGCCACCACTAGAAACTGCGAGAGAGGCATGTCACAGATTTTCTCTCAGAGCCTCCGAAAAGGAGCCATCCCTGCCAACACCTTGATTACAGACTTCTGGCCTCCTGAACTGTGAGAGAATGAACTTCTGTTGCCTTAAACCACCCAGTTTGTGGAATTTTGTTGTGGCAGTCCAAAGAAAGGAAGCTGACACAAGGAAAGAAACGAAGGGAGGGTATATGTGTGTGTGTGTGTGTGCAGAGAGAGGACCCCTGGGCTCCTGCTGGTTTACACAAGTCCTCAAAGCCCTTGGGTTCTTGAGAAGCTCCTGTGTCCATCCAACAACTGCCCTTTCCTGAGTCAACTGGTTGAAGCCACTTTCTGTGACTTCTAATAAATCTCAAGCCCTTACATATGACTGTGTCCTAGCCTTCCACCTAAGTCAAGGGTACATGCAGGGTGCAGTGGCAGAAGGGGACAGCAGGGCAGAGTCCCCTGAGCCAGAAGGCAAGCGCTGGTCAGTGAGCCAAGGTGGGCACTGCCACTACACAGCTCCCTTTCTCAAAGGTGCCAATCCCCCCTCCCCCCTGCAAAGAGTCAGCTGGGATCTCAGGGCAGCAGGCCAGGCATCTGGCCTGAGGCTACCACCTGGATATCAGGGGAGGGGGCAGGCACTTTGCTGAAAGCTGCTCATTTTGTTTTTAATACCCTCATCCTGTAATCCAGTACTGTTCCTTACTATTTATCCCCCAAGTACAAAGTCGGGCGATGTCTGGGCCTCTGTGGTTCCTGGGTGAGTATAGGCGACGAGAGAAAAGTGACTCCTGACATGCAGAGGGAAGACCTGCTAGAATAGGCGAGTTTAAGACACCAAAGGTGCGAAGGGGTTTGGAGGAAAGGGGTTCCACTGTGCACCTGCTGCCCTCCACGGGCCAGCTCTCTCTCGGGCCAGGGAAGTTGAATCCCCTGGCTGGCCCGCCCTGAAGAGGGCCACAGAGGCTGCAAGCAGGGCTGCAAGAGACGGTATGCAACGGATTTCTCTGGGCATGGGGCAGGCAAGGTTTCAGGAACTCTGGAGAAAAGGAAATTCTCATACTTCTGTTACCTTAAGAATCTTGGGGTGACTGTTAGGGGCAGAGGTGCGGAGTAGGGTGGAGAAGGGAAGGGAAAGAAGGGAAGGGTGAGACCAAGACTCAAGGCAACCTGGGAAATCACCCGATCATCTTTTCCACTCTCCTCTTCGCACTCCCCAGATGAAGGTCAAAAGATTCTTTCCCGTTTCTTTATCAACCTGAACGGAGCAGCGACACTTATCCTTGCCCTGCGCCCCGTGCCTCTGGCATGGCCACTCTCCATTCTATTAGAACATTATTTTCACCCTGTTCAGCGACTGCTGCACATTTAGTGTTCCACGAACATTATCTCTGATCACCCTCCACAGGGTAAACTTGTGTCTCATTTTACAGATGGGGAAAGCAACGCTCAGGGAAGTTAAATTACTCGTCCAAAGTCACGCAACCACTCAGCAGCCGGAGAGGGGATGCGAACCCAAACTCCAAGTCCCTTCCAGGTTTCCGCAACTCAATGGGCGGCTCACATTTTCGCGCTCGTGCCCCGCCTCCCCGTCCCACCCCAGCGAGGGGCGCCCAGCCGGCCTCGAGAGGAGCGTGCCTCGGCCGCTAATCGCGCGCCGCCCCCGCCTCCGTTTCACTGCCTGGAGACGCCCTGGCCAGCTTAGCCCGAGCCGACTCCCGGGGCCGCGCGACGCCGCCGATTGGCCGGCGGTAATTACGGGCACACTCCGGGTGGGGGAGGGGCGAGGGCGGCCTCCCGCGAGCATAAATTATGCAAATACCCAGGCGCTGCACGGGGATGACCTGCCGCCTCGCTCCATTCACCCGGGCTGCCGCGGGGGCGGAGGTGGCAAAGGAGGGGGGCGTCCATTGTTGCGCCGGGTACTTAAGGGGTCCTGAGGCCAGTCGTGTGCCACACTCGGTCCTCACACGAGCTGATCTGATCGCCGGCGACATCACTCGGGAGACCGGTCGGGCGCGTGGTCCCTGGAGGCGAGGCGAGGAGGCGAGGCCAAGTTCTCCGTGCGCCCCTGCACCCTTCCAGGCTCTCGCACCTGCAACTGGCAAAGAGTAACAACCCCAGGCTGTTGGGAACGTAAGTGCGCCCTGGCGGCCCTGCCCTCAGTCCGGGCTGCAGCGCTCTGAGCGACTTTCTATCTGTCCGTCGGTCCTGCACAGCGCAACGATGCCAGCTCCCCTTGAGACCTGTATCTCCGACCTCGACTGCGCCAGCAGCAGCGGCAGTGACCTGTCCGGCTTCCTCACCGACGAGGAAGATTGTGCCAGACTCCAACAGGCAGCCTCTGCTTCGGGGCCGCCCGTGCCAGCCCGCAGGGGCGCGCCCAATATCTCCCGGGCGTCTGAGGTTCCAGGGGCACAGGACGACGAGCAGGAGAGGCGGCGGCGCCGCGGCCGCACGCGGGTGCGCTCCGAGGCGCTGCTGCACTCGCTGCGCAGGAGCCGGCGCGTCAAGGCCAACGATCGCGAGCGCAACCGCATGCACAACTTGAATGCGGCGCTGGACGCACTGCGCAGCGTGCTGCCCTCGTTCCCCGACGACACCAAGCTCACCAAAATCGAGACGCTGCGCTTCGCCTACAACTACATCTGGGCTCTGGCCGAGACACTGCGCCTGGCGGATCAAGGGCTGCCCGGAGGCAGTGCCCGGGAGCGCCTCCTGCCGCCGCAGTGCGTCCCCTGCCTGCCCGGTCCCCCAAGCCCCGCCAGCGATGCAGAGTCCTGGGGCTCAGGTGCCGCCGCCGCCTCCCCGCTCTCTGACCCAAGTAGCCCCGCCGCCTCCGAAGACTTCACCTACGGCCCCAGCGAGCCTGCTTTCTCCTTCCCAAGCCTGCCCAAAGACTTGCTCCACACAACGCCCTGTTTCATCCCTTACCACTAGGCCCTTTGTAGACACCGTTACTTTCCCCCTCCCCTAGTCAGCAGGCAATAGATGGGGCCCCAGCTGCCGCCTCGGGACCCCCTCTCCAGGCGGAGGGAGGAAGCGGGAGCTTTAAAGCGGTCGGGGATACCTGAGCCGCTTGTTAGGTCGCCGCACACTCGCTGCGGCTGCCTCTTGGTCTGTTTCTCCAGCCCTCAGCCCCGGGCCCCTCCTGCCCGCCCCTAGACGGCCTTTCCTTTTGCACTTTCTGAACTCCACAAAACCTCCTTTGTGGCTGGCTCAGAACTGACCCCAGCCACCACTTCAGTGTGATTTAGAAAAGGGACAGATCAGCCCCTGAAGACGAGGTGAAAAGTCAATTTTACAATTTGTAGAACTCTAATGAAGAAAAACGAGCATGAAAATTCGGTTTGAGCCGGCTGACAATACAATGAAAAGGCTTAAAAAGGAGAGACAAGGAGTGGGCTTCATGCATTATGGATCCCGACCCCCACCACTGCAGGCTCGCTCTAGGAAGAACTGGAGACTCTTGCTTAGCTATTCAGGCACAGGGCTGGAGAGTACTTTAATTTATTCAAGATGCTTCATTCATATGAAAATGTATTTTTGTACATAAAGAGTTTATTCTATTATGAGCTATCAAAGTTTACATTTTTGTACTGCAGATGCTTCATGTAAATAAAAACTAAGAAAAAAATAAGTCACCAAGTTTCTTGCCTAATATTAGTGTCTCTGGGGCTTTTCTTGCTTTTCCCTGGTGGCTCAACCACTAAAGTGAAACACTATCCCCACTCACCTCCAAAGCCTCCATTCCTGTTTCAAAAACAATTAAAAAATAAAACGCACCTGATTTCCACCAAGAAACGGATACAGACAGACTAGGGCGTTTGGGATCTATCATTCCTTTCACCTTGTAAACACAAGAGAGATCTTTCAGGCTCCCCATAAGCCAATTAAGACTTTTTAGTAGGGAATTAGCCCCAGATCCGCAGCTACCTGTTGAGGTAGGGGCAGTGGGAGAGTCTTTCTTTTGAGGAACTCCACATCAGCTGGCTCTGTGTTTCAAAGAGAGGGGATTAAAAAGATCAATACAGTGTGACCACTGGTTAGGAAATCCCAGTGACAGGTGGGCCTAGGCTAGGCAAGCAGAAGGGTCCACTCTTGTAACAGCCTATTTAGAGGGGGAAATTAATTTGTAAACAATGCCTCCAAATTGTTGTCCATTGAGGCTGGGTTCACCCTGGCTGTGAGGTGTGGGATGAATCATGCTGGTGTGGTGTCCTGAGTGGGGTGTGTAGCTGCCTAAGATTGTGAGCTAGGGTTCCTGCATTCTCCTCAACTCCCATCCCCCCAACACACACACACACTTAACACCCGCTGTGGCCCATAGTGGTGGGGAAGGGAGGGGCACACAGAGGGATTGCTTGGGTGCAGGGATTCCTCAGCCAGGCCTCAGGGGCAATAGCTAAAGCTTTCATTTGATGCCAGAGAAATCAGCTGCCCAAACTCAGTGGGGATTTTTCTGGCTGCAGTGTGTTTGTCTGTTGTCTGACAATTAGCTAACAGCATCGGCTAGTAGCAGTTTTTGTTTTAAAATTTTAGAATGTGGGTAATTACAAGATGTAGTTCCTAAAATGCTTTTACTGACTTTCCTCAGCTCACAAGTTACCCTGTGTTGTTAAGACCAGATCTCGGCCAGGCACGGTGGCTCATGTCTGTAATCCCAGCACTTTGGGAAGCCCAGGCATGTGGATCACTTGAGCTCAAGAGTTCAAGACCAGCGTGGAAAACATGCAAAAGTTAGCCATCGTGGTGGTGTGTACCTGTGGTCCCAGCTACCCAGTAGGCTGAAGAGGGAGAATCACCTGAGCCCAGGGAGGTAGAGGCTGCAGTGAGCCCTGATGGCACCACTGCATTCCAACCTGGATGACAGAATGAGACCCTGTGTCAAAAAAAAACCAAAAACAGGTCTTTTTTTTCCACTGGATTCTTCTTTTCATGAATATAGTGATTTAGTGGCAAGGATGCAGGAGAAGGTGGGAATGGGTTCAGGAAAATGTGTCCTGAACACAAAGTTGGTACAGTGAATGATATTTATAGAGAAAATATATTTGTTTAGGAGGCACATAGAAGCAGAGGGCCAGAGTACAGTCACTGATAGCAGGTTCTACTTATGGAAGTATTTTCCCTCCTCACATGTTATCATGGTGAGTTGGATCCACAGATCCATACACTAGGTCCCTGAAGGCATCACTAAGCCCAGCCATTGGCAAGGCACCCTCCTTCAGATACAAAGGCTACTTTGTAGAAGGTTCTGGAAAGTTGAATGCCTTCTCTAATAATCCCCAGAGAGACAAAGTCATTCAAGAAAATCTTCAAACCTCTTCTGCTAAAAGCTCCAAGGAAAAAGTCGTGTTTCTAAAATAACCAAGCCCAGGGTCTCACTCTATTGTCTGTCTCAGAATTGATTCACTTGACTAGTTTTGTGTTTTCTGTTTTCCTAGCGCAAATAACAAAATGGTCTGCATCAGATTTTCTGCTCTCCCATGCATAGGATGCTTGGAAGTGATGCCCTCTAGCTTTCTGAAGGGCCCAGGCCAGATTCAAGAAGGGCAAGTCTCCTATGGAGAGTCCAGCTGTAACACTGGCACACATGTCTGGGACAGGGGAAGAGAACAACAGATTGTGTACTGATTATTGTCCAAGATCCTAGGGGAAAGCACTGGCAAACAGCTGCAGCAGGAGCTTGGCCTCATACAGCTGCACATGTGCAGCACTGGAAGCAGTAGGGAAGACATTTACCACTGAGACTGAACATAGCAAATCATATCCTCAAGTTTGTTGCCACAGTAGGCTCACAACTCAATATGTAGAGATTTTCCAGGACCCAGAGCACCTTTCCAAAAAGAAAAGTCTTTAACAACATCGTTGGTGGGGGGCATCTCTACTCCCACCAGTTAATACTATTCTTCTAAGGAAGTCAGCATATATGTGCAGCTTTTGGAGTTCTCAAATAGGGGAAAAGAAGAAAAGTGATTAAAAATGCTTATCCCCACCTCAGGGACCTCTTTCTTCCTGTAGCAAACTCTCATTCATCCACAAGCCACCTGTGGAGGTAGGGGGTGGGGTAGGGGATCAGGGAGTGAGGTGGGAGTAAGAGAAGAGCAGGCAAGTTACTAAATTTCCTACACAATGACAGAACATAGACCTCCCTGCTGACAGCCATGTCTCTATCCTCCACATAGTCTTCCACTAAGCAACCAGCAGGCACTTCAGAAAGCTTCTTCATTCTCTATCTTTATCTCTACATTTATTTTTGCTCTGGTTTAACATATGTATTTGTTTGTTTTTGTTTTTGTTTTTGAGACAGTCTTGCTCTGTTGTCCAGGCTGTAGTGCTGTCATGAGCTCGGCTCACTGCAACCTCCGTTTCCCAGTTTCAAGCAATTCTCCTGCCTCGCCCACTCAAGTAGCTGGGATTACAGATGTGTACCACCATGCTTGGCTAATTTTTTCTACTCTTAGTAGAGACAGTGTTTCATCATGTTGGCCAGACTGGTCTCGAACTCCTGACCTCAGGTGATCCACCTCCCTCAGCCTCCCAAAGTGCTGGGATTACAGGCGTGAGACACCACACCCAGCCAACATATATATTTCTATACACTGCTTCCAAGCCTTTGTGAAAGCAGGCAAGGGAAGATTAGGATGAACTAGTAAAATAAAGATTCCACCCATTCTCTTATTTCTTTAATGACTCTTTATCAAGCCCCTACTATGTGCTGAGCACCTTTCTAGGCACTGCAGTAACCAAGACAGACAAAGTTCTTGGCCCAAAGGAGCTTTCATTCTAGTGGGGAAAGGCAAAATAAATTTATGAAAGACTGGGTAAGTTCTGAGGAGAAAAAATAAAGTAAAAGAAGGTGACTCTGGAATGCCAGAGTGGGAGAATGGTTGCTCTTTTAGAAAAGGGAGTCAAGGAAGGTCTTTGAATGTCGTTACATTTAAGCAAAGGACTAGATGAAGACAGGGAGTGGGGAAGTCATGCCAGTATCTCGGGTGAGGGGAGCATCCCAGGGAGAAGGCCCAGCAAGGGGAAAGCCCTGGCCATGCAGCGTATTACAGGGACAGCAAGGAGGCTGACATGGCTGGAACAGAGAGCATGCCATTGGCAAGGATGGACAGAGAAATGGTGATATCACTTAGCTGTGTCCCCACCCAAATCTCATCCTGAATTCCATGTGTTGTGGGAGGGACCTGGTGGAAGGTAATTGAATCATGGGGGCAAGTCTTTTCCATTCTCATGATAGTGATTAAGTCTCATGAGATCTGATGGTTTCAAAAAGAGGAGTTCCCCTGCACAAGCTCCCTTTCTTTTCCTGCTGCCATCTATGTAAAACGTGACTTGCTCCTTCTTGCCTTCTGCCACGATTGTGAGGCTTCCCCAGCCACGTGGAACTGTAAGTCCAATTAAACCTCTTTCTTTTGTAAATTGCCCAGTCTCAGGTATGTCTTTATCAGCAGCATGAAAACTGACTAATACAGATGGGGTGCACAGTCAAATCACAGTGGGCCTCATAAACTATTATAAGGACTTCAGGTTTTTTCTCAAGGTGATTGGAGGGCTGAAAGCAAAGGTGTGCTATGAATTGCCTTATATTTTTAAAGGCCACACTAGTTGTTATACGGATGATAGATGCTGAGGCCAGGGCAGAATCAGGGACCTAACTAATCATCTGGCCATTAGTCCTTAAAAAAGGAGTATATAGTGTAAAGCTGATGAAAAGTGGTCAGAACCAGGATACACTCTGAAGATAGAAACACCAGGATTTGTTGTTGAGCATAAAAGAAAGAGAGGAATCAAGGATGGTCCCCTAAGAGCCTTCTATATAGTCCCCAGAACTTATATACCATCATTCATGTGGTGCTTTGGTGCAGTTCACAACTTGACTGGAGAATCACTGAAATAGCTCCCAGTCTTCCTAGGGAGGGCTTAGGTAGTTCAAGCTGAAGAGAAATAAGTTGACTTTATTCAATCTTTCATCTGGTCCCAGCCATTTTCCCTGAAGGGATAAGGCTATAACTCTGCAGGCAAGATAGCCCTGTGGGTATGTGAGGGGGAGAGATACAGGAGAGAACCAGCCATCAACTCAGGAAGGTGGCCAAAGGAACTCATCACTCACTTTTGTTTCAGCCACAGCCAACTCAGAGGTGCCCAAAGCACCTTGTTCACTTCAGATTTCTTACCATTTCAACAGGGCTAACACCAAGGATGGAGCCAGTGATTCATAATTGCTCCAAGCCCGGAATCATTTTTGTTTCATTTTGTTTTTGTTTTTGAGACAGGGTCTCTGTCTACTGGGAATGCAGTGGCATGATCACAGCTTACAGCAGCCTCCACTTCCCAGGCTCAAGTGATCAGCCTACCTCAGCCTACTAAGTAGCTGGGACTGCTAAGTAGCTGGGACTGCAGGGACATGCCTCCTTACCAGGCTTTTTTTTTTTTCTTTTTTTTTCTTTTTTTTTTTTTACAGATGGAGTCTTGTTATGTTGCCTAGGCTGGTCCCAAATTCTTGGGCTCAAGCAAGCCTCCTGCCTCAGCTTCCTAAATTGCTGAGATTATAGGCATAAGCCACAGGGCCCAGCCCCAGAGTTATTTTAGATTTCACTTGTTTGGAGCCTGGGGACTGAGGCTGCTGGGTATTCACTGAAATCCCTTCCTTACTTATTCTAGGACACATGACTAGACTATATTTCCCAGAATCCTTTGCAATTAGGTGTGACCATGTGACTGGGCCCTTTTCACTGGGTCATGAGTAGAAATGTGAGCCATTTTTGATACTTAGACTAAGACAATGGTGGAAACTTGAACTTTCATGTAAAATGTAAGAAGCTCAAAGAACATCACTCTTACTCTAAAAATGAGAAAATCCAGATAATCTACAAAATTGTAACTTTTCTTGAGCCAACAAGAAACCTGAGGTCACAAAGTGATTAAATTACAAAGATGGGAAAGCTCCCCCCATGCCCCGCCCCAGGAGGGACAGGGCATGTTGACTGGTTCACCTTGGCCAAAGCACAAGAGAAAGAGGTGGCTTAAGGTCGGTAAGAAGAAATCAGCTAAAATTTTAATAACATTTTAAACTCCAAGTGAGGGCTAGAGTGTCAGTTTGGAACAAGGAAGGGCACATCTACTTGCAAGCTGTTGTCCATGGGCCTCCATCAGGTATTCACAAGAAAGATCAGGTCAGAACAGAAGACTAGAAGAAGTTTATCTGGTGCTAAAGGAGTTCAGGAAGTGATTTCTGCTTGGGAATAGGCACAAACCCCACTCATTTTCCCAGAGACTTCTATCGTTAAAGCAGACACATAAAGCCACTGAAGAAGGGGAACTATCTTCCCTAGAATATAGGCATATACCTATTGGTTCTATAGAGAAATAGAAACAAAATCCACCTGCCTCTTGTAGAGGTGTAGGAAATCATCTCAACCTCAGGACAAAGGCAAAGATCAATTGCTGCTAGAGGAGAAGTAGAGGCAAACACCCTATTTCCTGGGGGAAGGGTAAGGATCCTGTACCACTACCAAACAAAGTCTGCTACTCTGAAGGGAGAGAAAAAGGAAATTCCTTCCTTCCTCAGAACAACCAAGATAGGGTTTGCCTGCTAGGCAGGTATGGTGCTGGAAATCTTCAACTATGAAGCCAAGATGTATAGTCTTGCCAAAGACTGAGGCTGGTTGCTGTTATGAGCCTAACATTTAGTAATAAGCAACATCAGTCTAGTCCTGGAAGAGGAACAAGAGTGTAAATAGAGATGCCCCCCTGGAGCACAGGCAGCCAAGAATAGTTGAAAGCTAAGGGAGAACAGAGAAAAAAAAAACAAAAAAAAAAACCTCTGGCATCCCCCTCATCTCACTCCTATGAAAGAACATAGTAACAGTCCACTGCTGAGGGGACTGGAAGCCAGTGGTGTACTTGATATGCTTTGGCTGTGTCCCTACTCAAAATCTCATCTTGATTTGTAATCCAAATTGTAATCCCCATATGTTAGGGGTGAAACCTCATGGGATGCGATTAGATCACGGAGGAAGTTCCCCCATGCTGTTCTTGTGATAGTGAGTGAGTTTTCATGAGATATGATGGTTTTATAAGGGGTTTTTCCCCCCTTCACTTGGCACTTCTCTCTCCTGCCACCATGTGAAGAAGGACATGTTTGGTTCCCATTCCACCGTGATTGTAAGTTTCCTGAGACCTCCCCAGCCATGCAGAACTGTAAGTTAATTAAGTTAATTAAAGCTCTTTCCTTTATAAATTACCTAGTCTCAGGCAGTTTTTCACAGTAGTGTGAGAATGGACTAATACAGTAAATTGGTACCAGGAGTAAGGCGCTGCTGTAAACATACCTGAAAATGTGGAAGCAACTTTGGAACTGGATAACAGGCAGAGGTTGGAACAGTTTGGAGGGCTCAGAAAAAGACAGAACTTTTTCTTGTTGTAGAGACTTGTTGAATGGCTTTGACCAAAATGCTGATAGTGATATAAACAATGACCTCCAGGCTAAGGTGGTCTCAGATGGAGATGAGGAACTTGTTGGGAACTGGAGTAAAGGTCATTCTTGCTATGCTTTAGCAAAGAGACTGGGAGGCAGCTTTTTACCCCTGCCCTAGAGATTTGTGGAACTTTGAACTTGAGAGAGATGATTTAGGGTATTTGGCAGGAATTTCTAAGCAGAAAAGCATTCATGAGGAAGCAGAGCATAAAAGTTTGGAAAATTTGCAGCCTGACCATGCAATAGAAAAGAAAAAGGCATTTTCTGGGGAAAAACTCAAGCTTGCTGAAGAAATTTGCATAAGTAAGGAGAAGGCAAATGTTTTTCACCAAGACAATGGGGAAAATGCCTCCAGGCCATGTCAGAGACCTTCACAGCAGCCCCTCTCATCACAGGCTCAGAGGCCTAGGAAGGAAAAGTGGTTTTATGAGCTAGGTCCAGGACCCCCATGCTCTGTGCAGCCTTGGGACATGGTGCCCTGTGTCCCAGCTGCTTCAGCTCCAGCCATGGCTAAAAGGGGCCAAGGTACAGCTTGGGTCATTACTTCAGAGGGTGCAAGCCTTGGTGGCTTCCACGTGGTGTTGTGCCTGTGGGTGCACAGAAGTCAAGAATTGAGGTTTGGAAACCTCCACCTAAAGGATCAGAGGATGTATGGAATCACCTGAATGTCCAGACAGAAGTTTGCTGCAGGGGCAGAGCCTTCATGGAGGACTTCTGCTATGGCAGTGTGAAACGGAAATCTGGGGTCAGAGCCCACATACAGAGTCCCCATGGGGGCACTGCCTAGTGGAGCTTCCAGACCCCAAAATGGTAGATCCACTGACAGCTTGCACCGTGTGCCTGTAAAAGCCACAAGCACTCAATGCCAGCCTGTGAAGGCAGCTGGGAGGGGGCTGTACCCTGCAAAGTCACAGGTGCAGAGCTGCCCAAGGCCATAGGAGACCGCTTCTTGCATCACCATGACCTGAATGTGAGACATAGAGTCAAAGGAGATCATTTTGGAGCTTTATAGTTTAATGACTGCCCTATTGAATTTTGAACTCGCATGGGGCCTGTAGCCCCTTTGTTTTGGCCAATGTCTCCCATTTGGAATGGGTGTATTTACCCAATGCCTGTACCCCCATTTTATCTAGGGAGTAACTAACTTGCTTTTTATTTTACAGGCTCATAGGCAGAAGGAATTTGCCTTGTCTCAGATGAGACTGTGGACTTTGACTTTTGGATTAATGCTGGAATGAGTTAAAACTTTGGGGGACTACCGTTAGAAGGGCATGATTGTGTTTTGAAATGTGAGGACATGAGATTTGGGAGGGACTAGGGTGGAATGATACGGTTTGCCTGTGTCCTCACTCAAAATCTCATCTTGAATTGTAATCCAAATTGTAATCCCCATGTGTTGGGGGCAGGACCTCATGGCAGGTGATTAGATCATGGGGGCAGTTCCCCCACACTGTTCTCGTGATAGTGAGTGTGTTCTCATGAGATCTGATAGTTTCATAAGGGTCTATCTCCCCCTTTGCTTGGCATTTCTCTTTCCTGCTGCCATGTGAAGAAGGACATATTGGCTTCCCCTTCCACCAGAATTATAAGTTTCCTGAGGCCTCCCCAGCCATGCGGAACTGTGAGTCAATTAGACCTCTTTGCTTTATAAATTACATTGTCTTGGGCAGTTCTTCATAGCAGCATGAGAACAAACTAATCCCACTGAAGATAATAGTAACTAGAAGAAAACAAACTAAGCTCAACTCCTGACTAGATTGACTGAACACCCACACCTCTTTACATATTAACTGCATAACAAAAATAGTGGCACGTCCAGGCATAACATTATGCCTCAAGCTCTACTGTTCCTCTATCTATGATGATTAAAAGGCATAACATTATGCCTCAAGCTCTACTGTTCCTCTATCTATGATGCTCAACCTTAATCAAAAATCATAAGACACACACAAAAAGAATAAGAAACAACCTACTCCCAAGAAATAAAGTAATCAACAGATTCAGACTCAGATATAGCCTAGATGTTAAGCCTACATGTTAGAATTTTCAGATAGGAAATTTAAAATCGCCATGATAAATATTTTAAAACTCTGTTGGAAATGATGGACAACAGGTTTGAATAGATGGGGAATTTCAGCAGAGAAATGGAAACTATAGGAGTTACATTAACATGCTAGTAAATAAAATAGAATATCCAAGATAAAAAATGTATTTCATGAGCTCAGCAGTAACCTGGAAAGCTGAGGAAAGATTGTAACTTTGACGATAGGTCAACAGACTTTATCAAAGCTGAAACACAACGAAAAAAAGAGTGGGGTGGGGGGACCTCACAGCAGAGCATTGAAAAAATGTGGGAAAACAGAAAATAGTTTAACATACATGTAATTGGAGTCCTGGAAGAAGAAAGAAGGAACAGAGCAGAAGAAGTACTTGAAGACATAATGGTTTGGAATTTTCTAAAAATAATGAGAGACTTCATAGCACAGACTCAACAACCGCAGAGAAACTCCAAACAGAATAAGTTAAAAAATAAACCAACAAACTTCAGGTGTGGTGGTTAATGGTTTGGATGTCTGTCCCCTCCAAATCTCATGTTGGAATGTAATCCCCAGTGTTGGAAGTGTGGCCCGGTAGGAGATGCTTGGATCATGCAGGCAGATCCCTCAGGAATGGCTTGGTGCTATCCTCACAGTAATGAGTGAGTTCACATGAGATGTGGTTGCTTAAAAGAGTATGGCACTTCTCTGCTGTCTCTCTTGCTCCCATTCTCACCATGTGATGCACTGCTTCCTCCTTCACCCTCTACCATGATTATAATCTTCATGAGGACTCACCACAAGTGGATACCGGCACCATGCTTCCTGTATAGTTGCAGAACAATGAGCCAAAATAAATCAATTTTCTTTATAAATTACCCAGCCTTAGGTGTTTCTTTAAAGCTATGCAAGAATGGACTAGCACAGTGGCACATGCCTGTAGTCCCTACTTGGGAGGCTGAGGAAGGATGATTGGTTGAGCCCAGGATTTCGAGACTGCAGTGAGCTATGATTGTGCCACCGCACTCTAGCCTGGGTAACAGAGTAAGACCCTGTCTCAAACAAAACAAAACAGAAAAAACTAGACACATTGTAAATACAGTCAAACTACTGAAAACCAAAGATAAAGCAAAAATCTTGAGGATAACCAAAGGATAAACAGACACACTGCATACAAATTAATAAAGATAAACAAATATGACACTTTTATCATCAGTAATTATGCGAGCTGAAAGACAACAGAGTGATACCATAATGTGCTGAAAGAAAATAACTATGAACCCAGAACTCTATACCCACTGCAGAAAAAAAACCTTTCCAAACTGAAGGCAGATAAGGACCTTTTTCACACAAACAAAAGCAGTGAAAATTTATTGCCAGTAGACCTGTGCTACATGAAATTTTAAGGAAAGATCTTGGAGAAGAAGTTTTGTGATATTGTTAAACACATATTTGGTCTTTGTCCCTCTTTCCTGACATATAGCTCCTAAAACCCTTGGAATCTACAGAGGAATAAGAGTGTTTTTTTAATGCTAATGAGATGACTAGTGGCTAGCAGCCCCTACACGGCTTCAAGATAGGAGCTGGTCATCAGAAAGACCAAGGTATAAATACAGTGTCAGGACTTTCAGCCCAACCCACCAACCTCCAGGGAGGGAAGAGGGGCTGAAGGTTGAGTTGATCACCAATGGCCAATAATGTCATCAATACTGCCTATGTAATAAATCCTTCATAAAACGCCAAAAGAACAGAGTTTGGATGGGCTTCTAGTTAGCTGGACACATGGAGTTTCCTGGAGGGTGGTGCACCAGCAGAGGGCATGGAAGTTCTACACCCCTTTTCCCATACGTCACCCTATGCTTTCCTGTCTGGCTTTTCATCTATATCCTTTGTAATATCCTTTATAATAAACCAGTTATCTAGGGATCTTCTCGAGTCCTGTGATCTGTTCTAGCAAATTAATCAAACCCAAGAATGGAGTTGTGGGAACCCTGATTTATAGCCAATCAGTCAGAAGTACAAGTCACAACCTCTGCTTGTGATTGCCATCTAAAGTGGGGGCAGTCTTGTGGAACTGATCCCTCAACCTATGGGATCTCCAGGTAGACAGTGTCAGAATTGAATTAGAAGAAACTCAACTGGTATCCGCTGGAGAATCTCCTGCAGAGTTGTCTGCTGGTGGGGAGAAATCTCTGCACATATTTGGTGACTAGAGTGGAAACATTGTATTGAGTGACCATGTGAGAATTTTTACAAACACTTTGGTGTATATATATATATATATATATATATATAAAAAAAACTTTGATGTCAAATGAAAACTTGAATCTATACAAAGAAATAGAGTAAAGGAAATAGTAAAAATAAATGTAAAAGACCCCTTTTCCTCTTATTTTAGGTCACTTTAAATTGACTGTATAAAACAAAATGAATAGCAATGTATATGGGGCTTATAACATATGTAAAAGTAAAATATATGGCAAAAATATTTCAAAGAATGAGAGGGAGGAATTGGAAGTATAGTCTTGTAAGTTTCTTTCACTTTATAGGAAGTGGTATAATATTCTTTGAAGGTAGACTCACATAAGTTAATAATGTATTTTGAAAACCAAAAATTTTTAAAAAGGTGTAGCTAATAAGCCAAACGTGGAAATAAAGAGAAATAATAAAAATAATCTAAAAGTAGATGGTAAAAGAAGAGAGGAAAAGGACTAAAGAACAGATAAGACAAATAGAAAACAATTAAGAAGACAGAAGATTTAAATTCAATCACATCAATAATTACATTAAATGTAAATTACACTTAAAGGCAAATATTATCACATTGGACAAAAAGGCAAGACCCACTTATATGCTATCTATAAGAAATTCACTTCAAATATGAAGTTATATATAGATTAAAAGCAAAGGAAAGAAAAAGATATACCATGCAAATATTAATTGAAAGAAGCTAGAATGGCCACATTAATATCAGACAAAATAGACTTCAGAAGAAGGATTATTTCCAAGGATAAAGAGGGACATTACATAATGATAAAGGGGACACTTCACCATGAAGATATACAATCCTAAATGTGTAAGCACTTAACAATGAACCTTCAAAATACATTTAAAAACTTATAGAATTGAAAGAATTCCACAATAGATAAAATAGATAAATCCACAACTATAAAGACTTCAAATCCCATTTCTCAGTATTTCAGTAATCCATAGAGAAAGTAGACAGGAAAACAGTAAGGGATATAGAAGATGTGAACAACACTATTAACTAACTTGATCTAATTGACATTTGTAGAATACTCCACCCAACAACAGCAGAATATATTCTTGTCAAGCACACATAACATATTCACCAGGGTAGACATATTATGGACCATAAAGCTATATCAAGAAATTTAAACAAATTCAAGTCATACAAAGTAGATTCTCTGGCACAGTAGAATCAAACTTGAAATTAATAGCAGAAAAAAAAATCTCAAAAAATCCAAATAATTAGACATTAAACTACACACTCCTAAATAACCCAATCATTAAAGAAAAAGTCACAAGAAAAATCAGAAAATACTTTTAATTGAACAAAATGAAAACATGAAAATACTTGCCAGAATTCCAGGAAAGTTGCTAGAACAATACTTTGGGGAAAATGCATACCATTAATAATTGCTTTATTAGAAAACAAGAAAGATTTGGACTCAGTCACTTAGATTTCTTCTTAAGAAAATGGAAAAACTAAGAAAATTTGACTCAAAGCTAGCAGAAAGACAGACATATTAAGACAAGCACAAACTTCAATGAAATTGGAAACAGAAAGCCACAGAAGAATTTTACAGAACCAAAAGTTGGTTTTTAAAAAATAATCAACAAAGTTGATAAACTTATAACCAAAGTTATCAGTATTTAGAATGGAAGAAGGAACTTATTCCAGATCATGTGACCTTATAACTATAAGAGAATATTCTAAAGAGCTTTATGCCAATACATTTAATTACTTAGATGAAATGAACAACCCTTGAAAAACAAAGTCTACAAAAGCTTAATCTCAGAGAAATAGGTAATCTGAATAAGAAATTTATGGTTATTTCATGTAGCTATTTAATGGTATTTTAGCATCATTTGTTGTAAACACTATCTTTTCTCAGGAAAGATAAGGAAAGTTCTAGGCCCAGATGGCTTCACTGAAGAAGTCTATTGTATTAGTTAGCCTCGGCTGCTAGAACAAAATACCATAAGCTAAGTGCCTTAAAGAAGACAAATTTATGTTCTAAAAGTTCTGAAAGCAAAGCTAGAAATTCAAGATCAAGGTTCTGGCTGATTCAATTTCTGGTGAGGACCCTTTTCCTGGTTTGCAGATGGCAATCTTCTCACCATGTCCTCACATGGCCTTTTCTCATGTGTTTGTGGAAAAAGAGAGTGACTGGGGGAAAGACAGCTGCTTTTTGGTGTCTCAAAAGAACATTAATTATATCAGATTGGAACCAATACCCTTATGACCTCATTTAACATTAATTATTCCCTTATAGGCCCAAGCTCCAAATACAGCCACATTAGGACTTAGGACTTTCACATACAAATTGGGGTTGGGGGACTGCAATTCATTCTGTAGCATACATCAGACACTTACGGAAGAAATTATATAAATTCTATAGAAATTACTCCAGAAAATAGAAGAGGAAAGAGTATTCTTAACTAATTTTATGAGGCCAGCATTATCCTCATATCAAAACCAGGCAAAGATATTACAAGTGAAAAAAGCTATAAATGATGTTCTTCACAAACATATATGTAAAAATCCTCAACAAAACATCAGTAAATCAAATCCAGCAGTATATAAAAGGTTAAATGTACCATGACTAAGTGGGGTTTATCCTAAGAATGCAAATTTGTTTCAACATTTGAAATTAATTAATGCATATCCTATCAACAGACTAAAAGAGAAACACAATGTAATCTCTACAATAGATACAGAAAAATCATCTGACAAAATTCAGCATCTATTCATGAAAAGAAAAATATCTCAGAAAACTAGAAATTGTTATCAACACAATAAATGACATGTATGAAAAACCTTCAACTCATATCATACTCCAAGACTGAATGTTTTCCCACTAAAATCAAGAACAAGACAAAGAAGTCTGCTCTCATCACTCTTATCCAAAATTGTATTGAGTGTTTTGTCAGTGGAATAAATCAATAAAAAGAAATAAAAGCCATACACATTTGAAAAGAAGGAAAAAACAGCTGTCATTATTTGCAGACAACATGGCCATATATAGCTACAGTTTTGGAAAGCAAGAAAAAAGTTGGATGATGCACACCACCTGATTTCAAGATGGTGTGGTATTTGTGAAAGGGTAGTCTCACAGATAAAAGAAACCAAATAAATAATCCTGAAATAAACACACATATATGTGGACAATTGATTTTAGACAAAGGTACCAAGGTAATTCAACTGAGAAAAGACAGTGTTTACAACAAATGATGCTAAAATACCATTAGATAGCCACATGAAATAAAAACAAATCTTATACCTCACACCATAGACAAAATTATCTCAAAATGTAAGACTTAAAATTGTAAAACTTTTAGAGGAAAACAGTGGAAAAACCATTGCCACCTGGGGTTAGGCAGACAGTTCTTAAATAAAAGAACATGGGGCAACATAGTGAGACTCTGACAATAAAATAAAATAGAATAAAATAAAATAAAATAAAAATTAGGTGTGATGGCACATGCATATAGTCCTAGCTACTTGGGAGGCTAAGGGAGGATTGCTTGAGCCCAGAAATCCAAAGGTACAGTGAACTATGAAGTTCAAGAGTACAGTGAGCTATGATCATGCTGTTGCACACCAGCATGGGTGGTGGAGCAAGATCCTGTCTCAAAAAACAAAAGTCATGAGCCACAAAGAAAAAAAAATTGATAAATTATATTTTATAAAAAGTTGTAAATGTCTGCTCTTCAAAAGACATTGTTAAGGAAGTTAACAATGATAGTTAACAACGATAAGCCATAGACTGGGAGGAAATATGGGCAAAACACATTCTAATAAAGGACCAGTATCCAGAATATATAAAGAACTCTCGCAAATCAACAACAAAAAAACCCAAACAACCCAATTTAACAGTTGGCAAAAAAAAAAAAAAAAAAAAATTAAAACTGTCCTCCAAAGAAGAGATAAGATTGGCAAATGAACATGAAAATATGCACAACACAATTACACAATTAGTCATTAGGGAAATGTAAGTTCAGACAACAGTGAGATATTACAACCACACAATTCCAGAATGGCTAAAATTAAAACAACTGACAATACCAAGTGCTGCCTAGAGTGCAGAGCAATTCAAACTCTCATACATTCCTGGTGGGAGTACTATTCCCACTTTGAAATAGTTTGACAGTTTCTTATGACATTAAACATACATTTACCATATGGCATTGAAATCTCACTCTTAGGGACATAAGAGAAAAGAAAACATGTTCACACAAAGGCCTGATGTAAATGATTACATCACCCTTATTCATACTATCCTAGTTGAGCCCAGGTGCCTGTCAACATAATAGGTAAAGAAATTATTGTATATCCAATTAAAATCAATTACTTGATAGATACAAAAAACATGAATTAAACATTACTCTAGGTTTTAAAAAAGGCAGACTCAAAATGCTAAATACAGTATGATTCCATTTATATGGTGCTTAGAAAACGCAAAACTGTAGGGACTGAAACCAGATTAGCAATTTCCAGAAACAAGAAGAGGAGGAGATTAATTTAAAATGGAGCAAGAGAGAATTTTGGGGGATAATGGAAATGTCCTATGTCTATGTCTTAGTAGCTTCACAATTTGTCAATACTCATACCACCGTGCATCTTAAAAGGGAACTTTATTTTATGTAAATTATACCTCAATAAGCCTGACTAAAACTATAAAAATAATCATGGGGTATTATGGGGCCTCATCCACCCTCTCTTCTTTTTTCCCATGACTGTCACCTGAACATGATGGCAACCCAGTTTCAACCATGGGGATGATGACAAAGTTTCAGACCAGTCCTTCTCAAAGGGTTTCTAGCACCAGTTCACAAAGAGGTAAGTACAGAAATTGAGAGGGCGAAGTTAGTAACTTTTACAGAAATTTAAGTAAGTAATATCATGGCTATTATAACTAATAACAAAATAGTGTAGGCTTGCATTTTGTGTCTTTAGGGTTTTTTCCTTTTATTTTTTCAGAAATTCATTTTTATTACTTTTTACAAAAAGAAAAAAAAAAAAGAAATTAGCTATTCACCATATACAGTTTGAGAAGCACTGCCCTAGGGAATAGTGGGCCAACTTGGAAGGAACCTGCATCCCTGAATGACTGCATGGAGCAGAGCCACCTGGCAGCCTGGAATGCTCTTCTTGGACTGTTACATGAATGAGAAATAAACTTTGTTCTTTAAAGCACTGTATCTTTGTGTCTTTCTGCTATAGAAGCCAAACCTTACTCTAATTGTCTGGGACCTTCACAAGGACAGCTATCTGCTGCCTCTGGGCCAATGCTTTAGTCCAGGAAAAGTTAAAAGCAAGAACTTTTTGGAGAGAGCATAGGCTCAAAACATATGAGAAAACCAAGCAAGTTGAGCATTATTTTTCATACCACAGAGGATGTCTACAAAAGAAAACCAAAGTTCTTACTTTTTCAGTAGTGTATATAGCAGTACAGAGATAGAGGGATGGAGTCATTCTAACAACCTTCAAATCCCCAGCACAACGTGGCCTTCTTTGGCTGCTTGTGGGAGGAACAGAACTTCCGTCAGCAAGGTCAGTCTTGCATCACTGGGATAAGTTCTGAGAAATGCATCCTTAGGCCACTTTGTTATTGTGTGAACATCTGAGTGTTCCTATGCAAACCTAGATGGTACAGTCTACTGCACACCTAGGCTACATAGTATATCCTACAGCTCTAGGAACAAACCTGTACATTTACATGTTACTGTACTGAACACTGTAGGCAATCGTAACACAGTGGTAAATATTTGTATACTTAAACATAGAAAATGTACAGTAAAGATACAGTATTATAGGCCGGGCACAGTGGCTCATGACAGTAATCCCAGCACTTTGGGAGGCCAAGGTGGGCGGATCACGAGGTCAGGAGTTCGAGACCAGCCTGACTAACACAGTGAAACCCCGTCTCTGCTAAAAATGCAAAAAATCAGCCAGGCGGGATGGTGGGCGTCTGTATTCCCAGCTACTCGGGAGGCTGAGGCAGAAGAATTGCTTGAACCCAGGAGGTGGAGGTTTCAGTGAGCTGAGATCATGCCACTGCACTCCAACCTGGGCAACAGAGCAAGACTCCATCTCAAAAAAGGAAAGGAAAGGAGAGGAGAGGAGAGGAGAGGAGAGGAGAGGAGAAGGATACAGTATAATAATCTTATGAGACCATCATATATAGGTCCATCATTGACTAGACTGTCCTTATGTAGCACATGACTATGCAACAGTAACAGCTTAAACAACTATAGCTGCTGCAGAAAGAGGGCTTTGGGGTCTGCCTTCCTTGTATGGGGCCAACTAAGGGTTGGTAATTCTTTTACTGAGGGTACTCAGGCAATGTAATGATGTCAGTACTCAAACAACTGTGCTTCTTAAAAGGGAACTTAAAAGGGAACTGGACCAGTCCAGTTCTGCCATTTTCTAATTTTAACTTCATTTTTGCCTCAGTCTCCTCCTCCATAAATGGAGGATAATGATAGTGTCCAACTTCTATTATAGGGGTTTCCAAGGTTTCAATGAGAAGCAATTCTTGTAAAGAGCTAAAACTAGGCATGGCTTATTGAAGGAGCTTGATAAATGTTAGCTATTGACTGTTTTAGCTGCAAGCTAATTACCCTTTGTAATGAAATGATCTTTCTATGGTCACCAGATGGTCCCTACCCTGCTGAAGGCTGTAGGCCTTGAACACAAACATGACTGATATAACTTGATTCTAACACAGCAACTTTAGTGACCATGCTATACTTCAAATGTAAAACCATGATTGGAGGACTTAAGAGGGATATTGCATTATACCTAGTGATAGTCTGGTTCAAGCCCAGATTCAAATCACACTGCCTTCAAGAATTCTCCATCCTGAGCATGAGCACATGAGTATAGTGTCTTCCAGGTTACAAAGCAATTTCACATCCATCATCTGACATTAGCTTCTCAGTGTCCAGTGAAGCAGAAGGGATTATTGTATCTGTAGCACAGATGAGGCAAGGGGCTTGGAGGTTAAGTGGCTCACCCAAGGTCACAAGGTTAATGAGAGGAGAAGGTGGGGCTCAGAGCTGCATCTGGTTCCAAGTCCATTTCTTTTCCTGAGATACTTTCTGCCTCTCAAGGCTTGCCTCCCATGACCCAGAGTATACCTCCACATCACAATTATTTACATATCATGATGTGTAAGCAAGCAAACGATTAATAACAGTGGGTATACGATTAAGCTGAATCATATTAAATTGCTAGTATTTAACTGCAGAAATAGTCATTTCATATACTTCAACCTAGTAATTAACATTTACCTGGAGACTTACCAGTGGTTAGGCACTAAGTCAAGCACTCTGAATTGCATTGGTTTATATAATCACAATAACTCTCTCATCTCCATTTTAGAGATGAGGAATCCAAGACCAGGGCTTCAAAGCTATGCAATGTGGTGGGGGCAGGATTTAAATCAAGGCATCTGATCCCAGGGCACAAGCCCTTCCCCACTGTATTACCCTACGAATTCATTCCCCAGCAAGAAGACATGAACTCTAATGACAGAAACCATGTCTTATTTAACTATATAAGGCTGCATGCAACACCTGGTATTCATTCATTCATTCAACAAATCTGAGGGCCTCTAGGCTTCTTCTTGTGAGGCAATTCTCCACAGGTCTCAAGCATTTCTACACATCTTGTGAGCAGACGCACTGACTGCTCTTTGTTCTGGACTACCTTTTCAAAGACATGTATATCAAACAACTCTGGAAGACAGAGATGGTGCCTCCCTCCAGAGCAAAGGGCAGACAGCCTGTCCATTATAGTCAAGTTCCCTAAGCTCAGGGCTCCCCTCATGTAACTCACGAGCATGCAGGGGTCATCAGGCCCTCTTTGTGTCACTCTATGGAAGTCAGGGCTTGAGGTATCACTAAAAAGATGCTAATACTCTGCAATTGCTGTGAGTGATAAACTATCCTTCCTCTCTGACTCAAGAGTCTCCTATCTTCTATCAGCATGAAATGGTGGCAGGTGAACTTGTTAGTTTTCCAGTAAGATAAAGCCTCAGATTCAAAACTCTTGACAGTAATATGTGTGTACTGGTTAAATGAATAAAATGAATAAATGCATGTAAATGAGCACTCCCTTTGCACAGGGTACTGTGTCCTAAACATCCTCATAGTGTCTCCCAGGGAGCTGTGGCTGCCACTCACCAAAAGGTAACACAAGGAAACAGCCAGGAGAGTACGTCTGGTCTCCCTGGGCTGATCACTGATCTGCAAGAAAGCAATGCTGGCACCAGCATGGAGAACCTACTCTGTACCCAGCTTCAAATTTCTGAATTCCATAATGTCTACCAAGGAGCATTTTATAAGTGCTTGTTGAGCAAACAATCCATTCACCTATTCAACAAATATTTGTTGAATGCCAGCTATGTGCCTGGCTCTGTTCTATGATTTGGGGGAATAAGAGAGACAGGACCCCTGCTTTCATGGGGCTTATCAATTGCTGGACGAGACAGTCAATAAACAAGCAACTACTTAAATAAACAAGAAAATATCATTGGTGAAAAAAGCTCTGCAAAAGTTTAAAGAAGAAAATGTGCTAAGGAGTGAATGGGAACCACTTTAGAAGAGGTGATCAGGAGAGCCCTCTCGGAATGGGGGATCACTAAACTGACACTGTAGCGATGAGAATCACTGTTGCTAAGATCAGAGGGACAAGCACTCCAAGCAAAAGGAATGATTAGGACAGGGGGGATGCCAATGTGGGTGGAGCCAGTGAGGTAGAGGAGAGGGTGGAGGTGCCCAGAGAGAGGCAGAAGCCAGATCATCAGGGCTTCATGAAGTTAAAAGGATGCCTCCTGTCAAAACGACAGTGGGCACACCTGAGCTCTTCACATCAGATCCTATCAGCCGCAGTAACAAGGATGACCACACTGCAGAAGGTGCTTGATCCCGTGCCATCAGCTACTTTCACCTCAGCAACTCTGTCATCCATAGGGCAGCCACGTGCTGAAATAAATAAGTAAATGAATAACTTAGGTAGCATGACTGTCCAGAGAAGGAATATTTACCAAAATTACAGATGGCATGGAGTGTGCTTTTTTCAAGGGTAGAGCTTCTGAGACACCCAGCTGAGTTCAGCTGACATGAGCTCTTACTGAAAACCCCTCATGGAGATTGCCCAAAGAACAAAAGCAGGAGTTTCCCATGATGATGGGCTCCACACAGCCACTGACGTGTGAAGGACTCTTTCAGACATCAGAGGAGGGGCCGAGGAAGAACTTGCAGGTGTGCATCGAGTCTGGAGTTTTTAGAAGGAGGGGAAAGGGGCAGGGCTGGAAGACTGGAGAGCTCTTGCAAATATCAGACAACTCCCAGGGCCATCTTTCATAATGTAGCTAAAGGAAATATTGAAAAGAGAAAAGAAAAACTCGACGAATAAAGATGAACAAAAAATCCATTTATAACAACTACAATAAATCCTTGAGTACTCAAACCCAGAGGAATTACTCAATAGAAAAGAGCAGAATCACATCATGAAAAAACGTGTTACCTACAAAAAGCAGTTATTACAACTATATAAACTATATAGCTTGAATAAAATGTTGGAGGGAAAGAGATTGCAAACTACATCCACATGATCAAGACAATTCAAAACCTAGCTATGTTACAAAAAAAATTTTTTTAAAAGCCAAGTTTGGAGGAATTAAAGAGACATGTCAACAGTAGTTCAGAAATGGTGAGAGGGTGAAGTTACAGGTTTAATAAAGTTGCTTACTCAATTAAAACATTTGAAATAAAAGGACTCCCCTGATTTCAAAACAGCAATACAAGTTTTGAGGAAAACATGTTTTCCAAAATCAGCAAGACCTAAAATATCAGAGTCATCTCCAGCTAGAAGTCAGTCACTCTGGCCAAGCAATTCTCTTGCAAAGATACTACAAGAGTTATTAGAAATAAAAATCATGCCATTAGCCCTTGAATGTCCTTAGACATTATGGCTTTCTCTCTGCCATAGGCAGTAGTTTTAATAAGTCGCCCTGCCAGATTCCCCTAATGATATGCTTTCTACATAAAAAAGGGCTTGTGAAACCTAATTCCTCTGACAGAAGTGAGCTCAGGTCTCTGAAGCAGCGAAGATTTCAGATTTCCGCCGGGTTTCCTTGCACCTGCCCTTGCAAGGCATGAGGTTTTGTGTGCAGAAGCCTCCAGGGGTTGAAATTTAGCCCTGTCCATGTAGCAGGAAGGTCAGCCGAAGTCACTGGGTCCCAAGACACTGGACTTCAATCTCCGACCAAAAACAAAACATCAAAACACTTCTATTCACGGGGACGTGCTTAGCAGCGCGCTGGCATTTACAAATGTAACGCAGCACCGCAAAGCTCAGAGAAGGGGCTCTGCTTAGAAAGTCGATTGTTCTTCAGAGATCTGACAACCTCTATCAGATCTGTGTCAGCCCGGCTCCAGCAAACACTCAGAGAAAGCCAGCCTCCTTCAGACCAAGCCCTGGCTGCCACCTGATACCTGAATGAAGAGCACAGCCAGCAAAATCCAAACTCCTTTCGGGATGTCTGCTTCTTTGGGAAATGGTTTTGACTTTCTCAAAAAACATTCATGTGGAAGAAAATTAATTTCCAGTTAGCCTTTTTATTATTTTTTAACACAAAATAATATACACTATTTATTTATTTATTCTAGATTCAGGGGTTACGTGTGCAGGCTTTTGCTATTTGGGTATACTGTGTGACGTTGAGGTTCGGGCTCTAATGATCTTGTTGTCCAAGTGGTGAACACAGTACCTGACAGGCAGTTTTTCAACCTTAACCTCCCTCCCTCCTTCCCCTCTTTTGGATTCCCCAGTGTTTACTGTTTCCCTATTTGTGTCCACATGTACCCTTGTTTGGCCTTTAAAGACTGATGAGACGTACCCACTAATTAGAATGACAGTCTTTCCCAGGGAAGAAAACTTTTGCTCCATTTACCTGTGTATTTCTTTTTCTTTTTAATTCTTTTATTTATTGATTGATTTATTATTTTTTTGAGATGGTCTTGCTCTGTTGCCCAGGCTGGAGTGCAGTGGTGCAATCTCGGCTCACTGCAACCTCTGTCTCCAGGGCTCAAGCCATCCTCCCACCTCAGCCTCCCGAGTAGCTGGGACTACAGGCACACACCACCATGCCTGAATAATTTTTTTTTTTTAAGAGATGGAGCTTTGCCACATTGCCCAGGCTGGTCTCAAACTCCTGAGCTCAAGAGATCTCCTCACCTTGGCCTCCCAAAGTGCTGGGATTACAAGCATGAGCCACCATGCCCAGCCTATGTATTTCTTAGTACTTTCCCATCTGGGCAGTCCCCTCAATTTATATTATTATTTGTTCTAACTATGATAATTACAATAGCAGCCAGTGCTAACTGAATACTTAGTGTATGCCAAGCACTATGCTACTCACGTCTCACAACAGGGAACTATTGGTACCTTTGCAGGAAGGACACTGAGGCTCAGAAAGTTCATGGGGCTTGCCAGAGGTGATGTGGATAGTAATTGGTAGAGCTTGAACTCGAAGCTCTCAACTGCTCTAGGCCCTGCTTTATACATGTCATGACAGCCCTTAAACAATATAAGAAATGCCCCCAAAACCAAATAGCCTGACAAATCCCAATTTAATCTGGCAAACATTAAATAGCTGCCTACCATGTTTGGGGCTCTGTGCTAGGCCCAACCCTCATGCTACTGGATGCCCACAGGACAAGGAACCAACTACAGGGGTAGTAACACTAGCCCAAGGCCAAATGCAATGGCTTAGCAGTGACACCAACAAGGGCAATGAGCACCTAGAATGGGGTAGCAGTTCATTCCAACTGAGGCACCGGCTAGTCTTCCAAAGGAGACAGCCTCTGAGCTGAGGCTTCCAAGACGGAGAGAACATTTTCACAGTGGCAGTGTTTTTGTTTTTGTTTTTTAAGGAAAGTGATAAGATTACTCCAGAGAACTTAGAAATACAGAAAAGCATGAAGATTAAAATAAAAATTATCTTTAATTCCATCACCCAGAAGTACCACATTTCTCTTTGCATCAAAATAACTTTATTGAGGTATAATTTACCGGCAATAAAATGTACATGTTAAGTGTCAATTTGTTGATAATTGGCACATGAATATACCCATTTAGCCACTATCGCTGCCAAGATATAGAGTATTTCTATTGCCCCAGAAAATTCCCTCATGATCCCTTTCATTCAATTATCTTCCTCTCCTGGCTCCAGGTGCCCACTGATTTGCTTTCTGCCACTTTAGTTTTATTGGTTCTGGAATTCCATATAAGTGAAATCACACAATACGTGTTCCTTTTGCTTCTTTCACACAGCATAATTTTTAAAGATTTAGTCATATTATATATATCAGCAATTCATACTCTTATTTGCTGAGAAGCATTCCATTATATGTACATATCACAATTTGTTTATCCATCACCTGTTGGTGGACATTTGGGTGGTTTCTGGTTTAGAGTTATTACGAATAAGGCTGCTACGAACAGTCATATATAACTCTTTTTTTTTTTTTTCTGAGACGGAGTCCCCCTCTGTTGCCCAGGCAGGAGGGCAGTGGTGTGATCTTGGCTCACTGCAACCTCTGCCTCCTGGGTTCAAGTGATTCTCCTGCCTCAGCCTCCCAAGTAGCTTTGAGTGGATACATATTTTCATTTCTCTTGGGAAAATACCAAAGAGTGGAATTGCTGAGTCATATAATAAGTGTATATTTTACTTTGGTAGAAACTGTCAAACTGTTTTCCAAAGTGGCTGTACCATTTTACACTCATGCCAGCAGTATGTGAGAAATATAATTGCTCCAAATACTTGCCCAGACTTGATATTCATATTCTTTTTAATATTAGCGTTTCTAGTGTGTGTGTGGTGGCATCTCATTATGGTTTTAATTTCTATTTCCCTCATGACTAATGATGTTGAGCATTCTTTTCTCTGTTTATTGACCATATATATATATATATATATATATATATATATATATATATATATTTTTTTTTTGTAAAGTGTCTGTTCAAGTTCTTTCCCATTTATACAATCAGATTAATGCATCATATGTGGTGGGTAGTACTTAATCCCAAACACTACTATGAGAGAGATAACAGAAAAGAAAAAAACCCAAGTAGTAGTGAAATATATTTCTGAAACAAAACTCATGTTACGTATTTTTAATTTTGATCAGAGTTAATTCCTGCCACTTTT
Source organism: Theropithecus gelada (assembly GCF_003255815.1). Lineage (NCBI taxonomy): Eukaryota > Metazoa > Chordata > Mammalia > Primates > Cercopithecidae > Theropithecus > Theropithecus gelada. Next base: position 131,937,949 of record NC_037673.1, on the reverse strand, counting down.
TTTCCCTTTGCCTATTTTTAGATTGTTTTAGATTGTTTGTGTTCTTATAAGTTGGGAAGGCTCTTTATGTATTCAAGATGCAGCTCTTTTTTCAGACATACTCATCACAACTATAACTTTCCAGTCTGTGGCTTGTCTTCTCATTCTATTTTTTTTTCCTTTTCTGGGGTAGGGTCTCACCGTGTCACCCAGGCTGGAGAGCAGTGGCGCAATCACAGCTCACTGTAGCCTCGACCTACTGGGCTAAGGTGATCCTCCCACCTCAGCCACCTGAGTGCTGGGATTACAGGTGCCCACCACCATGCCTAGCTAATATTTGTATTTTTAGGGGAGATGGGGTTTTGCCATGTTTCCCAGGCTGGTCTTGAACTCCTGGGTTCAAGCAATCTGCTCGCCTCGGCCTTCCAAAGTGCTGGGGTTATAGGCGTGAGTCACTGCACCCAGCCTCATTTTCTTAACAGTATCTTTTGAAGAGCAGAAAGTTTTAATTTTTATGAATTCCAAGTTACCTTTTTGCTTTTATCATTCGGGCTTTTGTTTCCTATCTAGGATATATTTGCCTATGCCAAGATTGCAAATATTTTCTCCCAGGTTTCTTCTGGAAAGTTTATAATTTTAACTTTTACATTTAGGTCTATTATTTCTTTTGACATAGATATCTTTGGATATGTTACACCCTTCTTCTAATAAGATCTCGTGCTTTTTTTTTTTTTTTTTTTTAGATGGAGCCTCGCTCTGTCGCCCAGGTTGGAGTCCCCCTCAGCCTCCTGAGTAGCTGGGATTACAGGCGCGTGCCACCATGCCCAGCTAATTTTTGTATTTTTAGTAGAGATGGGATTTTGCCATGTTGTCCAGGCTGGTCTCAAATCCCTGAACTCAAGCAATCCACCTGCCTCAGCCTCCCAAAGTGCTGGGATTACAGGCATGAGCCACTGCACCCAGCCTCACGCTCATTTTTGACAGGGAAGGCTATGTTCCCGAGAGAAAGAAAAAGCGAAGTGATGACAGGGCCAGCCCATCCCAGTGAGGCCAGCCCTGAAGGTGGTTACCAAGGACGTGACCCGGTCAGGTCAAGTAGCTGGCACCAGGCATGAACTCACACACTACCTGTAACATTTAACAGGAAAAGGCAATACCACCTTCTTGCCCTCCCATGGGCTTGAGGAGGTCCAACATGGCTCCCCAACATTCTCTCCCGTGATTCCCACAACCCCCCATATGGCAAGTAACCTCCCAGTTCACCTAGCACGGTGAGTTTCCCATGGTAGCATTCAATAAGGGTTTCCCACCCAGAAAATCTGTGGTCGCAGGTGACTCCTGAGATTGAAGCCTGATGATTAAGAAATCCTAAGCCCTTGCTGTTTCCCCTCCTTCCCTGTGGCCTTAACATCGCCCAGGGTATAGGTTTTTCCACCCACCCTCAACAGGGCTTCTCCAGCTGCTGCTCTGGAAGTGTCCTGACAACCTTGGCACATCAGAGCTGTACATTCTGAGAAGTCGACTGAGTTGAATGTGAGCAGCATGTATTAGGGGACATCTCAGGCTTTTGCATGCACCAACACAGACACTCTGAATGATGGCAGCTTCATAAATATTAGTTTAAATGCTCCTGATTTGCACCCAAGAATTTCCTAGAGTCAGGACAGAAAGCTTCATTGCAGGATGCAGGTTGAGTTCTCTGCAAACAAAGGTGCTCTAGCAGATAGCTGCGGAGAGGGAGGAGTGTAGAAATGTGGGATCCTTGCACTCTGGCATAAGAACCAAGCTCTGCTCTCTTGGATGAAGTAAGTGGTTTCAGCAGCTGTTGTGAGCAAAGCCAGGGGCAGAGCTGAAAGACACCACTAGGATAGGAAGGGAAGAGAACCAACTTGCCTCCTTTCTCTATCCCCACACTCTACTGGGGACCCTCTTGGAAAGGGATGTCATCCTCTGAGCAGGAATAACAGCAACAGAATGTTTTCCTTCTGAATTCCAACCCCAGCTCATCTCTACAGTCTGATGTCGTCTCTTGCAGGATGACTACAGTCCCTGCCCATCTGCCCTTTCAGGCCTCTTGGTAAGGGATGCAAAGTCAGGAAAAGAGGAAGAGAGGAGATGAGAGATGTGTGAGGTGAGGGGTGGACTAACAGGCTCCTTCTGGCTCTCACCTCTGGTGTGCTTACATCCTTTTCTACCCAAGTAACTTAACAGTCTGTGGGCCAAAGAGATTATTTACATCCAAATCGCAACAGCTCCAGTCCCCACTTATTCTGCATTCCCCTTCACTGGTACACTTTCCCTATGTTTGACATCCTGGGAGTAGTTTCTGTTTTCCTGAATTCTGAGAGAGTCTCAGCTGCTGCTCTAGCCACATCCTGTTAATGCCCCAAAATCCCCCAAAGAGAGAGGCCCTGCCTGCTTGGCTCTCCCCACAATTTAGAGAGAGAGTTCTTCCAGGGACCTTCCTGGCCCAGGAGAAAGAGAAAAATGGGTGGAGCTTCTGGGGGCAAGGCAGTCTAATAAAATATGCACCAACAGAGTGTCACCATCTCGCCTGCCACGACAGGAGGTGACAGACTCTAAGAGAAGGGGGAGATGACGCACATTTGCCTTAATTCCCTAGTTCTGCATTTCTGATCCCTACTCTCATGGAGCTGATGTCTAAAGCATGAGTTGGTATTAATGGTGACCAGTAGAATCTGCACAAAGCAAATCATCATCCCCTGACCACACACCATTCCCCAACCCAAATAATAATCACATCAGCTGCTGTGAGTGCTGGCTGCTAACAGAATTGCCTTCAGCTGCAGGGAACAAGAGACCGCATGGGGAGTTACTCCATTCCCTCGGGGTAGCCTGCAGCCAATGACCCACCAATGAGGGTACATGGTGGAACAATCTCGAGGCACTATTCGTATTCCAAAGCCTCCTATAAGATCAGCCTTCTTTTCTGGTTTCTCTAGAGGGGAAAAAAAAAATCAGGCTAAGGCTGGACGTCAGCTGAACCCACAACTTTGTCTAGGTCTTCCCCTGAATATCCTGTATAAGTTTAACCTGGAAGCATTCATTTAATAAATAGCTTGCTCAAGAATACCTGATCCAGTTCTGCTTTCAGATAAGGCAACCTAAGACAACTAGCTAGGCTTTCAAAACAAGATGCAGCTCTCTCTAAGGCCTACATTGACAGCAGGTGCTGATTACATCTTCTCTCTGGGTCTCAGTTTCCCTATCAGTCAGGAGGATTTATTAGAATCCTTTACTGTGCTCATATTCTGTCCCTGTAGTGAGGGCTCTGTGATCTAACTGGGACAAATGGTGTTTTGTCCCCCTTCCCTCTACAGAAAAAGCCCCCCAGAATATACCATTCTACTTTGACTCTCATGGGGCATCAGCATACCTTCCACTCGGCCAGCCTTGATACATGTCATTCCAACCAACTAGGGGATGCCTATACCACTGCCCTCACAGTAAGAGTTCCCTCGTGCTAAAGGCAAGCACCTTTTTACATTCATTATTGACTATATTGGGTGCAAACTCTCTGAGATGCATCAGTCCACAATAGACTTCACTTGGGCGTCTAGAAAACAGCCTTCAATTGTAAGCCTGTGAAATGCTATACCATAATTACAGTTTCCAGGCACCTCTAATGACCCATTAAGATGGATTTATAGAGCAGGCAGGGCCTATGTGGCCAAAAGCAGGTGAGACTCAGAGCCTAGCACTTTCTCTCCGTGGGCAGAGACCTACTAGAAAAAATCTTCTATAGAGAAAACATCAGGAGAGAAGAGGTCTTATCATCTAATGCTCATCATTACAGAGAAGACAAATCCTGAACTGTTTACATTTCCTGAACCAAAAAAAAACTCACTTTGAGCATCTTGTACTTGATTTATGGGAATGCAAATCGGTATAATCACTTCGGAAAACAATTTGACATCATCCTACAAAATGCTATTCATCCATTACCCTGGGTCCAGCAATTCAACTCCTAGTCTTACATTATAGATAAACGTTTGTACTTGAGCACCAGGAGATAAAGAAGCATGGTTTATGATGCCTCAAAGTGGAAATACCTTGAATATCCATTTTCAGGAGAATGGATAAATGCATTGGGGTACCAGCACCCAACAGAGTATTAAGCATGAATGAACTACAGCTACTTACATCAACATGACTGACTCTTAAGAAATATAACATTAATGGAAAAAGCAGCAGCAGAGGGATACCCACTGGTAATGATGATCGTAGTTGGTTTAAGAGTGCCCCTCAAAAGGATATGTCCGAACCCCTAGTACTGTGAATGTGACCTTATTTGGAAATTCATTATTTGTAGTTGTAATTAAGAATCTCAGGCTGACATCATCCTGCATGTCAGGTGGGCCCTATGTCCAATGACGGGTGTTCTTTTAAGAGATAGAAGTAGAAGGTTTTAGACACAGACACAGGAAAGAAGGCCAAGTGAAGACAGAGGCAAAGATTGGATTTATGTTTCCACAGGCCAAAGAATGCCAGGAACCACCAGAAGCTGGGAGAGGCAAGAAAGGATTCTTTCCCAGAGCCTTCGGAGGGAGTTGAGCCCTACTGGTACCCTGATTTTGGACTTCTGGCCAGAACTGTGAGAGAATAAATTTCTTTTGTTTTTGGACACCCAGTTTGTGGTAATTTGTTATGGCAGCCCTGGAAAATGAATGCTCTAGATCAATGGTCCCCAACCTATTTGGCACCAGGGACCAGTTTCATGGAAGACAATTTTTCCACGGACCAGGGTCAAGAGTTGGTTTCAGGATGATTCAAGAGCATTACACTTATTGTGCGCTTTATTTCTATTATGATTACATGGTAATCTATAATAAAAAATTATAGAACTCACCATACTGTAGAATCAGTGGGAGTCCTGAGCTTGTTTTCCTGCAACTTGACAGTGACAGATCATCAGGCATTAGATTCTTATAAGGAGTGCACACCCTAGATCCCACGCTTGTGTAGTTCACAATAGGGTTTGCACTCCTAGGAGAATCTAATGCTGCCACTGATCTGACAGGAGGCAGAGCTCAGGGAGTACTGTGAGTGATGGGGAGCAGCTATAAATACAGACAAAACTCCGACCACTCACCTCCTGATCTGTGGCCTGGTTCCTAACAGGCCATGGATCGGTATAGGCCCATGGCCTGGGGACTGGGGACCCCGCTCTAGATCTTAGATTGGGTGATAAGTTTCTGGATGCTTGTTTTGTGTTGTAATTTATGTTTGTCTTATGCATGTTCCATCGTATGAAGCAAATATTACAAAACATGCTAAGAACGAAAAGTTAGAAAAGCATATATTACCAAAGCAAAAGTTAAGGTCCCTGAGAGATGTGAGGGATGTCATGGTGTCAGGTCTCTACTATGTTCAGGGATCATGCCAAGCACTTTATTTTATTCTATTTTATTTATTCATTTTTTTGAGGCAGAGTCTCCTTCTTTTGCCCAGGCTGGAGTGCAGTGACACGATCTTGACTCACCACAACCTCCACTTCCCAGGTTCAACCGATTCTCCTGCCTCAGCCTCCCGAGTAGCTGATATTACAGGTGCCTGCTACCACACCCAGCTAATTTTTGTATTTTTAGTAGAGATGGGGTTTCACCATTTTGGCCAGGCTGGTCTCAAATTCCCGACCTCAAGTGATCATCTCATGTTGGCCTCCCAAAGTGCTGGGATTACAGGCATGAGCCACTGTGCCTGCATGCCAAGCACTTTATAGGTGGTGTGACACTTAATCCTCAAAGCAACCTTGTGGTAAGTATGTTACCCATTTTGCAGATATGAACACTAAGGCTGGGGGCAGTGAAATAATTGTCTGAGAAGAAAGAGAATAACTGGAAAAACAAAGACTCAAATGAGGATCAACTTGCCAAATCCAGGCCTTTCCCACCATAACACACAACCCCGGTCACATGCATTTACAACCCTCACATACCAAGGTTACCAGCTACAAATCCAGCAAAAAAGGTAAACACATACCCATTTTATCTCAGATTTCTTTTCAGGCAGAGCTGGATGAACATCCTTTAAGCTCACCATTTTCACATGAATTATGCATTTAACGGGCCTTATATCTTCCAACACGTCTCACCGTGACCTATGTAGATCACCTTCAGTTAATCAAAGAGCATGCTTCATCCATCATCCATTCCTTGATACCAATCACAGTGCTTCCAATGCAGAAATCTAAGATGAAATGGAGTCTCCCTGTTCTCCTATTCCTGGGGATGGGGTGGGAGGGGGAGTAAAGTTGCTTCTCCTGTAGTAAATAAAGGGATCAGCTGAGCAATCAATTCAGAAGTAATAAACTATCTGGAGGCAGTTACCTTGGGGGTAGGGTGACCTGCCATCCTAGTTCACGTGGAACTGTCCCTGTTTCAACACTGAAAGTCCCGCATCCCAGGAATCCCCTCAGTCCTGGGTAAACCAGAATGGCTGGTTACATTTCCCGGGGAAAATGCTCCTTTTCTTCTGGGATCTGAAGTATTTACAAAGGGGTGGGAAAGAGCAGGTGGGGTCATCTGATTCAACCTTGTACTCCCTTCTGTGGCTCAGCTTGAAGCCTTGCTCCCCCCTCTCCTTCCTTTCTTCTGTGAGAAAAGACATTTGTCAGACTCTGAGGCCAAGCCAGGATGCTGCAGCTGAGGGCAGGGGACACGCTCACCCACCCCATTAGAGCAGGTGCCAGCTTCATCCTTTCTCTTCCCCGCCCCCTTTAGCAATCAGTGAATTTTAATTTGTTGATAACCAAAGGTCAGCTTCCAAAGCTGCATCCCAGCTTCCCTGCCATCCATGCTTGGGAGCGAAAGCTGTGGCGACACCTTGCATTGATGTCCCAAAGCTGCAGCATGCCTGGTCCTAGTTGAACGCTGGCTCTTAGGTTCTGCTTCAGCACCATCAACAAATGGCAGGCCCAAGTCACCCTACAGTTTATACGACTTCGTGCATACAGTGACTCATTGGGTCCTCAGGTGAACAGCAGGCATATGTTTGTCTCATTTTATGATAGAAACAGACTAAAGGTCAGAGTCAGGAAAGTGGCAGAGCCAGACCTGAGACTAGATCTAACTCCCAGGTGCACCCTGCCTCAGGATGCCAAGGCCCCACTCTGCGTGGCTCCAAGAACAGCAGGGAAGAGGTGGAGAAGGAATCACTAGTTTTTCACCCTGTCACCTCCCCAAATGCTTTTAAAAAAATGTATCATAATCCTCAAGAACACACTCAGCAGATGGTTGCCTCAGGAATAAACTCACGACTGCCAGATTTTCTGCACCACAAAAACCTGACACATGTCCCCCGCCTCTGCGTCACACACAGAGTGGGAGATGAGGATCTCTACAGTGAGAACCCAGCACCAGGAACGGATCCAGCAGCGGAGGGAAGAGGCACAGGAGACTCAGGGTCCCCTCTGTCCCTGCGTGGTCAGGTGGAGGATTCCCTATCACCCATCACAGGGAGTGAGTTGGTTCAAGATTTGCAGGCTGGCCCCAGAGACCTGTCCCAAAGTCCCCAGGCTAAGCATGACAAATATGTCTCCCTTTAACTGAGATCTGAGTCATTTGACTCAAAAGAAAAAGCACTCAGCTCATCTTTCGCTTCCCTGGTTATGAATCCAGGGTGGGGAGGGAATGGGGTGGAGACTGATCCGTTAAATCCCATTCTGGAAAATAGCTTGGGGTTGGGTGCGGGGGGGAGGCATGCACATATGTGTACATGTATGTGTAAATGTGGCCCACACCTTCTCTGCAGAAAGGGTTTGAAAGCAGTGCTTGAATTCATTTGCCAATGTCATCTACTTACTGGGTCTTGCTAAAAGAGCTAGACCCTGTGCTACGTTTTATGGAGGAGGTAAAGATTGGTGGGTCCTAGGCCATGGTCTCCAGAAGAAATGAATCATGCAACCATCATCTTTATCCCAAGTGTACAATGAGCCAGGCATAAAATTAAATGCTGGGAGTAAGTAGAGGGTCATTGTAAAGGCTTCAGTAGCATTTCGAATGGGATTAAGGAGAAAATAGGGGGTTGTGGACTTCTCTTCTGAAATGGGCGTCCTCCCCTCCGGTAGAAGAAAGCAGGTGCAAAGTCACTGGGCCAAATCCCTGCCTCCCTTGCTTTCCACTTTTGAATAGTAAGGTGGTCCCCCAAGGACTCCCTCCACTGGCAGTAACTAGGGCAGACCATCAGGGAAGAAACCTTAGATTCTTCTTCCAGATGAGACTAGGAGGGTCCCTGGGTCATGCCCAGTGGAATCGTGCAATCCATGTTTTCTACCCATGACTGCAGGGTCCCTGCACAGTTTCCCCTCTCATCTCCCTGCCTCAGGTCTCACCCATTCTGGGCTGTCCTCCAGAAGGCTACCAGTGGGTTTTAAAATACAAGCCTGACACACTCACTATTCGTTTAACTATTTCCAGGGGTACAGAATGAAAATCCTACAGGATAAAATTACAGCCTGTTTATTTCGTCTGTACCTTCAGCCTCATCTGTCTTTACGACCTCCATGTGCTCCCTCCCCCTACGTATATCATGTTTGCAGGCCTTTGCCCAAGCCGTTTCCTCTGCTGGGACACACCCTTCCCTGCTTCCTATCATTTATGCTCCCAACTCTCACCCAACCCTAAAACTCAGCTCATATCACCCCATTTATAATGCTGTCTCTGCACCACTTATTTCCCCAAGGGTCCAAGGACTCAACAACCGCACTGACCACTATATCAGAATGAGTGGCTTATCTGTCCGTCTTTCCCTAAAGACAGTGAGTCCCCTGAGGCCAGAGATTGCACTTCTATCATCTCTGCAAACCCAGGACCAGTACCTACAGGATTTCAAATGATGACCTGCTAAACGTGCTCTTGAGTTAGCAAGTGGATCCCACAATTTCTTCAACTTGCCCAGGAAGATTCCTAAATGGCGTCCAGGTTGTTTCCAGTCATCCAAGTCAGCAGGAGCCTCAGTGTGGGTTGGCACAGAACAACATGCCTGATGCATTATCCAGGTAGTCCTAAAAGCTCCAGAGAGGATTTCTCCACCTTTCTCACAGCCTGTTTCCCTACTCAATGACCTCTAAAATTGACTGATATAGTTTATTTTTTTGGGTGCTTACTGTATGAGATGTCCTTTACTTTTAATCCATATCTCATTTAATCATTAAAAACACCCTAGGATATAGCCAGCAATATTCGATTTTTCAGATGAGGAAACTGAAGAACAGAAAGATTTAAAAGATCCCTTTTATTTTATTTCCTGTAGAGTAGAAGAACAGGATTATGTCCCTATAAATCTTGCTGAGTAGCTACATTCAAATACAAGAGTGCCTTATTTTAAAAATAAAATAAAAAGGACAACATAGCAAACACTGGACATATCTAATAAGCAGCAATAAGGTGCAGTGGATTCTTTGGTTTAAAAACACAAATCAGAGGCACTAATTACCAGTTCCCCCACCCCTTTCAGGTGGGGGATTTTTGTTTGGACATGACTCAAATCAAATTAATGCAATTCAATAAATATCTATTTCATGCCTTCCATGTGGTAGGCACTACTCTAGAAACTTGGTAAACAAAGAAAGACAAAGAACCCTGCCTTCAAAGAACTAGTAGTGAAAGAAAAACAATGAAAAATAAGTGTAATAAACAAAAAAATATATCCTATGTTAAAAGGTGCAGTAGATAGCCTCTAAGACCATCCCAGTCATCCTCATCGCCCAGGATTCAGCCCCTTGTGTACTGCCCTCCTACACTCATCAGGGCTGACCAATAGGATTGAAATGGTTTGACTGTGGCCCCATCCAAATATCGACTTGAATTGTATCTCCCAGGATTCCCACATGTTGTGGGAGGCACCCAGGGGGAGGTAATTGAATCATGAGGACCCATCTTTCTCGTGCTATTCTCATTATAGTGAGTAAGTCTCACGAGATCTGATTGGTTTATCAGGGGTTTTCACTTTTGCTTCTTCCTCATTTTATCTTGCTGCTGCCATGTAAGAAGTGCCTTTTACCTCCCGCCATGATTCTCAGGCCTCCCCAACCATGTGGAACTGTAAGTCCAATTAAACCTCTTTTCCTTCCGAGTCTCAGGTAGGTCTTTATCAGCAGTATGAAAACAGACTAATACAAGGATGTTGCAGAAATGATGGACTATGACTTTCAAGGCTGGGTCAGAAAGGACATTGTGGCATTTTTCTTGCCATTGTTGGAACACTTGCATTGGGGGCAGCCAGCTAGCTGCCATGTCTAGAGAATACTCAAGCAGCCCAATGAAGAGGTCCACAAAGTGAGGAACTAGGCCCTCACCAACAGCCAACACCAACTGCTCACAATGTGAGCATGCCATCTTGGGAGCAGCTCCTCCATTCCCAGTCACCTCTTCAAAAGATTGCAGCCTCAGATGACATCTTGACTGCAACTGCATGAGACACCCCACAACAGAACCACACAGCTAAGCCATTTCCAATCTTCTGACCCACAGAAACTTGAGGTAACAAATGTTTACTGCTATTTAAACCACTTGGATAAGGACTCTCCCACCTCTTATCTCATTTCTAGGAGTCTGGGACAATTCCAAGGTTCCAATTTACAACAACCTAACTTATGCAGTTTTCCAGAAAATGTCTTCTACAGAAACAAAAAGCTAAACCTGCCTAGGACGTGACGTCAGAACCCTATGCAGTAAAACTGTGAGAAGTAGAGCTTGCTAGGGTAGACAAGGAATCTCCTCTCTATCTGATGACTTCCTCCCGTGGCTGCTGTGTGATTCTCTCGGTTTTTGTAAGCACCTCCTGTGCATCTGGCTTATGCTGGGTTCTAAGGACTCTGGAAGGAAAGACAAGGCCCATCTCACACATGTACTCAATCAACATTTGTTGAAGGAATGTGAGCTGCCTTGGAATGGGCTCCTAAAATGCTTAGCAAACTTTCAATCTTCAAATATCCTTTGACCATATAAACAAAGAAAGAAAATAAACCTACACTGTCAGAGGTGCCTCTTGAGCATTGCAAGCCAGTGGCTGGCCCAGGGCCTCTCCAGAAGGCAAGAAGGGAGAAGTGGTTCAAGCCTCCGCATCTTTTTACCCCTAAAGGAGGCAGGAGAAGGATGGGGAGGCTTGAACCACTGGCCATGTCAAGCATGGTGGGCTGGGGGTCAATGACTTGTGCCTGTGCAGCTCCACACAAAGGAAGCCTTAATGATTAATCAGGGCAGCAGAGCAAATATTTAGAAAGAGAAGCCTCTCCTTGAAGGGCCAGCCTTTGTCTTCTTGTTCCAACTCAAAGGACTTGGTCTAAAAGGGGTCTGTTACAATGGGAGGCAGAACAGGAGTAGCCACAGCCAGCACAACGCTGTGGCCCACATGATGGAGAGACTGGCGGTATGTGGAGAGCTGAACCAATAACCAGAGATGGGGAGCCTCTGCCGGGATTCTCCAGGGCACTGCCCAGGGGCCTTCACACGTGATGCTTTAAGCCCTGGCTTCAGCTCTTGGCAGGGCTTGGGGATGTGCCCAGGATATTCTGCATTTCTCTCTCTCTAAAAGCAAATATTCTCAAGGCTTCAGAGGACAGAGAAGGCTATGCACTGACTCCTAAGTCCTTCCCCAAGCCCATCTTTCCAGCCTCATGGATCTGCTCTCCTCTCTTCAGTTAAGCCACCTCTATGGAGCTTGTTTCTCAAACACATCTCCAGGCTTTCCCCTTGCAGCTGCCAGCAACTCTGGGTGGTTAAATTCCTCCCATTCCTGACTCTTCACCTCAAGATGTTCAGGACCTGGTTGTTAGAGAGAAAATCTTTTAAGCTTCTTCTTGGGAAGAGGCCATTAAGGTCTCTTCTGAAACAAAACATAAAGATTTGCTTCAGAAATCATGGGAATCATGGATTAAGTTCCACCTGTGTGTGATAGTTGGGAAGAGAAAGCCGTGCCTGCCTTGGCCTGCTTGGGCCTCTGACTTGGCAGACACCAACGTTAATGACCACTGCTAGCAGGAGCCACTCTAACTCACAAAAGGGAAACAGATTTCAAATCTTGAAGCCTGAATCAGCCAAAACTACTCATTTCTTGAAACAGGCTTTGTTTTGTAACAGCCTCATCATGACTCATCAACAAGAAATAGGGCACTGGTAAGACCTTCCCTTCCCCTCTGGTCTCCCAGCAGAGGTCCCAGCCAGGGAGAACTACACCCGAGTGCAGCGCAGCTTATGGAAAAGATAAATACACACGTAGCAGAACACACTGCAGCCTTGGGCTGCCTCATTTTTCACTGTATGAGAACCAGTTTTGTTGCTGGTGGCCCTCCATGGAAGCTGTGGTTTCTGATTTGATAAGCATTCATACAAGCCATGCTCTGCTCCTGTAGAACAACATAAAAAGTGAGGAAACTAACATGGTAGCATTCATGCACCACTCGCCCCAACTGACATTAAACATTCATTACAGCACAGGCTAGAAGGATGCCAGAGACTTCCCATACCAGTTCATGCTTCATTTCCGGGAGTCTGCACTTCTTGGCACTCTGAAACAATCTATGGCCCCCCTGCCCACACACAGAGTCGGTGACCATTCTGCCTGAGGAGGTGGAAATTTGTCCCAAATGGGGCCAGCCACCATCCATTCACCCATCAAAGAGATACTTCAGTTTACTGTGGGGTTATTGCCACTAGCCAGCTATATATAATTTAGGTGAAATGATAAATCCAGGCACCTATATCTCATCACTGAAGATACAGGGCCATCCACACTGCCAGGCCAACCAATGTCCTCTATAGAGTTTGAGTTCACAGCAATTGGCAAGAGTATGCACTGCTCAGATTGCTCCTGAGTGTCCTGTCTTCAGTCATTCCAGACTCCAGACCACCACTGCAAGGGATAAGACATGCTTACCTGTCCCTTAGCGTCAGGGGCATAAAGTGAAAAATGCGCAGCTGGATATTGACTAGAGTGAGGGCACTGAATGAAAGTTTTAGAGGGACATGTCACATTTCTAAGGCAGCCACTGGGGCAGGGAGAATTAAGGTCAACAATATATGCTGACATTCATGTAATATACCAGGACATACAGGTACCAAGTAGGGGCCCAGCATGACAAAATCCAAACACCTTTTCCCCCATGATCCTAGGTGCCTTGTGAACAATAGTTGCAACACCACGGTTCAGCCTGCCTCCTCAAAGGTCCAGTAGTCCTAACCAGCAACAAGGGTTGCCTGAACACTACTTCATGCTCCAGCCCTATGGCAGGAGCCCAGGTTCATCAACCACACAACCATGCCAGGTGGGTGTGTCTATAAGTAAAAACCGCAATGATGGAGGAGAAAGTGGGGAGGTCGCCTGGTTTGGGTAGGAGATATAGCTAAAGAAGTTAGACAAACATTCAACTCTGGGTTTCCTGTGACCTCACAGCCTCCTGAAGCAGCCTTACTTGTGGCCTTGAAGCTCCCTCTCCCAGTACCTCTTTGGGGTACTAAGGCTCCCCTCTTAGCTCCAGGCATTCTTGAGAGCAGAGGGCACTTCCAAGGGCCTTCCCTGGGTTCCCCTAGGCTGCCTCCCTGACAGGTTAGGAAATTGACTCATTAGGATTTCATCCATCTTTGCACTGGCTACCTCCCCCGCTCCCCAACCCCGCCCTAGACTGCCTCACTAAGTCAACACTGAGGTCTCTCTGGCCCAGCTAAGTGGTTCCTTACAAGGAGGAGGCCTGAGCGCCGAGAAACCGAGGAACTCGGAGGCACCTGGCAGCCGGCACGCTCACCTGCAGCGCTCTAGGATGGGGTGGGCGGTGGGCGGTGGGCAGCCAAGCGCCCCCCACCCAGACTGAGGAGGGGCGGGAGGCCCTGTTCCCGACCTGTCAGTCACTGCCCGGCCCGCAGCTGCGCTCTCCGCAGCCCCAGCGCGCTGCTCCTCCGAGGGAGATAAACATCGAGAAATCCAATCCAGCGCCGCTTCGGAGATAAACAGATGTGCGGCCCTCGTCGGTCAGGAGATAACGCCCCTGCCCCGCCCCACGCGCCCGCCTGGCCTGCACCTGCCCGAGGCGACAGGGACGCGCCTCTTGGGAGGCAGGCTGCGTCCCCCAGCCTGGAGAAATAGTCTCCAGAGCTGCGGATGGGGGTAGGGTTAGAGAAGAAAGAAGCTCGGTTTGTAACAAACTCATAATAGACCCTAGGAATCAACAGCCAAGGTTCGAATCCTGGATCTGCCACTGTTTGGCAGGCGACGGAAACTTTAAACCTGGATGTGCTCATCCGAAAGATGGGGATAACCACAGTAGCATGCCATTGGGCGTTTGAGGTGGGGAAAGCGCTGCGGCCTTACGCGAAACTCCGAAACTCCGGCTCTAACAAAGGAGCGGCTGGATGGCCTCTGGGGCTAGGACCTACTACCAGAAGCTAGGAGGCTTCCTCCTTGACACCCAAAGTCAATCACCGCTGAGCGCTTGGGAGACTTCCCTGCCCAGAGCACCACACAACGCACTCATCTATTCCACTGACACCGGGGAACATTTTCCACGTGCCACTTCCTGTGGGGAGTGAAATATGACCTCTGCCCTTAAGACAAAGTTTAGGGACTCAGGAATGACAGCTGCCTGCAGATTATACACCTCCGAGCTGCCTCTGAAGCCTAAACATTCCCCGTCCTTTGTGAGGCGACTTCTTCCCTACCTGGCTTAGACCACTCTCGCTTAGCTGTGAAGGAAGGGTTCGTGGGTCTCTGGAGCTATGTATAGCTTGATTTCTGTCCTTGAGACCACCAGGCCGGAAGCTGGGTGAGGGCAGAACCCCAGGGGCTTCAGCAAATGTGGGTGACATGGAAGTAGGTCTCCCAGAGCGGGGAAGAGGGCGAACGTGGAAGGGGCTTTTCCGGGCCCTCGGCGCACGTGCCGGCTCTGGCTAGGCCGCCCATCGTGTCCAGAGCGCCTGCTGCGTGCGGCTACAGAAAGAAGCCCCGGCCCTGAACCGGAGATGGCGGCGGCTTGGCCACAACTGGCTAAGACCGCGCCTACGCTGGCATCTTTTACTGGAGCTTCTTCCTCGCTCAGCCTGGAGTCTAGAGGTCCCGACATCGTCTTCCGAAAGTCCAGGAAATGCCGAGCCTCCGGGGTCGCGAGCCCCACGTGAGTTTGGGGTGCATTAAGGACTGCACCGGCAGGCCCCAGGCTCCTCTGCTGGCGAGGTTAGAAGGAAATGCCTGGTCCTCCGTGCAGCGGCTGCCCTTGGGCCTCCAAGGGACTCTGAAAGACTGAGTCTGCCTACCGCGCGGGGTCAGCAGGGCGCACGCCCGCTCTCACCGCTGAGCGTTGCGCGTTAAAAGCTTATTAGTCCCCTCGGAGGATGAATTTACTGTGTTGCAGTAAGGTCTGAGCGAGCCCTTTCATGCTATCGTGCGCGTCGCGATTCAGCGCGGCCTTTGTGGGCCTGAAAGGCCCCGGGGCCTCTCCGGTGCTCGCATATCCGCGGCCCAGCTTCGGCTGCACCGCGGTCCCGGAAGCGCATAGTCCTCCGAGCCACCGCACCCTCCTGCGGGTCTTCCGAGAGCTGCAGCTGGGGTCGATGGCACGAACTGCTGAACCAGAGCAGCCCTCATACCTCGCTCCCCAAGGCCCTCGCCTCCTCCGCCCCGTTCCAGCCAAAGTGAAAAAAAATGCGTGTGGAGGACCCTTTACCTCTACTTGAGGGTAACTGGACTAGGTTTAAAGGGCTATTGAGGCCGCGAGAGGCTGCCTCTCTCTGAATAGCTTTGTGCAATGTTTGCAGAGACATTTGCATCTGTTAGCGCTTGGGGAAACGGCCCCGAAGGCTCAGTAGCGAGAAAGCCCGAGGATTGTTTTGTGTCTCTCCCCCTCCCCGCCCTGCTCCGCGCTAGACGATTTTGTGCAGCGCTCCACGGGCGCGGAGCGGAGACATGCAAAACCCGACCGGTTCAAAGATTGGGCGCCCTCGCTCTCGGCCCACTTTTAAACAATTGCTGTTAACAATGCAATTTTAAGCATAAAATCGTCTAACTAGATTAAATCCACATGACATAAAAAACAGGGGTGGGAAGGGGAGTCCTCATTGGCATGGGAGTGCGGACGCCTAACAGGATAGAAAGTGTGAAATGCATGCAGAGGTGGAAAGACTGGCAGGTGCCCTGGCCTCCCTACGGCCGAACAGGGGCTGGACCGCTCGCCTCCCTCCAGCCCCGACGCCCGGGGAGACGAAGTGGCTCCCAGGGAAACAGGCGCGCAAGGCCAGGCGCCCATCCTGGTGGACCCTAGGAGGGGTGAGGTGTACCCAAAATTAAGTCCCGGGCTCCTCTACCTCCTCCACCTGCAGGCCCGGCGATCCTGGCCCTGCTGCTGCATCCTACCCTCCCCAAGTCCGAGGGGCGCGGGGCAAGGTTGAGGAAGACGGAACGCCCTCTCCACTCGCGAGACTGGGCAGACAGGCTCTTTCATGGAATCGAAATCAAAGTCAGGCCTTAGAAAGGCCCATTGCTATGGCAGCAGAGTTCCCTGAAAGCGACAAAGCCCAGGGCCCCCCTCCCTCAGTTCGCTTGCCCAGCCCTCCTCTCCCCTCCCCCTGCGCTGCCTGGAGCCACGCTCGGAGCGCACTCGGACGGGTTAATCACTGTAAAAACAAAGAGATGAAAGGCTCTCCAATTGGAGAGCCCTGGGCGGCCTCCTTCCCGACCTGGGGGAGGGGAGGAGGCCACTCTGGCGCAGCTTCCCTAGCCAGCCAAGAAGGCGCTTCTGCCCTCCGCCGGGTGGGAGCCCCATCCGACTGTCCCCAGGCGACGCCGCCCACACAATCTGGCGCCTCCCGAAGGACCTGAGGAGGCTGGCGGAGGGGGACAGGCCGTCACCCACCCAACCCCACCCACAGCCACCACCCCTCAAAACATAAGCACAAAGCCGCGGGCTTTTTCTCCGGAGCATAAGGAAAGGTTTGAGACTTGAGAAAACATTACTGGCTCTAAAAACAAACAAACAAAACACGGCAAAAATGAAATTCATAAGCATTGAAGTAAATGTCTCTAATATAACATTGTTAACTAGTCAAGTTTAAATCTACTAGCTTCTATAGTTCTATATAAATTTAATTCAATGTGGGATCTGGAGGCATTTTATTTTTAGTATCATGTGAGGTGATGTTCAGGAAGATGTTTTAAAGGCTTAGAGTTTTCCTTGTAAACTTCAGTTGGGGTTCAGGGCCATGGAGTGCAAAGCTAAAAGGTCCTTGTTTATTCTGTGGTTGGTCCTTTGGGTCCGTGGCCTTTCCTCACACCTCACCCTCATCCCCATGCTCTCGGGCAGACTGGCAAGGCGTTTGGTCTCCATTCCCTCAGTGCGGCCCCATTTAGTGCAGCTGAGGTGGGAAGCAGAGCAGGGTCGTCCGGTCGCTCAACCTGTCACAGGCCAGACTGTGGAGCTCCTTTTGTCTCTGGCTCCTTTCTTTCACCCAATTTCTACCCTCCGAGAAGATGCTGCAGCAGTGGGAGGGAAAGGAGGGGAAGATAGGCACATCTGCAGGGGTCCAGGGCTCCGGAGATGGGCTTCCCAGAGACTGTGCCTGAGTTTTGAGGAGACTGCCACAGGGCTCTTAGAGGAATGGGGAGACTCTGCCTCTAGGGACAGCTTTCTGTGAGCCAAGTGGAGATTTTTTTTTTTTCTTTTAGCTGTAGGCTCGGGACCACCCCAGTGCCCAGCATCACCTATACCAAGTGTCATCCATCCCCTCCCTGTCATCAAACCTCCCAGGGCAAACAAAGCATCCCAGCACACATACACACACACTCACACACCACCCAATCCCAATTCACTTCATTAAAGCTCTTGATTTAGGATCCAGACCCCTCAGATATTCCCATAGACATTCCACAAGACTAATAGTAAGAAGAATATTTTCACCTTTGTGGGCCTCAGTATCCCCACAATGACAGTGAGATCCCTGGAAAGCTCAGTGGGTACTGAGTGGAGGGGAGAAGTGGGCAGGAAGACTCCAGCCCTGACTTAGGTGATGCCAGTTGAATATCCCTGGACCTGAGGCTGCCTGTGGTGGGCACTGTCATCTGCTTCATTTCACAGTTGGGATCTGGACAGAGGGAGTGTCTAAGGTCCCCCAGGGTGAGACAGCTCAGCCATTCCCAGTCCTTGCACAGAACCACTGGGCAGCTCTGACCCATTTGTCCTCTCCGTCCTGCCAGTGCCACCTTTACTGGGGCCCCCAGGCTGCTCCAGGGGAGAAGTGGGGGCAAGGCCCCCAATGATGGAAATGCTCAGGAGGGAAGTGTCTCTCTGTGAGCTTTGCTCCTAGGCTGACCCTTCTCCTGTCAATGAGGCAGTGGTTTCTCCTCTCTGCCCATTTGCCTCTGAGGGGACTGCCATCTGTCCCTGAATGCCACATCCATCCCTGCTGGGAGAGAGAACAGCGTGGGCCCCACACCCACCCACTCAGTCTCAAAAGCCCCCATCAGGGAGGCTGCTGAGCCCACCCATTTGGATCCACTTTCTGTGGTTTGTGCCCTGGGCCCTGTCAGGTCCTAAAATCCTCTCTGTGTCCTGGTAAGGTATGCAGCCAGGAGCCAAGCCATGAGAGCAACAGCTCCTTCTGCCTTTAAAATCTTCCATTTTCACCTCTCTCCAGTTATTTATCCCGGGGACGTGGGCGTTCCTTCAGCCCCTCCACACTTCTTCACGGATAAAGGTAGGCACAGCCTCCTGCCCTTATGGAGCACCATGACTAAGGCCTAACTAAGGTCAGGGTAAGCGTAGGACTCTGAATCCAAGGTTTGGCTCAAACCCAAGCCCACTTCCAAGACTCGGTGGGCTCCTCTGTAGAATGGGGATAGCAGCAGTTCCCCTCCATGGGACTGTTGATTGGATCAAAGGCCACAAAAAGTAACAGGTGGTACTCACAGTGGAGTAATCACTTTGAACATTATATTCCTTCAATGCCTGGCCCCCTCTTCTTGCTATTTGTAGTGTACTTATCACTTATTGAGCACTTACGCTGCCAGCGCTCACTGTGTGTTTTCACGTGCCTGCTCACGGATGCTCTATTATTACCCCAGTGTGTAGATCTGACGAGGGGAGCCACAGAGAAGTTAAGTTGCCTGTCCAAGCTTCACAGCCAGAAATGGAGCCTGGGATTAACCCTAATTCCTCCTGACACCAGAACCATGCTATGAAGCCCCAACGGGTCCTCAGTCCCCGCTTGTCAACATCGGGTGTCCCTTCCCCAGACCAGCTGCCTTCCTTTGACCCACCAAGGTGGGACTCCTCCTCCAAGTCCTGGAAGAGCCTGTGGCCTTCACCCAAGTGCCTTGGAGAGACAGTTTGAGCACTCCTCTGAATGGGAACAGAGAGCCCCTGTGGGAGGAAAAGTTCAGCCTGTGAAATTTCTCTCCCCTCAATTTCCTTCTCCACCGGATCTTGCTCACACAATGCCCATCAAAGGTGCAGCCTTGGCAGTGCTTTTTGCAGCTGTCCACAACATTTAGCGTGTCCATTCTGCATGAAGCCCACACCTCTGGGTTGCCACCATCCTGATTGGTGCACCATAGCACTGCCCTGGCTGAGAGGCAAGCAGGTAGAGGAATATCCCACACATTCCTATTGGATGGAACTCTACCATGTGCTCAGGACAAACCAGCCTTCTCCAGCATGGATCAGGCTCGATGAGTCAGGCCCCTCTGAATCAAAGCCATTTGCTCACCATAGCCTCTTGGGAAGGGGAAGGAAGGTGGGCAGATGAGAAGGGGCTAAGGCTCAGCTTGGGGTTCACCCTCCTCATTGCTCCATCACAGACCAGCAGGGTCTGCTCTGATCACCAAGATCCTCAGGAAAAAAAATGTTACAACCTCCCTTAGGAATTCTGATCAAGTCCAACCATCCTTTTCCCTTTTATCTATCCTGTCTAGCCTAATTTCCTCTCATTGCCTGAGAGCAGAAATGTATTTAAGGGCTCTAATTGACCAAGATAATGAACTATCTGCCATTGATTGTCAATCAGTCAAGTCCAAACTCCTTATTGGAAAGATAGGGAAACAGAGACCCTAGGAGGCAGTGACTTGCACAAAATCTGGGGTATGGACCTTCTATACCAGGAGGGTGGTATTTCCTTAGTACAGTCATGCACTGAACAACAATGTTTTTCAGTCAACAATAGACCACAAATATATGACAGTGGTCCCATAAGATTATAATGGAGCACATACAGAAATCTGACGTATGGCACTTGATACTGACATTGCAGATCAAGTAGGAGAGATGACTGATTTTCAGTAATGGTGCTTGGACACTTGGTTTTCCATATAAAAAAATATAAATAAAAGCATATATACCATCTAGGCTTGTGTAAGTGTACTCTGTGATTCTGCACAACCACAAACTTACTGAACAACTCATTTCTTGAACATAATCTGTCATTCAGTTGTATGACTGTAAGTAGATGAACATTCCCTGAAGGCCTACCTCTGCTCTAGGTTTCAGGAAAATACCTGTGAGATACTCGTCTCAGGGCTGATGGGTGACCTTCTGGGGTGAAGGCTTAACCCCTCTTAACCTTTGATCTCTGGTCATTGGTCCCCAACTTCTTCTTCAGGCTAAGTGAGTGCAAATCCGGCAACAGTCTGCCCAGAGGCCACCTGGGGGGGACATAGAGGCCAAGAGGCCCAGCAGGGACACAGCCTCTTTAAGTCGGATCAGTCCTGCCTGAGTGAAGGGAAGCCCAGAGGGAGAGAGGTGGTCACCCTGGGTAGGACAATTGCAGGAGGGACGAGCTGGGCCAGGCCCGGGCTCCACAAGGGCCCCTCTGTTCACATTCCCTGGATCAAAACCCACAGCTGGGATGTGCAAAATGCTCCTGGGAATGGTGAGAGGAACAGCTGGCTTGAAAACCCAACATCGCAGTCTGGAGCAGGCTCCTCCAGGGAAGGCATAAGGCCAGCCATGGTGCAGGCTCCAGAGAGCTGGGGACTTTCAGCCTACTTGAAAGAGCAAACAGCTTTCAAGTGCTCTCTGGAGCACCTATTTCAATGCTAATGAAAGACTCTTCTCTCCGCATTAAAGCACATCTCGAAAAGACTCCATGTAGGGGCTGCATGTCCTCGTGCCTCTGTGTGTGTGAGTGTCTCAGAGTCAAATAGGGCGCAGGAAACAGAGTGCATGGGCTTCTGAGCTTCCCAGTACACCCTGCCCACATTCATCTGAATTAGAAGTGACAGAGACAGACTTGTTGCCAACGTCTCACCCATTTAGAAGTCACTTCAAGGAGGCCAGGCGCAGTGGCTCAAGTCTGTAATCCCAGCACTTTGGGAGGCTGAGGCGGGCGGATCACGAGCTCAGGAGATTGAGACCATCCTGGCTAACACAGTGAAACCCCGTCTCTACTAAAAATTTAAAAAAATAAAAAATTTAAAAAAAATTAGCCGGCGTGGTGGCGGGCGCCTGTAGTCCCAGCTACTCGGGAGTCTGAGGCAGGAGAATGGCGTGAACCCAGGAGGTGGAGGTTGTAGTGAGCCGATATCGTGCCACTGCCCTCCGGCCTGGGCGACAGAGCGAGACTCCCTGTCTCAAAAAAAAAAAAAAAAGAGAAGTCACCTCAAGGAAACCTGCCCCTTTCAGAAGCACCACTAAGAATGGAGCCAGCCAGGCAAAAAAAAAATGCACAGGAGATCATCAAGCTGTGTGGGGACCTCAGTGAATCAAAGTGTGAGTTCCCAAGTCAGACAATCCTGGTTCCTGTCTGGACTCCACGTTACTAGGCAAGATACTGGCCCTTGCTTTGAGACCGTATTTCCTCATTTGGGGCTCACCCCCGTCATTACTGCATGACAGACCAGCAGGGTCAGCTCTGACGTGAAATGGTAAGGATTATGAAGGCCAGGGGTTTTGGAAAGCATTTGTCACAGGCCCAGCACATAGCAAGGAGTGATCTCTGCTTGGTTGCTCTTCCCCTGGGCCCTGGCTTAGCGCTCAGCACACAAAGGATAGATGAGTTTGGGATGAAGATTTTGGAAAGGAGGAGGCTGGTTGTTGGTGGTCAGTATGGGTAAGTGGTCAGGCATGCTCCGCTGATTTTCTTTTTTGGAAAAATTAAACTGGAGTGTTTTGTTTTCATCTAAACAGAGGCCCAATTGGGGCAACTTCCTAGAAAGTCTGACAGTTCAGAGCCGATTCCTCAATATCCTCTGAACCAGGCAGGGCTCTACCACCTACCACAGATGTCCTTGGGTCAGTGACTTGGCCTGTCCATGCCTCAGTCTCCTCATCTGTAAAATGGGGATAATAATAATGCCCTCCTCATACAGTTCTTAAACACATTAAGAGAGCTTAGCCCAGTGCCAGGTACCAGAGTAAAGGCTCAATCAATGTCATCTTCCACCATCGTGCACATCCTCCTATGATGATATGCGTCCCACCTGCTGAGAATCCTGGTGGGAAGTGGCAACCCAGATGCAGACCCAAATGAGGCAGCAGCCTAGAGAAGCAGGACCTCTCAGGCATTTTCTGAGGTCAAAAATGACTTCCTAGAAAAGGAGAAATGGAAAAATATTTTTCTAGTGGCTTTGTCCCCCACCCCACCTCACCTCGAGACATACAACTCCCTGCTCCTAGGGCTGCAGAGGGATCAGGGTGGACTAGGGGGTGAGGAAACAGCTATAAGCAAGCTGGGGCTCACCTGTGCCCCGTTCCCAACCCCTCACCTACGGGGCCACGCAGGGACAGGATGCTGACACAGGGTGAGGAGGGGGCTTGTTGCCTTGGGGAAGAGAAAGCCCTCAAGAGCAGGCCGCTGATCTCAAAGGGAAATAATGGGATTTTCTGGGATTCACATTGATCCCCAAAGGAGAAAAGCTTCTGTTTGCCTTTTTTAAGCTGCCAAACAAGAAACTAAAGCCTCTTTGAGCCCTGAGTCGGGGCTGTCCTTTCTGAAGTCCTTATTATCCCTGGGGCACCAGGAGACCAGGCCCCAGTGCCTGGCCCTCCATGCAGGGAGCTTTCCATTGGGCAGAGGCCTGCCTGGTTTCCTAGCGACTGTTATATACCCCACTGGACCGCAGGCACTGGCACCTTGACCCACAGTTCTTGCCTAAGGCCTGGCTCGGGCCCAGCTCCTGTCCTTGATCTATCCGGGATGTGTTTCCACATCCAGGAGCAAACACATGAAGCAATAGCTCTCCAAGTCCCCAGATGCCACATCCCAGCGCCCCCCGCCCACAGTTGAGCAGAGATGATGACAGTGATGATGGTAACAGCCACAGTGACCCAGGCACTGTGTTCCCCTCCACCCGGCCTTGCCTCTGAAGATCTTAATATCTGATCAGACAACCAGTTCTCACCCTGAAGAGCTGGTCACAATTGCAGGCCTCTTACCGCTCAACCTGTCCTTCTTATAGCCACACTCCAGACGTGGTCATCATCCATCACCGCTCCACCTCCTCAAGCTTCACACACATTCACACATTCTCACACCCCACAAGCACACGCGCACACACACACTCATGTCCACACACACCCCACAAGCACTCATACACTCACACCTACAAACAGACACACACTCATGTCCACACACTCACACCCCACAAGCACACACACTCACGTCCACTCACACCCCACAGGCACTCATACACTCACACCTACAAACACACACATACTCATGTCCACACACTCACACCCGACATCACACATACTCAGGTCCACACATTCGTCCACACACACCACACAAGCACTCACACTCACACCTACACACACTCATGTCCACACACTCACACCCCACAAGCACACACACATATCCACACACTCATACCTTACAAGCGCAAACACACTCATGTCCACACACTCATGTCCACACAAGCACTCACACACACTCGTCTCTGCACACTCACACCCTCATGCCTACACACCCCCACAAAAACACACACACGCACACACCCAAACTCAGTTTCCAGCCTTCTCTCTGTCCAATTCTTCCACCTTCACTCCCTGAGACATTCCTGCACCCCAAATGCCCTCTCCACCCTTGGTCAACTTCCTCAAACTTGACAAAATGACCTGATCCTCCCCACCCTCCAGCCTGTTCCTCCTCCACCCTCGTCGCCAGCCCAGCAGCCAGAGAGGCCTCCTCCTCTCCTCTCACTTCCTCTCCCCACTCATCTCCTTTTGCAGATTTCACTTCCTAACTTGCCAGTGGCTCCTCACTGCACTTGGAGATAAAGCCCAAGTTCCTTTTTGAGATTCAAGAGCCACATGGCTTATGACTTGCCCATCCTCCCAGCGTGAGCTCTTGACAGCACCCCCCGCACATGGCTGCATCTACACACACACATACATACACACATGCATACATACACAGGTGTGCTACTGGACTGCACCCCTGTGCTCTGCTCACACGCCATCCTCTGTCTGGAATAGCCCTTCCCCTTCACCCATTCCTCTTCTAAGACACTTCAAGTGCCACTTCCTCCAAGAACTACCGCCCCAATTCCCATGACCGCTACCTCTTTGTGTTACGTGTCTGTGGCAGAGACTGCCATGATAGAATTTTTAGCTAGGTACATGAGCAAGAGAAAAATGATGTTTCCCAGTCTCCACTGAAGCGACGTATAGCCACGCAGTTCTGGCCAGTGGAACATTAGCAAAGTTGGCTGCATGTGGCACCCTCCAGGAAGCTTTCTTTGAGGGCTGGAGAATGCCCTTTGCCTCGTATTCTTCTTCTCCTTTATCCTGCCACCTGGAACAGTGCCACCATCTCAGGGGATGAGGATGAAGGCCACAAGTTAGGAACGGGAGGAACCTGGTTCCTGAGGGTTTCGTGAAGCAGAGGTGCCATGACTGCCACAGACAGAAAACCTGGAGAGAAAAATAGACATTTACCTGTGTAAGCAGCTCTTGTTTGGGGTTTTGTGTCACTCCAGATAGTGTCTTTCCATGGTGCCGTCTCAGTATCCAAGGTGTTTTTTGATCACTGTGCTCATCACTCTGTGATGCAGTGACTTTTCATGGGTCTGTCTCTCTGGGAGATACTGAGCTGCCTGAAGCCAGGATTGTGTCTAAGTCAACCCTTTATCCCCAGAGCCTGGAGCAGGCTAGGCACTCAATGCTGAATGGAGGAATGATGATGCGGACAGGCAGATTTGGGAATGATTGACTTGTCTGGGAAAGGTGAATGCCCACCTAAGTGACATAGCACAGAGGAGTGGTTCCTAGACTGCTTATGTGCCAGCGAAGGTGTGCACACGTGCCTTGCTTTCTGGCATGCATTGTTCTGATCATTGTTTCTCGTTCCTCCTGTCACTTACAGCATAACCAGATAACACCCAGAAACTTCCCATGCATGCACATCAACCAGTTCACTCCACCAGGCCTGGGAGGCTGCAGGCTGTAGTGGACAGGTGAGTGCATGTTTATGTGCTCACTGACTCACCCAGCATGCTGTGGCTCAGCTGCAGATGCCACCACTGCTGTCTTGGGACCTGGCTTCTTTGGTAACTGCTGGAGGGCAGGTGGCACAGCCCAGAAGGATAAGGCAGTTGATACCCTGCATAGGGGGCGGGGGGAACTTTGACCGATCAGAGACAAAAACCAGCAAATCAGTTGTCTCTTGCTCCTCTGAACTGTGTGGCGCTTCAAGCAGCTTCATGAAGATGTCTTCACGTGGCTTCTCTGAAAGTGTCTTGCAAGACCAAGCAGTCACCTCTGTGGGTAACCACACAGTGACTAGCTCATACACTCTCTCATATTTATTCTCCCTCCCTTCCTCTCACCCCTCTTTTCCCTTACTTCTGCCTTCCTGGGGTTGAACTTCCAATAAAATGTTAGTACTTAAGTTTTTGTGCTCTATTTTTTAAGGACACCCACAGGTATCATGTTTGGGGATGAGTAAGAAAGTGCTATAGTTAGAAAGTGGGAGAGTGATGTAATATAAAGTTGATATAAAGTCAGATGGTGTTGGCTCCAGGTGCTGACTGCCAGGCCAGGAGTCATTGCTTCTCCTTGAAGCCACTTGGGCACCATGAGAAACGTGAAAGCCTGCACTGGGTAGATATCTGCATTGTTCCTGCCACAGCTGCCAAGAAGCTACCCTGCTACAAAGCCAAGAGGAGAACACCAAGTAAGACTGCAGTAATTCTCACATCAAACTAAAAGGCAGAACTACTGAGAAGCAACACAGTTGCTATCATTGTTGCTGCTGCTGTTTTTATGTTGCACAGTGATTACACACCTAGACCCAGGAGCATCTTTGCTTCCTAGCTAAGTGACCCTGGGCAAGCTGCTTTATCTCCCTGTGCCTCCATTTTCTCATGTGTAAATTGGGGATAATAATGGTATCTACCTCATAGGGTTGTTGTGAGGACTAATGCACAGTGCCTGGCACATCATATGTGTTTGATAAATGTTAGCCATTATTATCGCTGCCATAAAACATCTCAAGAGAAACACCCACGCATACCTCTTAAATCACACACTAGCTAGGCAGTCTGCTGGCTCTGAACTCCAGTGGTCAGGGTGGGCCAGTCTCATCCTAAATGCCAACCAAAAATGCCACCTGGCAAGTGAGCTGCTCTTTCAGTTGCCTATTAATGCATGAAGAGACACAAGATTTAAACAAATTTTAACAATGGCATAGTGTCAAATCTAGGATCCTTGAGAACCCATGCATGAGGTTTTTCTAGAGCTTATCCTAGACACTCAGACAACTGTGCATTTCTTTGGGCCATAGAGACCTCACTGGCTTCCATGACGCAGAAGTGTTGACAGAGAATGTTGGATACGCAAGAAATGACCATTCCCTGAAACCACCATTTCACTTCTGAGAAAATATCCGACAAGTGTGTCCTTCCATGTATGCTAGGTTAAATGTATAAGAGACTCAAGCTGAGCAATTAGACTCTATTTCAGGACGTTTGCTAAAACTAGTGAGAAATCCACACTCTCTTTTTGCTGGGGTTGTTTAGCTCATAGGATGTAAACCTGGAATGGATGATACTATCTTGCCTTCATAAGAGCACAAAACCAGAACAGAGGGAGCAAAGCTAAGAGACAGACACAGAGAGAGAGACAGAGAGAGAGAGAGAGAAGCCATCATAGGAGCACTAGGATTCTGCTGTTCTTGAAGTCAAAGCCAGGTTCATGACCGGCACAATTCAGCAAGGGCATTCCAGGTTGAGGCACATCAGATCAAAGGGCTGGGACTGGCAGGGGAGACACACAGTGCAAATGGGGATAGGAAACAGCCTGGCCTGGCTAGGATGAAGAGAGGGTGGAGGAGGGGAGCCCCAGGAGGTACTCTTGGAGCCACTCCTAGGGGTCCTTGAGCATCAAGTTGAGGAGCTTATTGTTCCTCTTGAGATAATGGTGTGTGAGCAGAAGAGTCACAGGATAAAGATGGCTCTTTATCATCAAGATGGATGGGAGCGGGTGCAAAATCCAGGTCAATACCTTGGAGGACTATTGAGCAGGTGTTTGCCTGGCAGCTCGTGGGCAGAATGAGGCAGGTGCAGAAGGTTTTGGCCCTGGCCCGCCCTCTGTCCGCAAAAGCAGCTCCAAGGCCTGATTCTGGCCCAGCTAGCTCCCCTGCTGGTGGCTTGTACCACTCCCGGCCCCACCACCACCACCCGCCGCCACAAAGCTAATCAGCTTAGGATGGCAGCAAATGAAGGCTCCAGAATTGCAAAGCCCTTACTCTCTGCAGCAGCAAATTAACACTTCAATTAAAAGCCAGCCAAGCCAGGCCTGACATCCACACTCTCTCTGGGTGAGGATTTAATTAAGGATGGTGGGGAGGTAGAGGGGAGGAGGCGACCTGGGAACGCCACACCTTGAGCTGACCACCATGGTCAACCTATTGTTGTTTCCAGCTCAGACTATGGGCTTGAGACCACCGGGCACATTGGAAGCAGCAGCGTTTCTCAAAGTGCAACAGAATCCCCTAAAGGGGTGGGGAGGACTGTCACAGACGCCTGTTCCTGGGCCTCACCCCAGCACCACTTATCCCAACTTCCTGAGATAGCCCAGGAGGCTGCTCTTTTATGCATTTCCAGGTTGGGTTCTGATGCCTGTGGGTGTTGAGAACTGCTGTTTCTGTAGGTTGTGAAAGCAATTTAGCAGATCAAGATGATCAGCATTTTAAATAATTGAATGAAATGAAATGGAATATCAGAATAGAAAATATCAGAAGACATCGCATAGAGTGAGAGGAAGTATTAGTTAATGAATCTTTTGCTTTCGTTTTGTGTGTGTGTGTTTATATTCAGTTGTTATGAATTTTTTTAACTGTAGATTTCAGTAAAAAGAAGTTAAAAAAAAAAAACTCACATTCACAACACTTCAGCAACAAGGAGGTGTCAAAGCCCTCATAGGCACCCAATTCAATGAAATCTTAACCATAGCTGTTCCTTCAAGCCTATTGATCCTAAAACATCACGATCGCTGGAAGCCTGCCCTTTCCCAGAAGTCATCTGCAGACAAGTAGGAAGGTGCAGCCATCTGCTGTTCTGAGGGTTGACAGGCGCATTCCCAGCCCACACTGGGGCAGGTGTCAGAAAGGGGCCCCAAAAGAGACTGCAGCCAGGGCTTGTACTGATGGCAAGAGCAGAGTCCCAAAGCCAGTCCCACAACCAGACTCAGAGCCTGGGGCAACGCAAAGGTGCCAGCAGCACTGCCCTACCTTCTAGAGTTCATAGCCTGCATGGGAGAAAGAGGATGAAGTGCAGGAAAGGGTGTGAGGCTGCAGTCAGGCAGCAGCCAGGGAGGAGTGGACAGAGGGCAGGCCTGGGCAGTGCAGGAGGGGAGCACCCTGGGCCGGGCAGAGGGCCTTCCCGAGTACCATATTCCCCAACCCTT
Organism: Theropithecus gelada; assembly: GCF_003255815.1. NCBI lineage: Eukaryota > Metazoa > Chordata > Mammalia > Primates > Cercopithecidae > Theropithecus > Theropithecus gelada. The sequence goes on along the minus strand of NC_037673.1, from coordinate 131,909,133 downwards.
GCAAGGCCACGCCGTCCCTGCCCTCTCTGCCTTGGAAATCCCTTTGAGCTAGAGAGGGCAGATGGGGGTCAGAGAGTGATGAGCCCTGGCCCCAGCCCCATTTGAAATCTCGGGCCAGGGGCGAGGCCTTCGAGGTGGGGTCGCCACCTCCAGGGCAGCGGCGTCCTCCGGACTGGGCCAGCTCGTTGCTAGGGCCTCTCTTCCGAGGCATCAGGTTATAGGGCCGCATGGAGCAGCCCATCTGCCGGCTAACTTCTCACTTTCCCCCCTAAGGCTGCCTGTGACCCGGCTCCCCTGGCTCTGGCCCGTGTGTAAAAGTGGCGGGGGGCCTTTATTCCCACCGAGCCCCTTCTCAGCAGCTCGGCAGCCAAACTGCTCTTGGATTACATTTTGATGAGTTTTCAATTTAGGCTCAGCAGACAAGGGAAGGGAGGGTACGGGGGCAAGGGGGTGGGGGGGTGGGCAGGGGGCGGGCAGGGGAGCCAGCGGAATAAATGCAACAGATGGGTCCAATTGTACTGCCTAGGCAAATGAAGGAAGACATCTGTAGCTCCCGAATACTGGTGGTCTGAAACGCAATTAGCCCTCTGTGAAAGGGGCCCCTCACAGCCCCCTCGGCCAATCCCCTCCGAGGCACTGCTCACGTTACAATGGCCTTGACCACAATCCATTGAGTAGAAAAAGGAAAAAAGAAAAGAAAGAAAGAAAGAAAGATTAATCCAGGAGTTGCTGGGCGGTGGGGCTGCAAGTAGAGTTGCTATGCTGGAAAGGAAAGGTTACTTACGTTTCTGCTTTTCTCGTTTTTTGCTTCTCAAGATATCTTCTGTAGGTCCTTATTCAAGAGAAGGAGAGAGGGGAGGGTGTCACTTTTTCGCTTGGTGAGGTTATATGGACCCACATCTCCAGTGGTTATTAATCTGCAAATTGCTCAGAAGCCTCAATTTTCTACCGACTTGTTTGGGAAATAATGAATGAAGACACAAGTCCCTGCAGTTGAGACTGGGCCCCACCCCCTGCCCCCTGAGGAGTGAGAAAGCTGTTATGTGATAAGACCCCTTCTGCAAGCGATAATTATGATGGCCGCTGTGAGTTCCAGGGAGTTGTCTTGCACAGTTGGAAATGTGAGTTCTACCCAATTCCTCTGAGTTCCTGCTTCCAAATTTCCTTCTTGTCCTGAGTGCTGGGGAGCCCCACTGAAGAACTGGGAAAGGATTTGGACCTCGGTTATTCTTGCATATTTATGATTGGTGGATCCTGGTAGAAAAGCGGGTAGGGAGTTCAGTACAATGGTAGGGGCTACCCATGGAGGGGGTAAGACGGGAGTACCTTTAAATTACCCTCCTGGCTTTGTTCCCCTCCGGGCTGGTCCTTGGCCGTCTGATGGGGAGATGGCCACTCCCCCGAGGAAGGTGAAAGAAAGCCCACATTCTGGTGACCCCTTCTTGGGTTTCTCTGTCCGTGCCCTGGAGAGCCATCAGACGACTCTTGAAGCGCCTGGGCCAGTGTCACAGGGTCCCCTCCAGGACATCCACAGCAGCTCAGTGTCTCCCTCACAAAGAATCTTTACAGACTAAGAACGCTGGGGCACACTCCTGTTGTTTGTTTGGTTTTATTGTGGTAAAATATACATAATGTAAATTTTACTATTTTAACTATATATATATATAGAAACGGAGTTTCGCTCTTGTTGCCAAGGCTAGAGTATAATGGCACAACCTCAGCTCACTGCAACCCTGCCTCCCAGGTTCAAGTGATTCTCCTGCCTCAGCTTCCCAAGTAACTGGGATTACAGGCATGTGCCACAACGCGTGACTAATTTTGTATTTTTAGTAGAGACGGGATTTCACCATGTTGGTCAGGCTGGTCTTGAACTCCTGACTTCAGGTGATCCACCCGCCTCAGCCTCCCAAAGTGCTGGGGTTATAGACGTGAGCCACCATGCCCAGCTATTTTAACCATTTTTGAGTGTACACTTTAGAGGCATTTAAGTATATTCACATTGTTGTGTAACCATCACCACCATCGATCTCCAGAACTTTCTCAACTTCCCAAACTGAAATTTTGCAACCATTAAACACCAACTCCTTATAGCCGGCTCTCCCCAGCCCCTGGCACCCACCATTCTGTTTTCGGTCTCCATGGATTTGACTACTCTAGTGACCTTGTATTAAGTGGAATCATAAAGTATGCGTCCTTCTGTGACTGACTTATTTAACCAGCATAATGTTTTCCAGGTTCATCCGTGTTGTGGCATGTGTCAGAGTTTCTTTCCTTTTAAGGCTGCATAAAATTCAATTGTATGGATATGCCACATTTTGTCATCCATTCACCTGTATGTAGATGGACACATGGGTTGCTCCCACCTTTTGGCTATTGTGAAAAGAACTGCTATGAACACCGGTATGCAGATATCTATTCCAGTCCCTGCTTTCAACTCTTTTGAGAATATTCTCAGAAGAAGAACTACTATATCATATGGTAATTGTGTATTTAATTTTATTGTTTTTTTATCTTGTTTTTTTTTTTTCTTTGTACCTCAAGTCTGGAAGCTCCACATGAAGGAGATACCAATTCAGTCCCCAGCAGATGTCATTTAAAGACCATATTGATGATGATTTCTAATAACCTTAGAAAATGGATGCTTGGATTCATTTTGAATTCAGGTCCTAGTTGTTTTGGTTTGCTTTAATTTAGAATTATGCGTGATACAAGCCCTGGGTTCTCTGAAACATCAGACTGGTTGCTGAAGCTGGTTTGGGGCTCACATTCCACTCGGCTCAGGTCTCCATCAAAGCCTGGCTGCCCTGGTCTTTTTCTTTCCCCAGGTCGGCTAAAGTTGCTTTAATGATCCAGCTCTTTTTGATTTTTGTTGTTATCATTGTTTTCACAATTATTCTCATATGTGTTTAGACAAAATAGTGGACACTTGCACTTAATTTTTCAAGCTTCATTAAGCAAGTACTCTAAGATTCAGGGATTTTTCTAATTAGTCAGCACCTGACACCATTTGGTTAATCGAGGGAGCCAGAATTGAAATGAATTGTCTGCACTGGAATAGAGATGGTTCAAAAATATTAGCAACTGCCCCCACTCCCAATTTTCTGGGCTGACTCTGATTTCAAGTGCTGTATTCTGTTGTGTTATTTCCATGAACTCTCTGCCCTGCACAGTCCAGAAATCACAGCATTTTATCATATTATCCAAACTACCTCTCCTGTCCTGGAAATAAAGCAAAAATATTGTCTGGCCATAGGTCTCATGGTTTGGGGAAAAAAAGTCACTCGTACCCCAAGAGTGCAGAAATCACTGGAGCCTGAGGGAGGTAAGTGAATTGCCCCTGCTCAGGAATATTCCTCAAGTCTGAGTCAGTTCCTCCAAGGAAGGGCATAAAATCCCAAAAGGCATTTTGCCTCAGGGCCCTTTGGAGCAGGTTGACCAATCAATGCTGTTACCTCTTTCCTGGGCCTACCACTGCACCCTCTTTCAAGGGCCAACTACACCTACTGAATTGTGTGGACCTTCACCCTGCTCCCAACCAGGCTAATTTCTCTATTAGAAATTCCACCCCCAACCCAACCCACATCAGAGGTCAGGATCCAGTGGGACTGGCTGATAAGACCAGCATTCTGGAGGAAAAGGGCAGGGCTGCAGAGCTAACAGAGCACACCTGGGCCATGCAGGTGTGGCCATTTCTGCAGGAGCCTCCAGGGCTGGTTCTCCAATATCCCTCACAGAAGCTGCAGCCCAGGCTTTGCCCACAGCTGCAACTGGCTAGGAGAAAAGGGAGTTCTGACCTGCCAGATAGAGGCCTGCCCTCCCGGTAAATGGGCTGCACTCCTGGTCCTCATCCCGGGAGTCCTTTCCCTGCCTATGTGGACCAAGGCTCCACCTGCAGGTACGGACTCCCCGGGTACACTTTGGCCAGCACCAGCGTATCTGGATGAAAGGAGCCCTATGTGCTTACTTACTGCACATCCTGCACTATAGGGGAAGCACTTTGAGATACAGCCCTATTTGAGCCTTCAACCACCCAGAGAGACCAGGAGTCAGCACCCTTACCCCATTCATCTTTGCTCACACTTACTGAGTCCCTCCTGTGGCCCAGACTCAGTTCTAGGCACTGAGGACAGAGAAAGGAACAAGAGACAAGGAACCTGCCCTCAAAGAGCTTACATACCAGAGGGGCAGTTAGTTAGTAGCTAATATGACTAATATGGCTGTCAGAAAGTGATAGGTGCTATGAAAAACTCCGAAGTCAGGAGCAATAGAGACCACTGGTGCTCAGCCTCTACCAGTTCTCTCTTTCAGGACACTGACCAGAGAAAGGCTTGTATTCTCCCCCACCTGCAGTTAGGCAGAGCCATGAGGCTAGGAATGGCCAATGAGCTGTGAGTCCAAGTGATCCCTGCCACTTCTAGGCTGTAGCACTAATTGCTAGTATGAGACTCTCCAGCTGTCCTCCTCTGTCACAGTGACCCACAATGTTCCAGAGAGCATATTGTCATTCAGCCTAGTTCCCTGAGGGAAAAAGTAGGAGACAACCCTCCATCAATCCATGGTGGACATATAGCATGAGCAAGAAAATATTCTTGGTGCATTCAGCTGCTGGGGTTTGGGGCTATTACTGCCACACAGCCTAGCCCATTCTTTTTTTTTTTTTTTTTTTTTTGAGTCAGGGTCTCCAGTCTATCACTCTAGGATGGAGTGTAGCAGCACAATCAGGGCTCACTGCAGCCTCGACCTCCCCGACTCAAACAATCCTCCCACCTCAGCCCCACTAGTAGGTGGGACTAAATGCACATGCCACCACACCCGGCTGGTTTTTTAAAAACATTTTTTAGTAGAGAAGAGGGCTCACTATGTTGCCCAGGCTGGTCTCAAACTCCTGAGTTCAAGTGATCCTCTTGCCTCGGCCTCCTGAAGCACTGGGGTTACAGCCATGTGCCACCATACCTGGCCCCTTAGCCTATTCTTATTAAAACACTGTCAGGGGCTAGAGTGGCAGTTTTCAAACAATTTGATCTCTTAAAAATTACTGAGGATCCTGGAGAACATTTGTTTGTGTGAATTGCATCTATTGATATTTACACTTTTAGAAATCAAAAGAAAATTATTTATTTTAAAATAACACCATTGTATGTTAACATACAAAATTCTTATGAAAAATGTAGTTTGCAAAACAAAAAATTAGTGAGAAAAGTGACATTGCTTTATGTTCTTGAAAATCTCTTGAAATAAATGGCTAAATACAGTACAACAGAGAGTTCATATTATCTTCTTCTGCATTCAAGCTGTTCTGCTATGTTGTTGAAGTATATGAAGATCCAATCTCACATAGATACGTAGCTGGAAAAACAAGGAACATATAAACCTCCTTAGAGGATCCTAGGGACCCTCTCCCCAGGGGTCCTTGTAATATACTTTAGAACCCCTGGGCTGAAGAGGACTGAGAGAACTGGCAGCTAGAGTAGGCTTGCCCAGCCCAGAGGCAAAGGCGCACTGAAAACGGTGGGTCAAGAGACGATGGGCTGCAAGATTGAAACAACTGAACTTTTTGAATTGGGGCCTGGATCTTTGGAGGCTCTGATAGGCAAGAAGGCCAGAGCGGGCAAGGAAACTGTGAAGCCAACGACTGGCCAGTTTTTACAGCTCTTGCCAGGTAAAGCAGAATGTGGGGCTATCTGGGCTTCTAACACCAGCCTCACCCTCTGCCCGCTTAGACATTTAGAACAGTCTTCACCTTTAAACATCTCCCCACCATTCTCTGGTAAAATTATTTGTCAGTTGCTAAGGAAGGTGGACCTCCTCAGATGCTCCCCAAAGCATCTGCAAAGGATGAGTCAGGGAGAATTTCAGCCTTATTCTCGGTTCCTGGGATGTGCCCCAGAGACTCCAGGACATCAAAGACTCAGCTCTGCTGACCTTAGGACCCGTGGTGAGGAACTGGGATGTGGGCACAGGGGTCGGGGCAGGGGCCCAATACATGACCAGGAGCATGGCACACATCCCCTGATCCAAAAGAAGGGCAAAGGAATGAGCCCTCCTTCCTTGTAAATAATTATAAGTGAAAGTAGACATTAGTAATAAGAATCCATCTCCTTTATTAAGTTCTGACAAAATGCCCGGTATTTCCTCCCAACCTCCTTCAGAGGCAGATATTATTATCTTCATAGATATTTAAAAGCCCACACAAGAGTGTGTACAGGTTGTGGATTTTCTTTTTTGGTAACTTGTTATTTTAATTATTTTGAACTTTCAGAAAAGTTTCAAGAGTAGTAAAAAGAACTCCCAAATACTCCAATTCACCAGTTGTTCACATTTCCCAGCATGTGCTTTCTCATTCTGCCTCCCGATAGACAGACAGATGCCCACTCTTAAAAAACTGAACTGGGTGAGAGCAAGCTGCAGACAGCACGACACTCAGCCCTAATACTCCAGTGTGTATATCCTGAGAAAAGGACTTTCGTTTGTTTGTTTGCTTTTTGAGACGGAGTCTCTCTCTGTCACCAGGATCGTGGTGGCGTGATCTCTGCTCACTGCAACCTCCGCCTCCTGGGTTCAAGCGATTCTCCTGCCTCAGCCTCCCGAGTAGCTGGGACTACAGGTGTGTGCCACCAGGCCTGGCTAATTTTTGTATTTTTAATAGAGACAGGGTTTCACCATGTAGGCCAGGATGGTCTCAATCACTTGACCTCGTGATCTGCCCACCTCGTCCTCCCAAAGTGCTGGGATTACAGACATGAGCCACTGTGCCTGACCAGGACATTCTTTAACATAATTTTAGCACTATGATCAAAATCAGGCAATTCAACAGTGACATAATGCTATCATCTCACACCTGGTCCATAGTCAAGATTATCCCACTGTCTTGGTAATGTCCTTCACAGCTACTTCTCCCAGGCCAGAATCTCATTCAGAATCCTGCATTGCTGGGTGCTGCACACCTATCTCCTGTCTCCTATCTCCCATCTCCCACTCTGTTGTTTTGGCGATGAAATTATTTTCTGTCCTCTCTTTTATCTCCTTTCACTTGGATTAATTCTTCAGCCTTTCTTTGTTTTTCATGACCTTGACATTTTGGGGGAAGTACAGACCAATTATTTTGTATAATGTCCCTCAAGATGACTTTTCTGTTCTTTCCTCATAATGACATTCAGGTTATATGTTTTGGCAGGAATACCAAAGAAGTGATGTGTATCCTATCAGAAGGTGCTTGATGCTGAATTTGTTCCATGTTGGGGAAGTTAATTTTGATCATTTAGTTAAGGTAGAGTCTGCCGGGACTCTCCACCGTAAAGCTTTGTAACTAATAAGTGAAAAGATATTTTGAGACCATAAATACCCTGATCCTCACCAAACTTTCACTCATTAGTTTGAGCATTTATTGATGATTTTGCCTGAATCAAGAATTGATTTTGCAAATAATATTATTTAATAACTTAATGTTTGCAAAATGGTAATTTTTGAATTCCATCATTCCTTCTGCATTTATTAGTTGGCATTTTACTCTACAGAAATGATTTTCCTTCTATTCATGGATTAATTATTAATTTATTTATGCCAGTTTGGACTCATAGATTCTTCTTTTATTCGACTGGGTTACAATCCTTTACTATCATTATTTATTTGATGTTTAAATTGTTCCAGATGCGGCTTGTGGGAGCTTCTTCAAGCTGCTTTTCCTGTCCTTTCATGCCTCCATCCTTTTTTGCACACTCCCTTATTCTCTGATGTAACAAGGTGCTGCAGGCTTATCTTGTACTTTTCCCGTCCCAGCCCTGAAATCAGACAGCCTACAAGGAACCCTGGTTCTTTTTATTGATCAATGGCATTTAGAAACTGAAATCTGAATAAGTGTGCTCATTGCTACTGTGGTTTTATTGTTTCTAGACCATTTCATTATACAGAACTAGGAAATATATGTATGTATATATGTATATATACACATGTGTATATGTATATATACACATGTGTGTATGTATATATACACACATATATACACACACACATATATATCTGTGTGTGTGCATATCTCCAATCTTCCAGCTCCAATCCAACTCCATAGAATTATTCTTAACCTTCCTCAGTTTACTATTTGCGACTTTAATATATTCATTCATTTGCTCAATCCTACAATACACAGTATATGGCTATACCCACAACACTGTGAAGGCACGCTTTCTATGTAGAGTTCAATATTGGTGTGCAGCTTTCTTTGCCTTTACACTGGGGGTATGTAGTCAAAAGTATTGGGTCCAACAGTTACTTGGGTTTCCTTTTCTCCCTTTAGTATGGTTATTCTGTTCCATGGAAGTACAAATTAGGTTTATTTGCTTCTGTTTGTATTTCATTTTAATTTTTCCCCCTCCTAGTTGATTTAAAGAAGCCTGTACCCTTAACCACTAACTTGTCATCATTCTTGTTCAGCTGTGGGTCCAGGTAGTACAGGGCTTTTGGACTGCACACACACTGCCCACACTACCTGGGCCCACACCTGAATAAGAATTATAACAGTTAGTGGCTAAGGGTTGTTGTAGAATTAGATTTTTCCTAATCCTACAATATCACATATGTTCACCCTGATTTACAATTCTGAGAGACCTTCCTAACCATCCATTCCAAACATAGCTGCCACAGACCCTCTTCTCTTCTTCCAAACTTGAGTCCTACTACCTCACTTCCTGGCCTTTGCCCACACTGTTCCTCGACTCAGACATCTCCACTATGTCCTCTTAGGTGCCAAACCCTTCAAGGCCCAACCCAAGTTCCACCTCCTCCAAGATTCTTTCGAGAAACCTTAGGAGAACCAGACCCCAGCTCAACATGGTTAGGATCATAGGCTGAGCCCAAGGAGGTGGGGGGAGCCCCTGTGAATGAAATACCAAGTGGCCCTGGGTCATGTCCAGGCCCTAAGGTGCCACCCGAGTGGCTCCTATGACTGTGGGTGTTCTGCTCTGCTTTGGCTTCTTTGAGGGGAGACTCAGAGGCAGGAAGTTCTTGTGAAACTCATGCACTTAACCAAGTCCTCCTACTATGTGAATGGAGCCTACGGGGGGCGGGCCCACTGGCAGAGCCCTGATATTAGGAACTGGAGCAGACCAGTTCAGTTCCTCTGTGCAAAGTCCATCCCAGAGGGTGGGAGGCGGTGGGCTCTGAGATGTAGGGAATCTGAAGGCTAGGTTTGGGACAGAATCCCCCTTCCTACCCACACATATACACCCCCAAGTCCAGATACTTATGCTCTCAGCAGCTCTGGGCAGCCCCCTATCAGGGCACATGCCCTCTGCAGAACCCCATATGGAGAACACAACACAGAAGAGGGGAACTTACAGTTAGATGTCAAATAGCATCACCCCATAGTTCCAACAATAGCCCCATCAGAGGGGTCTCTTGTTTCTTAGCCCCCACCTTGGTTCCCAGGACTCTGGTCAAGCCTTGGAGGATTCCCACTCTCCCTTTGCCTGGGCTATGAAGCATGCAGGCCTCGTGGTGCTGAATGCCATCAGGGGCTCATAAGGGGTAGGCGCAGTTTGGGTTTTTAATGGCTTGCCACTGGGCACTCCTGCCTGGTCAACTGGTAGCCCTCACTCCAGATCCCTCCAGATACACACCCTCCTTGGATCCATGGCCCACAGGATGCATCTCTAATGCCCCATCAGCCCTCCATGGCCTGTCAGTGTTGCAGAGACCAGCAGATGCGGCTGAGCCCTGAAAGATAGAGTTTGGCATTCCGGGCAGTCTGTTTCCACTTGGGGACAGTGAGTGGAATTTAGCTCTTATTACTCAGACAGTCCTCCCTCTGCATGCACATCTAATGAGGCAGCGTGTACCCCTGGACACACAAGCTGTTAAACTGTAGACAGGCTGCAGCTTTCCAGTAAGAGTGGATTTCAAGGGTGTATTTTTATAAGGAAGAAATGACATAAGCGTCCCTCTTTGTTATTTAAATTTCATGAAAATCAACTATAGATGGTGTGTAATTGAGCACAGAATAGGGCCCAGAATATATTCTGAAATAACGGGAGCCCTTTTATCAGGTTATATATGAAAAAAAAAATAGTCAAACAAAAGCAAAATCTCCATGCAAAATAATGAACTATTTGAAGGAAGAAAAAAAAGAAAAAGGGGATGAAGCGCGCCTAGGAGAGTATTCAAGCAGCCGGTGTTTTTTTCTTGAGAAGTTTCTTGGGAGTGGTGTTTAGAGATGGGCTGGGTTACAGTCAGCATTGGTTGACTTGGGCTCAGAATCAGGCTGTACACAGTACCAGGCCAACGACATCACAGGAGCCTTCCGAGGTGGATGACCCTATGTGAGGCCTGGAAGCACTACAGGTCCTAAGAGGAGGCCTCCTACGGACTCTTCTCCCCACCCTACCCTCTGCACTCTCTGTCCTGTGGTCTCCAGAGGCCATGAACCTGGGTAGCCAGGCACTCTGTTGGGAAATGAGAGCCAATCTGGGGGCTTGAGTTGGGTGTAGCCTGGTGGTGCCTGTGATCAGGAGCTGGCCTGACTCCAGGAGGGTGTTCGCTTGCTGCTGTGGAAGGCTTCCTTGCACTGATACGTTCACAAGCGGCCCACAACAGGTCCCCTCTCTATCACTAGCAAAGGAGGGGCCTGACCCTGGTCTTCCCCAGGCACCCTACTCCATGTGCTTACAGCTCAGCTTCTCCTGATGGGCCACTCATCTCATGCATGAGATTTGCCTTCTCTGAACCTCCATTACATGCCTAACGAGGACAAGAACGTCTCTTGAAAGGGTTGCTGTGAGGACAGCGTAGGAGACAGCGCTCAGCGTTCAGGCTCAGTAAGGTGCCAGCCACCTGATCCGTACTGAACGCAGACAGCACCTCCCCTTTCTGGCAACCCCAACCCCCTCCACTCATTCCCTGCCGCTCCTGCTTCCTCTGGGGGCTGCCTGCAGCTGGAGCTCCCTGCAGCGGCCAGGGCCAGCCCTGAGGCCTGGCTGCGGTGGACGCCCTCAGAGCTAGGGCGCCCATCTTCCCGAAAATGTACCCAGGCTGAGCTTCGTCGTTAAACTCCGCAGAGCCTAGAGGTGCAAGGGGAAAGAACAAGTACCCCGGAAACGACCCCGCTGCTGCCATCGTCACTGCTGGTGCTGGTGCTGCGGCAGGCCCTGGCTCTCCATGCAGCCTCCAGAATGCCCTCATCTACTCCCATTCATTTCTTGAGTACCACCTGTGTGTTTGGTGGTGCCTGGTCCTCTGAGGCACAGCCCTGCGGGAACACTAACTCTAGCCTTCTTCCCAGAAGGCGCAAGGCCACCCAGTCCAGAAATCAAGTGCTCTCCGGTCCTAATTGCGGTCACACTGAGTTGCAGTGGCCTTGCGATGGCCTTGTATATCCTCTGCCAGGAAGGCTGAACACCCAGAACACAGGAGAGACCCCGGTGCTCAGCAGGTGCTCCATAAGCGTCTGCTAAACGCAGGACTGGAGCAGTGCAGAAACAGCCCTTGCTCTGAAAGCGCTTCCCGGGGAGTCCCGCACCGGCGCGGACGGCGGATCCAGGGCGTGGAGGGGGCCGGGGAACGGGCTCAGAGCGCCATCTACTGTCAGTTCCTCAGACCGGCAGGAAAGGCCTTGGATCTGCGGCCGGATGGGGTCCTCCAGCCCGCCCCTGCGCTGTTTGCGACGCTGCTCCGGAAACAGTCTCTCTCCGACCACCCTGCAATTACTTCGCAATCACCAGTAAACTTGGCCGCCTCCTTGAGAAGAGAAAGGTGGGGCCCAGGAGTAATTAGCAAGTCCCGAATTGTGCTGAGAATATCCAGCAAGGGGGCTTGTCTTTCACCAGCTTCTCCTGCGGAAGGGATTTCCCCAAAATTCTCTTTATTGGGAGGCGTTGAGCAGGAGCCAATGACTGCAGTTACTGCAGAACTGGGGCAAGGGCCTGCTCCCTGGGGGACCAGCAGGCGCTGGGGTTAGTCAGACCCGGTAGACATACCAACTCTGCCACTTACCAGCTGTGTGACGGAGAGCAAGTTACTGTCTGTGCCTTAGCTTCCCCATCTGTAAAACAAGCCTCATGATAGTACCCCATGATAGGATAGTTATGAGGATGTAACCCAGTGTTCCCAAGGGTCCAGCTGCCCTTTAGTGTCCAACAGCAGAAGAGACCCAGCCTTCATCCTCCTTGGTCATCGTATAGCCAACTTTCATCCAGCTCCCCCCACCCTCGTACCCTGGGAATCAACAGTTTGAGCTTGCCAACCCTGGCAACACTGGCTTGTGGCTGGTATTCCCTCATCCCACCTCCCGACTCAAGCTCCCCACTCTCCTTATCTCAGGTGATCTCTCGACATCTCATGACAAGTTTTCCCAGGCCCCACCGCTCCTCAGAACACCTCAGCTCACACGTGGTCAAGACTGCGCCTACACCTTCAAGCAAAGTAGGACCAGACTTGACTGGGCTAATATTAGGAGGGAACAACAGAGAATGATGGAAACCTGCAAACTAGTTCCTGGGTGCTACCACGCTCAAAGTCCTAAAGCCACAGCCCACACAGGGGTTAGCATCCTCTCGAAGAGGGACAGCCTCAGCCATATGGCCCCCTTCTCCAACGACACACTCCTCCAGCTTTCTGAGGCTCTGTGAGGGAAATCGCTTCCTTTCTATTTCGGCAATTTCTCACATTTGTGCCCTGAGTGAAGACAAGCTTTGCTGTGATTCTATAAAACAAAACTCTCAAGTGTTTTTCTTTTGCTGCCTGGAACTTCTCCATCCCAGAGCTGCAGTTCGGCTTTTTCTATGTAAAGTCAAATGTCCTGTTAATGTTTTTCCCTTTTTCAAAGCACAAAGAACAGCCTGCTCTCAAAGATGCCTCCTACAGAAACTAAAAGTCTAATAGGCCGGTCATGGTGCCTCATGTGTGTAATCCGAGCACTTTGGGAGGCTAAGGCGAGAAGAGGATCACTTGAGGCCAGAAGTTCGACACCAACCTGGCAACATAGGTTGGTCTCTACAAAAAAATAGAAACAAAAATTAGCCAGGTGTGGTGATGTGTGCCTGTGGTCTCAGCTACTTAGAAGGCTGAGGTGGAAGGATGGCTTGAGCCCAAGAGGTCAAGGCTACAGTGAGCTGTGATCACGCCACTGCACTCCAGCCTGGGCAACAGAGTGAGACTGTGTCTCAAAAAAAAAAATAAAGTAAAATAAAAATAAAATGACAACGGCTAACATTGATTTTCTGATTCCTAGTCCATGATCCTGTGCTAAGCTGTGTGCCTGTTTATCCCTTCAGCAGTTCCCAACAATGCTGTAAGGCAGTCACCATTTCGTCTGCATTTTTTAGAGGAGGAAAATAAGCATACAGAGGTTATGGGGGTCCCCCACATTCACATGGTTCAGTGTCTGTCTCCAGATTCAAACCCAGGCAATCTGGCTTCTTAAAGCTTCCCCTTTAGCTTAAAGGTAAAAGCACAGGATCTGAGATTTCAAAAATGCTGGAGTCCCATCTTGGCTGGAACACCCTGTTACAAATGTGGGTGTTGAGTTTTCACAGCATGACTGGAGCATGGGAGGTGCCCAGCATAAGGGGCACCTGGAGCCAGCAAGGCTGGTAGCCGGGCAGTGGTGAGCCAGAGAGGCAGACTCCCATTCCACCCCTACCTCTCCAAGGGGTGATCTCTGAGTAAGGGGCGTCTGTTAGCCTTGCCCTGTCTCAGGCACCATCCTCAGTGGCTCACATCCCACTACTGCTGACATCCTTCAACAGCTCCTTTATTGTCTTGGAATAGAATCCAAACCCTCTACTAGAGTCTAAAAGGCCCTGCAAGGACTGTCTGTCCCCGCCTGGTTTCCAGCCTTCTCTGTTAGTGCTCTCCTCTTCGCTTGCAGGCAGTTCCCCTGCTGCTTCAGGGCCTTTGTACTCAGGGACTCTCGGCCTGCTGCCTTACTTCCCTCAGCCTCTGGTGAACCAGAATCTCCCCAGGGGAGGTTTCTGAATGCTCAGTCATCCCCCACCGCAGCTACATGCTGACCACTCCTATTCATTTCCTCCTTCCCTCCCAGACTGTCTCTAGAATGCAAGCTCCCTGAAGGAAGGCTTGCCAACCGTGATAGGCTGAGTAATGGCCCCAAAGACACACCCACTTCCTAACCCTGGAACCTGTGAATATCATCTCATGTGGCAAAAGATGGGATCAAATTAAGGATCTTGAGATGGGGAGATTTCCCTAGATTATCTGGGTTGACCCTAAATACAATGACAGTATCCTTGTCACCGGAAGGTGGTGGGAGATTTCACACTTGGAGAAGAAGGCCACGTGAAGATGGAGCAGAGAGATTTGCCCCAGTAGAGAGACCCTGAGCACTCCAGTCTGTCTAGAACTAGTACCAGCCACCCAGGCTGTCTGCCCCATGCCCCAACTCATGTGTAGTCCTTGGCTTCTTCGTGGTGATTTCTGTTATTTGGTTCTGCGGGGACTCATGTCCTAAGGAAAAAAATTACATTTTGGCTAACTAGGGGTTACCACACCTCACAAAAGGACTGCAAACTCAAAGGCTTACAGGAGCCTAGAACGTAAAATAAATATATGAAGCAGGCCTGCGGGGAACTGAGGCAAACCAGGATGGAGCACCAAGCTCATCCTGAGGGTAGCATGTGCACCAGCAGACATGCCCTGCAGGAACCCGAGCCCAGGCCAGCCTCACCTACTGACTTTTCAACTGAAGGTGCAAATTGAGGGTTTTATTTCCAGGCTTCCAATTTTAAAATGTTGACAACATGGACAAAATGTATAAAATACCACACTGGGTGGTCCATAGTAGCTGCTAGTTTCTTCTTTGTGGACAGGGACCCACTGAGGCAGAAGGCACCAAATCCCAGGTGGCTCCCAGCTTGATGGGGGTGCCTGACCTGAACATTAGGACCACTTTCCCTGCAGGATCCATGGGGGAATTTGATTCTCCCAAGGTGAAACATCAGAACTCAGTTGAATTCCGAGGCAGCCTCACGTTTGCAACAACACTTCCAACAAATAATAGAGTTGTGACATTTGTCATTCCAACAATGACAGCAAATATCAGAATTGAATAAGAAGTTGTGTCCTTGATTTTCCCGGGTGCTGTTGTTGGAGAGTGGTGGGGGTGGGTGGGGAACTCAGCTCCTATCTGAAAAATCATCCAGGCCAAGGAGTTGTCAGTTAAAGAATGAGAAAGGGAAGAGGGAAGGCAGCTCTACTCACATCTTGCAGGGCAGTTCTCCACCTGAGCTGAGGTGGGCAGAGTTAATGCCTCTGAGAGCCAGCAGGCTGAAAAGGTGACCTGGAGGGAGCTCTGGCCCTGCAGGGGGAGCAACTATGCCAAGTCCCTAAGAGCTGACTGGGTGGGGACAGCTGTCCCCACTGAGCATCCCGTCCTCTGAAAACACACAAGCAGGCAATTTCCAGTGCACAAAAGTTGCCCAACACTGCCCTCTAGCACTCATGATGACATACCTTCTTATATTAGAGTAGGGTCTTGGAGGTTTCAGAAAGTTATCTGAGAGAGAAGAGTGGGGAAAAATCTGGTTCTCCAAGTCATACTTGCCAATAACATGTGGGTGTGTTGGGGTCAGTGAGTAGGAGTGGGTAGGGGATGGGGGAAAGGGAAGGCAGATTAAGGGTGGCATTTATCAAGCACTGGCCCTAGCATTCGAGCCGGGGTTCCCTGTTTCCAGGCTGACCAGATCATGGCTTATACTGAAGACACATTAAGGCTTGCCAAGATTGAGCTGAGAGCCCTCAGGCTTGATTTAAAGGTATTGGAGGCATTCCATGGCCTGTGGCAATCCCAGCAGCAGTAGAACTTACCTGCAAATGGCTGAGCCGCGATGGCCCCAAGCCTCAATTAGAACCTCTTTAGCTCTACAAGCCACTTCTTACTGCAGATGGGCCCATAGCAAAGTATGTGTCCATCCCATGCCATAGCCAGCCAATTGCAGGCAGACAGCCAAAGGCCAAACACCAATGACAGGTTCTGAGGTAGGTTCCCAACACGTACACAGCAGACACCCTTCAGGTCAATGGCCAACAAAAAGAAATAGCCAATGTCACTCAGTGAACCACTGGGTGACAAGTTCCCCAGGCCCAGTTGGTGATTTACGGTTCATAAGGTGATGCAGTCCCAGGGAGCTTCTGGAAAACTACTTGGAGAGAGCTCTGTAGGCAGGATTGCTCATTTTCTCATCACTTTTCCATTTTCATGATATAGTTTCCCCCTGGGGCAGAGGGAGGAGGAAAATGCTTTTTATATTATAGTAGTGGCCATGTGGAAAAGACATATTTGCCTCAACATTCGATTCTGAATGAAGACGCACATTTGTAAAGCATATGTGAAACATGTCATGCGCGTAGGGTATGAAATATTTATTGTCATGGCTTGGGTTCGTTTTGTGAAATATCATAGGACAGGGAGAAAACTGTTAAAAGTGAGAAACTGCTGGGGAGAATGGGAGCTGCTGGCCTTAAGGACACCTTCACAAAGCAAGGTGGCAGACAGTGCTGGAAACAGAGTGGGGTGGCTGGAATATAGATTCATATGTGTTTGTACTCGCATCAAGACTCTCTGGAAGGATGCACAGGACACCATTACAGCAGTTACCTGTGGGGAGGAGTGAGAGAGGGACTTTCCTCTCTACTTTTTATTTTGAAAAAGAAAAAAAATGTGAACTATGTGAATATGTTACCTTTTCAAAATGGGCCATACAAATAAAACAAAGCTTTTCATTTTAAAAGCCTCAATCATTGAATAGAACTAAAACATTCAGAGCATATTTTGATTGTAAAAATTAAAAAACCTCAAAAACTAAATTTCCTCCCTCTCACCATCCCTTTCTGTGTATCCAAAGGCTGTCCATCAGCTATCCCCCAATTGCTGCTGACCTGCTTCTCCAGCTCCCAGTCCTCTCTCTCAGGGCTGTCTTCCCCACAGCAGCACCCCAGCCCCATGCTGCTGTCCTTGGCTCTTGGCTCTTGTTCTGCACTCTGAGGACGTGGAAGACTGACCATGGCACTTCTCAATGCAGCAGTTCTGTGGAGCCAGCTCAGCAATCAGTCTCACTCGGTAAGCAAATCTGCAGCCGGGGAGCCCAACGGGGTGAGGTGCAAGTTTGAGAAGTCTTTCCAACCCTTGAAGAGTTGCAGTTCAGCTGGGAAAAGGAGACTCAGTTGTCTTTCAGTATCTGTTTCCCCTTCTCCTATAATAATAGAACCCTCCTTTTGTCATTGATCACACAGCTCCCAGCCATCCTGACAGCTAGGACTAGCCATTCCCTGAGACAAGGCCAACAGGATGCAAGCAGAAGTGATTGGGCAATTTCCAGGACGCGTCTTCTGAAGGAAGGGATGTGCTCCATGCTTGCCCCCTGCCCATTCCCCCTGTTTGGATGTGGGTATGGTGGGGGTGAGCCATGTGAGGCCACATGGGCAAGGGCAATGCTCTAGGGTGGGCAGCATGGCAAGGGGGAAGGAGGCTGGGTTGTCAACACTGTGGAGCGGCCATCGGGGCCCCGGGCTGCTCACACTTGGCCTATTAGGTGACTCTTATTTAAGCCACTGCTTGAGATGCGAGTTTTCAATAAAACAGAGAGAGGGAGAAAGAGAGAGAATATGTAGAGAGAAAAATTTAGTAAAACGAAATAATGTAGTGACTCTTGAAAAGACAAAATAGTAGATTGCCACTTTGTCTCTCTTCATCCAGGTGCAGTCAGTCAATCAATACAGATCACAGTGGTGGATAGTTATTAGGTTGGTGCAAATGTAATTGCACTTTTTGCCATTGAAAGTAATGGCGAAACCACAATTACATTTGCACCAACATACTATTGACCCACTTATGCCTAGTGTTCCATTATTGGAACACTAAGCATGTGGGAATTATCTATATCCTACTGCTCAAGGTCATTACCAAGGTCTGATTGCAAAAATTCAAAAAATTGCAACCTCAGGCATAAATGGGTTAAGCTCTCACTCTAACAGGCTCCATGTTCTGTGCTTTAGAAGCACAATCTCATTTAATCTTTACTCTGTCGACATTTTGCAAAGAGAAACTGTGGCTCCATGAGGTTAAATGACTTGCCTGATTCCCTTGGCTCATGAGAGGTGGTGCGGGGATTGGAACTCAGTCTCCCTGACCCCAGAGCCCATGATCTTGGCCACTGAGCCACATGGCCTCCCAAAGGACCCAGGTTTCAGGTTATCTAGATGTGATATATCCCAAGCTTACAGCTGGACACTTGGCCTCCTTAATTTGATGGCGTCCCATGTCCTGGGGGCAGTGACTGCATATTTTTTATGAGGGACTGTGGCTGTGCCCTAAGATGTAGGACACTCAGGACAGCAGAGACAGGAAAACAAATTAGGTGATGAAGGTCAACATGCCACATCATCCGTCCTCTAGGGCTTTGGTGGAGTCAGGGGAGAGACTGGAGGGAAGACCCAAGAGGGCTCAGGGCTAATACAGCAGAAACTCCAAGTACCTCTGCAACAGCTTAGGAAGAAGTAGCCTGATCCAATTCCCTGTAGTCTTCTGGGGTCACTGGCTCTCTCACACCTCTGCTCCTTTGCACGGGCAGGTCCCCCTCTTGGAATGCCCTCTTCTCCTTATCAACTTAGTCACTCCTACCAGTTCTTCAAGACTCAGCATTGGCATCAGCTCCTCAAGGAAACCCTCCTCCACCCCCAGGGGTATTTTGCAGCTCACCAGGACTCCTCCCATGGCACTCGTCCTACTGGTGCAGAGCCGCCCAGGGCTGGGTGCAGAGGAAGCTGGGGTCTCTCTGGGCCCAGCCTCCTCCTTGGGAAGAGATCCAGGAGCCCCACGGGAAACACAAACAAACACATAGGATTTGGCTTCAGAGGCATGTGGGGCAGAGTCTTGAAGCTGAAATCTGTCAAGCATCAGGCTCCTGCCTCGCTGCTGTCCTGTTCGTGGTCATCTATCAGTCCCATGGGTTCAGAGCACATGTACACATGGGGATGGTCCAGGAGCCCCAAAGCCTAGGGAGCCTACCACTAAAGCCGCCACTCCCTGGAAGGTCCCAGCATCTCACTTCTCTACCCCAGACCCCAGGTCACGTGGGGTCTGTCATCTACTCCAAAGTGAGGTTTCTGTCATTCACTGGATTTTAAATTCCAATTTTTTTTAACTGGTATAGGGGAATTAAAAGCAGACAATTCAATTTTGCAAAACAGATGCACAGAAATTACTGCAGGGATTTTCCTTTGTTTTGGCAAAATCAAGCCAGGTTGTGCTACCCATGGCAATGGCAGCTTCCTGGGGTACATTGGAGGCTCACACAGCTGTGAAGCTGGGCTGGGCTATTTTTCTTGACACCAGATTCCCCCTTGATTTTAGGGTTCTTCTGAGGAAGCCTCCAGCTCACGATGAGTATTCCAGATTCGAGAGATGGCTTGAAGGTGTTAGAGGCAGTGGGAGGCGGTAGACACTCTGCATGGGCAGCACAGGCCCCTCAGGCTCCCACAGTGGAGCTCAGTGTTCCTGTGGGTATTAGCCAGCATTATAATGAATCAGCCTTCTGGAAAGAGTTTTAAATGAGGAGCAAATACAAAAGTCCAGAAACGCTGTGGACCCTCTGGGTTTTGTGCATCTACCGTATTGGGAACGTAGAACTTTGCTCGCGGGCTTTGAGTCTGCGACCCAAACTCATCAGAAATGGTGTTTCGTGGTGATGGTCTGGCTACAGCTTTATATAGAAGTCCATGCTGGGGGAAAAAAACCATAATAATCACATAACCCTTGCCCTCAAAATATGTGACACCAGGAACACTTGGGAAGGTTCAGTGAGCGAGTGGCACAGAATCCAGTTCATGGGCAGTGAATGGCAGAAGCCCTGGCAGGGAGCTCGTGGCATAGAAGATTCATCCATCCTCTCATTAACACTTCCCTGAGATTTATATTGTTACAAACAATCCACACTGCTGAGTGTGGATTGCTGGTGCAGTGGTTCACGCCTGTAATCCCAGCACTTTGGGAGGCCGAGGCAGGCAGATCAGGAGGTCAGGAGTTTGAGACCAGCCTGGCCAACATGGTGAAACCCCGTCTCTACTAAAAATACAAAAAATAGCTGGGCGTGGTGGCGGGTGCCTGTAATCCCAGCTACTTGGGATGCTGAGGCAGGAGAACCGTTTGAACCTGAGAGGTGGAGGTTGCAGTGAGCCGAGCTTGTGCCATTTCACTCCAGCCTGGGTGACAAGGTGAGACTGTCTCAAAAAAAAAAAAAAAAAGAGTATGCCTATTAAACAATATAAAAATGGGAATATAAAATTAATAAAACCTGCAAGGTGAATTTGAATGCTTTTATTTTGCATTGTAACTAAAGTATGTAAAATATTCTACTCAACCAAATATAGTCAAATATGGTAAATTGTGATCTTCAATTATAAACTTAAGATAACTATTTGTAGGGAAACTGGATATCTACATGCAAAAGAATGAAGTTGCACCCTTACTTAGTCCATTTGGACTCCCATAAATTGGGTGACTTAGAGAAAAGAGAAATTTATTTCTTACAGCTCCGGAGGCTAGGAACAGCAGAGACAGGAAAACAAAAGACCTTCATCACCTAGCTTGTTTTCCTTTTTCTGCCGTCCCAGCCTCTGGAGATATAAGAAAAGAAGGTAAAAGTACTGGAAGATTTTGCTTCTAGTGAGGGCCAACTTTCTGGCTCATAGATGGCAACTTCTCACTGCAGTCTCACAGGGTGGAAGGACTAGTGAGCTCCCTGTGGTCTCCTTTATAAGGGCACTAATCTAATCACCTTCTAAGGGCTCCACCTCCTATCAACAATACCATCACTTTGGGGTTAAGATTTCAATATATGAACTTTTGGGGGACACAAACATTCAAACCACAGCACTTACCTTGCACTATATACAAAAATTATCTCAAAATGCATTAAAGACCTAAAACCATAAAACACCTAGAAGAAAACACAGAGGGAAAGCTTCATGATATTATATTTAGTAATAATTTCCTGGTTAAAAATGACACCAAAAGCACAGGCAAAAGAAGTTAAAAATAGATAAATAGAACTTTATCCAAATTAAAAACTTTTGTGTGTCAAAGGACACAATCAACATAGTGAAAAGGCAACTGACGGAATAGGAGAAAATATTTGTAATTCACTGATCTGATAAAGGGTTAATATTTAAAATATCTAAAGAACTTCCCCAACTCAAAAACAATAACAAAATAGCCTAATTAGAAAATGGGTAAAGGACGTGAATAGATATTTCTCCAAAGAAGATATGCAATTACCAGCAAGCCTATGAAAAGATGTGCAACATGACTAATCATTAGGGAAATGCAAATCTAAACCATAATCAGATATCACCTTATACCCTTTAGTATACTGTCCAAAAAATAAAAACAGAAAATAACAAGTGTTGATGAGGATATCAAGAAGTTGGAACCCTTGTGCATTGTTGGTGGGGCTGTAAAATGCTGCAGCCACTGTGGAAAACAATTTTTTTTTTTCAAGAGAGTGTTTCGCTTTGTCACCCAAGCTGGAGTGCAGTGGCATGATCTTGACTCACTGCAGCCTCGAATCCTGGGCTCAAGTGATCCTCCTGCCTTAGCCCCTTTCAAGTAGCTGGGACTGCAGGCACATGCTACCATGCCCGGCAAATTTTTATATTTATTTTTTTGTAGAGGGGATTTCACCATGTTGCTCAGGCTAGTCTCAAACTCCTGAGTTTAAGTGATCTGCCCACCTTGGCCTCCCAAAGTCCTAAAAAAAATTAATGATAGAATTATCATATGATCCAGTAATTCCACTTGTGGATATATACCCAAAAGAACTGAAAGCAGGGGCCGGGTGCGGTGGCTCAAGCCTGTAATCCCAGCACTTTGGGAGGCCGAGGCGGGTGGATCACGAGGTCAGGAGATCGAGACCATCCTGGCTAACATGGTGAAACCCCGTCTCTACTAAAAATACAAAAAACTAGCCGGGCGTGGTGGCGGGCGCCTGTAGTCCCAGCTACTCGGAGGCTGAGGCGGGAGAATGGCGTGAACCCGGGAGGTGGAGCTTGCAGTGAGCCGAGATCCGGCCACCGCACTCCAGCCTGGGCGACAGAGCGAGACTCCGTCTCAAAAAAAAAAAAGAACTGAAAGCAGGGACTCAAACTCAAACAGATGTTTGTATACCCATGTGCATAACATTATTCATGATAGCCAAAAGGTAGAAATAACTCAAGTGCCCATTAATGGATGAAAGGATAAGCAAAATGTGGTCCAGACATACAAAGGAATATTATTCAGCCTTGAAAAGAAATGAAATTCTGATACATGCTACAATATGGGTGAATCTTAACGATGTTCTGCTCAGTTAAATAAACCAGTCACAAAAGGACAAATACTGTATGATTCCAATTATATTTTACATGTATAAAGTCTACGACATATTTTCTCCTATTCCATAGATGGGTGTCTTTTCACTGTGTTGATTGTGTCCTTGGATGCAAAAGTTTTTAATTTTGATAGAGTCCTATTCATCTGTTTTTAACTTTTGTTGCCTGAGGTATCTAGTCAAACTCATAGAAAGCAGAATGGTAGTCACCAGAAGTAGGGGGAGTGGGAAGTTGTTTAATGGGTATGAAAAACTTCTGGAGATTGTACAACAATGCAAATGTACTTAATACCACTAAAGTGCACACTTAACCATGGTTAAAATGGTAAATGTTGTATTATGTATATTTTACCATAATTGAAACAAAAAGGTACTATTTGCAGAAAGACCAGCTGTTTCTTCTCCTCCTCCTTTCAGATCTGTACCCAGTACTTACAGGCCTGGAACCACCTAACTCTCCACACAAAGGGTTTGCTTGCATGGTATGTTAGAAATCTGCCTCTGAAGACACACGAATTCCAGAATATGCCTTATTCCTAAATTTTAGTAAAATGCATTTATGCCAGGCTTCACCCTACTTAAAAATGAAAAGCCCATGTTCAATGTGTGTTATGTTATGTTGAGACCATGTTTCCTGGCCAGCTGAGTCCTTTAAATAAACCCAAGCTGCTTCTTCAATCCAAGTTTTTAACTGAAAAAGAAAAAAGCTCTTTGCAAACCCTTTTGACCGAGGGAAAGTGAACCCCTTTCAAAGTGTTTAATGGAGATGTTGGCTATAAGGCAAGGGAGGTTGTGCAGGCACAATTATCCT
Organism: Theropithecus gelada; assembly: GCF_003255815.1. Classification (NCBI taxonomy): domain Eukaryota; kingdom Metazoa; phylum Chordata; class Mammalia; order Primates; family Cercopithecidae; genus Theropithecus; species Theropithecus gelada. The sequence continues at coordinate 131,885,955 of NC_037673.1, read as the reverse complement.
CATTCTATAGTTGAGGAAACTGAGACCTGGAGAGGTAAAGCCACTGCCACAAAGTACGTTCCATGGAGGAGGTGGAGCTGGGCGCTCTGTGAGGGCTCCTTCCTGCCCTCTGGCCCCTCTGCTGGTCTGGATGCTGTGGGTGAAGGTAGAGGAAACCGCCCTCAGGGCAGGGCGGTAGGATGCCTCCCCCTCTTCCAAGTCCCTGCTCCTCAGGCAGCCTGAGGGTCTCCTCTTTAGCTCAGTAGACAAAAGGAGGTATGAGCTCATTTCTGAGCTAAAGGGCACCAGTCTCCTGTGGCCTGACCTCCCCACCCCAAGGTAAAAGTCAAGCATTCCTGTGAGAATTACCAGGCATCCTCTCCCCAGACCTACCCCAGGCATTAGTTAGGGCTCCAGTCATTATTGGATTTGGCATTTATTATTAGTGAAATTGACATAGATTAGCAATTTGGCACTATAATGAAATCGGGCTTAGCAATGAAGCCTAGAATAGGGGAGGGAGGCTGGGCCGGGATGGCAGCAGCTCCTAGGGATTCTTCCCCCGACCATCCCTGGCTCCTTGGCAGGTAGAGGCCACACAGGTCCTGCTGGCCAGCCCCACGTCTGCAAGGAGGCCCAGCCAGCACTCTGAAGGGGAATGCATCAGTAAGCACCACCTCGATAGCCATATGCTTCCCGCTGGGGCTCAGGCCAGAGCCTGGTAGAGTTGGTCAAATCCCAAGTAATCACCACTCCAGCTCCATTAGCAGAAGGAGGTGGGGAAAGGGCTTGCCCCTTAAGGTGGCCGTGGAGCACAGGAATTGAGGATAAGGATTTGGGGATCAAATCTGGGTTTGAGACACAGCTCTACCACTTAATATCTGGATTATCATGAGTAAGCTGCTTCCCTAACTGTGCCTCAGTTTTCTTATTTGTGAAACAAGATTACTACAGAATCTGTCTTGGGAGTTGTAGTGGTGATTCAACAAGGTAACTCCGACAAGGGTTTTGCCAGAACACAGCAAGGAGTCACTAAGTGGGACTTTACTGTTGTTTTCAAATTCAAACACACCCTGACTATGGTCACCATTTTTACTAGGCAAGGGCGGCAAAGCAGAGCCTTTCCAGAAGCAGGACCTCCCTCCACCGGGCACCATCCCACATCCCAGCAGTGCCAGCTGGACAACTCCTAGTCATCTACAGGAGCCAGCACCAGCTTATCCTCCTCCAAGAGGACTTCCCCGGTGACCCCTCCCACCCCTGGTGGGTTAGGTTCCCCTCCTGGGGTCCACAGTCATGTGTATGGCAACCCCCATCCCTCGGAGTTACCAAGGCTCTTTCTCTTCCCTGAGGGCCTGGTTGGAGCAGGGTGCGGCGTTCTGTCCTGATGGTCACAGTGACAACAGCTCCATCCACATGCTGAGAGCCTCCCATGCACCAGGTCAGCCGGGGCTGAGCCTTGGGGTGCATTTCCCCACTGGGTCCCTCTCTCTGGGGAGGATGTGACAGGTAGTGGCTGTGCATCCTCGCTCTGCAGGCACGCAATCTGCATCCTCGGGCAGGTTGCTTCACCTCTCTGAGCCTCCTGTCCTGGACCCCGTGACTACGATGGCTGCTTCCCCTGCCTCTGCTCTGACTCCTACTTTTAGCTCCATGCTCATTATGAGTGGGAGGGGATTGGGTGTGGATGCACCTGGGGTCCATTTAGGGCATTTTGAGTCAGAGAAAGGAGGACCCCCCCCCCGCCTCCTCTAGCGCCACCTCCTGCCATGGCTTCCCCAACCTTTCAAACTATCCTCCCTCTTGGGACCCAAGAGAGGATCAGTGGGTTTAGTGATGCTGCCACCTGGTGGCCACAGGCCATCGGGACTCAGCGGGCAGCCACGTTAGCTTGCTAGGGCTGGAATCAAGCACTCTCCGCTGAGTGTCACTGGTGGCCAGCGGGCTGGAGCACACATTTTGAGAAGGCCAGGCAGCTGGACTCCAGAGACCCCCTACATTTGAGGCCTGAAAGCTTCATGGTTAAGCCCAAGAGTCTCAGGGACTGTGTTCAAATCCTGGCTCTGAAACTTCCCAGAAGGATGACCTTGAGCAAGTCAACTACCTGCTCTGAGCCCCAGCTTCCTCATTTGTGAGATGGAGAGCCTTCCTGGACGTCAAGGACACAGGTCCCAGCAATTACTTGGAGAATTCCTTTTACTTTATTATAATCTAAAATGGAATTTATAGGAAACTCAGGCACATTAGGAATTCAACTCTAAAGCCATGCTTATTTTAAGCAAAAACAGGAGCTGTCCGAAAACTTAGGTTTTGTGTGTGCGTTGTTAAGTCTCCTCTGACAGCCCCTGTCCCCAGGGCGCATTTTTACTCTACCGCCAAGGGTTCTACTAAGAGCAGTTCTCACTTATCAATTCTCACCGCATGCTTGGCACTTTCCACGTATCTCGAGTCCTCACAGCAACAGCAATTTGTCCCCATTTTACAGAGCAGAAAACTGAGGTGCAGAAAGGCTGCGTAACTTGCTTGAGTTCTTACATGTAGGAGCAAAGCCTCAGTCAGACCTGAATCCGTCTGGCAGCAGAAACCTCACTGGTCTAATGTTGGAGAAAGCCCTGGAGGTGGGAGTTTCAGGGGTTGCCTGGAGAGGCAATTGTTCTGTCCTTGAGCCCTCCCTGAGCACATGATGGGGGACATTTGCTGACTGATGTAATATGCCCCAGGATCCCAACACCAGATGCCCAACACACAACCAGAGACTGTCCTAGCCAAGGGGGCCAGGCTGAGTGAAACCGGCACTTCCCCAGCTCTCGCCCTTTTGGGCTCTCACTCTCCCTTCGTGAGACTTCCAGCTCCTATCCGCCTCCAGTAAGCCAACAACCAGCACTGTGTATGCATACTCCTTCCCACAAACCTGGGGCATTTCTCCTGGCTTCTAAAAGATGCAGCCTGGGCAGGACTTCTCCTTGCCAGGGAATTCCCTGGTTGTTTCAGTTCTCTTTCTGGTTGGAAACTGCTGTGACCCAAGTTATTAAAGACACAGGCACCGTGAACACATGTCCTCTGCCCAGTCACCCTCCCACACCAGGGCTGTGAGCATGGACGTAGCCCTCCCCTCATGACTCACAATTGCAACAGAAGGCAATGGGAGGAAAACAGGCCCAGGGAGGAGATAGGACTTGCCTGAGGTCACATATCTAGGGATGACAAAGCTCCCTACCAAGCTTCTGCCCACTACCTTACTCTGCTGGTGGGCAGAAATATCCAGGGATCACTGAGGTCTTGCCCAGACTGGAGCCCCAAAGATGAGGTCCTTTCCCAGGGTCTAGGGACACTCAGCAGGCCAGGTGATCTTTGGACCAGGGAGACTGATAAGAGGAAAGGCTCTGGAGCATGGCCAGCCACCTTCACACAGTAGGCTCAGCCCCATCCATGTGCCTTTGCAGTCCTTGAAGTGCCTTGGAGTAGCCATTCACGTTTTCAGTCATTCATTGTCTATCACTGCACTGAGTAGGGTTGTGGTGCCGGCAAGAGGCTCAGGATCAAGTCTAGCTGCCTAGCCTGCACATGGTTTCTTTCTTGCCTTGGAGTGGCCATATGGGGTTTTGGTCATTCCAGCTGCCTTGCCTGTACTTGGCTTCTCTCCTACACAGAGCAAACAGCAGGTCTGGCATGCTCTTAGAACCACTCCTTTAGGTTACTACTGCCTTCCATAGGTTCCTAGAGAAGGAGTCACAGCAAGTCCCCAAGAATTGTCAGAAGAGGATTTTCTCAGTGATCTGAGCTTTGCTCCCCACCCTTCCCCAGTACCAGGAAGAGCCAGGGTACAGGGGATGGGGGAAGGATACAAGAAAAGGCAATTGGAGAGATGCAAAGACCATGATGGGGACTTCACTGAGCTTCAGTCACCTGTCTTGCTTGGTTTGCTACCAAACATCTTGTGGCTGTGGGGGCTAGCCCTGCCCCCCACTGCCCTCCCCCTAGACCCCCCACCTCTCTGCTTAACTTGCTATTGAGGAACCAGGAGCCACACTTGTTTCCAGACCTATAAGACTGGCCCCAAGTATGACCCAGAGGGAGTATGTGGCACAGCTATCAAGCTATCTGGACTGTGGAGGTGTATTGTGGCTAGGCCTGAGGACTGGGAGTCAGCTCACCTAAGTCCTCACCCAGCTGTGCTATAGATTTACTGTGTAACCTTGGCTGGTCACTTCCCTTTGCTGAGCTTCCAGGTCAGTTATTTGAGCATCTGGCCCTAAGGATCTCAGGGTGGTCAGAAAAGGCCCAGGTGTAACCAGCGAGGCCTCCAGAGTAGCAGCCTACCCCCAGGAGAAGAGCAGAGTCAGAAACCCTTAGAGGAAACAGCCTCCAAGGCCACCATGCTGAAGGGTCTCAAGTGCCTCGGCCTAGAGGAAGGCAGGAGGTGAGCTACTGGAATGCGTCAGTGTCTGTCCAGGAAGAGTCAGTGCCAGAGCCCTTCTTCTCCCCTTCAATTTTACCTAACCCAGCTGCAGGCCTGGTCTGGGGCTGTCCTCACCCTCCCTACCTGGATGTCCTCCCTATTCCACTGTGCCTTTCCAAGCCTTCTCAGTCTTCATTGTCATTGATAATGTATCACTCCACTTCCCATCTATTAGCTTGTCACTAAGACATTATTATTCTTTTATTGATTATCCTAGAGATTATATCATGCATCTTTGACTTATTAGTGTCTACCTTAAATTGTAGTTTTATTGCATCCTGGACAATGCAAGGACCTTGGGACACTATAATTACATTTTTACCCCTCCCACTTTTGATGTTATTGTTGTCATGTAATTATACATATATTCTAAACACGTTTTAAAAAGCCATCGTCCTATTAGCAAACTAACACAGGAACAGAAAACCAAATACTACATGTTCTCACTTGTAAGTGGGAGCTAAATGATGAGAACTCATGAACACAAAGAAGGAAACGACAGACGCTGGGATCTTCTTGAGGGTAGAGAGTGGGAGGAGGGAGAGGAGCAGAACAGATAACTATTGGGTACTGGGCTTAATACCTGGGTGATGAAATAATCTGTACAACAAACCCCCATGACACAAGTTTACCTATGTAACAAACCTTCACATATACCCCTGAAACTAAAACAAAAGTTTCAAAAATAAAATGTCATTATTATTATTTTTCATATGGTTAATATTACTTTGATTTGTATGAATATATCCATTTTCATTGCTCTTTATTTTCTTCTGCATTTCTATGCTTTCATTTGGGACTACTTTTCTTCTGTCTGAAGAACACTAGAATTTAGAGTATATGTACTGTTGACAAATTCTTCAGTTTTTGGGTGAAAATGACTTCATGTCATCTTTATTTCTGAAGTATTCTTTATCTGGGTATGGAATTCTAGGTTGTCAGTTACTTTAGAGCAAAATATCTTCAACAAGCTAGGAATAAATGAAAACATTCTCAATTTGAAAAAGAACATTTGCAAAAATCCTACAGTTAACCTCATACTCTTACTGATAAGAAACCAGAAATTTTCCCACTAAGATCAGGAACAAGACAAGGATGTCCCCTCTCACTATTCTTTTTCAACATCATTTAACCAACAAGTTTTAACCAATGAAGTAAGATTAAAAGGGAAAAAAAGGTATACATATTGGGAAGGAAGAAAAAAAACTGTCTTTATTTGCAGATGACATAATTGTCCATGTAGAAAATCCAAAGGAATTGACACAAAAGCTCCTGGAACTAGTAAGTGATTAAAGGATGACTGCAGGATACAAGATTAATACATAAAATCAATTACTTTCCTATGTGCCAGCAATGAACAAGTGGAATTTGGAATAAAAAACACAATGCCATTTCCATTAATATTCAAAAAGAAATATTTCTGTATAAACCTAACAAAACATGTACAAGATCTATATGAGGAAACCCATGAAACTATGATGAAGGAAATCAAAGAACTGAATAAATAGAGAGATATCCCATGTTCATGAATAGGAAGATTCAATACTGTCAGGATGTCAGTTCTTCCCTCCTTTATTGATAGATTTGATGCAGTCTCATCAAAATCCCAGCAAGTTATTTTGTGGCTATTAACAAACTGATTCTAACGTTTATATGGAGAGACAACTCAAAAGAGCCAAGACAAAATTGAAAGAGAAGAACAGAATTGAAGGACTGGCAGTACCCAACTTCAAGACTTACTACAAAGCTGCAGCAATCAAGACAGTATGATATTGGTGAAAAAACAGACAAATAGATCAATGATACAAAGTAGATAGCCCAGAAATAAACCCACATGAATACAGTCAACCAATCTTTTACAAAGGAGTAAAGAGAAAACACTGAAAAAAAACAAACAAACAGTCTTTTCAGAAAATGGTACTGAGACAACTGAACATCTATAAGCAAAAAAAAAAAAAAAAAAAAAAAAAAATCTAGACACAAACCTTACACGTGTCATAAAAATTAAAATATATGTATAGAACTATAAAACTCCTAGGAGATAATGCAGGTGACTTGAACACACTGGTGAACTAAGGATTTCTGGGCCATGTGAAGGGTTAGCACCTTCACATTTAGCCACTTCCAGGACAGCCAGAGCACTCAGTGCTGGATATGCGACCATTTTCACCCCTTCCAAACTGCATGCAAACAAGCATAGCTCGGGCAATGGGGAGTGGGCACGAGAGACCGCCTTCTCACTGTTCTGCAGGAGAGACCATCTTCTACGAGTGGCCATTTACTGCCCTCTCCATCCTCCCCGTCCCCAGGCCCTGCCCTCTCCTGAGACCCTCAGGGAAGTGCCATGTTGCCTACAGTTTCCTTGGCCAACTTCTATCCAGCCAGAATGCTCTCCTCATTCTCCCACACTCAGGGGGGTTTTCCCGTCCAGTGGCCCTCTGTCCCAAAAGGCTCTTTTTTTCTAACATGCCTGGACTGCTTTGACCCCATCCTACTGGCAGGTGGAGAGGAACTTTGCAGATACCCTGGGTGCAAGTCCTAAGGTCCCTGGGGGTGGGGTAGGAGAGGCTGGCAGAACTGAAACCCAGGAAGGCACGCCATCTATCTCAGAAGGGGCCCCACGCTGGGGTTTCTCAAACTCTCAGCAGTGGAATAGCACTTCTGCAATGAAAAATTACACTTCTATTTTCTTTCCTAAAGGGAAAAAGGAAGAATGCAACAAAACTGAAGTGTGTTCTGTCATGTTCCCGAACCATAGCCGTAAGAGCCCTCCCCAGCCCTACCCAAACCAGCCTACTCCCTCCCAAGAGCTCACAGCTGCAGGACTAGAGTCAGATGTGCCCTGGCAATAAGGTAAGTGGAAGCCAGAGGGACTTGAACCCATGGGGAGAAGGGAAGGCCTGGTGGGGCTGGGAGGAGGGCTCCCCCGAGACACACACTCTGGAGTGTCTTCCTCCTGCCTCATCCCAAAGGCTGGATTTGTAGGGCTGGATTTCTGTTTCCCCAGAATACCTGGGATCCAAAAGACACAGGACAGCCTCTCATGGATGGGCTCCTCTTTGGTGGGAGATTTCTGTTAGCTCTGGGTGGTTCAGTGGAGCAGAGAGTGAGGCCACACAGCAACAGTGAATCTTTCTTCCTAAGGAATTCTTTCAGGGTCTCTGGGCCATGAGATTAGTTTCTGGGAGTGAACTCTTGAGTTTCCAGCCAGGCCTGACAGCATGGTTGCCCAGCCCACCTGTCCTGGGCTCAGCCTGTATCCCACACCTCAAGAAAAGGCTTTCTGGCCAGGCGTGGTGGCTCACGCCTGTAATCCCAGCACTTTGGAAGGCTGAGGCGGGCAGATCACCTGAGGGCAGGAGTTTGAGACCAGCCTGACCAACATGGCGAAACCTCGTCTCTACTGAAAATAAAAAATTAGTTGGGCATGGTGGCGGGCACCTGTAATCCCACCTACTCGGGAGGCTGAGGCAGGAGAATCCCTTGAACCTGGAGGACGGAGGCTACCATGAGCTGAGATCATGCCACTTACACTCTAGCCTGGGTGACAGGGCGAGACTCCATCTCAAAAAAAAAAAAGAAAGAAAAAAAGAAAAGAAAAAAGAGAGGCTTTCTTCAGACTATGGCCAGATGGGGTGTGGACAGAGACATACATGTGTCTGTGCCTTAGGGGAAAGAGGGTGCCCTGAGGCCTCTGATAGTGAAAGGGTGCCCCCACTATCAGACTAAAAGGTCCTAGCCATTAACCTACTGCATCTAAAAGGTTCAAGACCTGGAGGGACATTGGGTTCAAGCCACCTGCAACAGGCTCGCTGTCCCACACAGCCTTTGAGATCTGATCCTATTTGTGGTCTCTCTGGGTGATTTCACCGTGTGTGTGTGTGTGGGGGCTTCTCATTCAGCCACTTGGCAAATGTGTCCCTGGACATTTATGGTGGCCAAACCCTATTTGTACGGGGCAGTGGGACATGGGACAGCAAGCACCACAGCCCAGACCACACCCAGTCCTCGGGAGGCCTCAGGGACAGGAAGAGAGGAGCTCAGGGAAGACAGGACAAGGGCCCACAGAACTTGGGCATGAAATGCAAAGATGGAATGAATGGGGAATAAGGCTGGCCAGGTGTCCTGGGGGATTCTCCCTGTTGTGGGAGTCAGAGGCAGTGAAAGGTCACCTTCCCCAGGGAAGGGAGCTTCACAGGAGAGGTAACATTTGAGCAGGGCCTTGAACCATGGGCAGTGCTTGGACACAGAGTTTGGAATAGAAGATACCTTCTTAGGAGAGAAATAATGTGAGCAAAAGCCTGGTACCCAGAGAATGTATAATTAGTTATTCAAATCTGCTCAACCCTTGGTTCCTGTTGAAGGTGATGGCAGGTCCTGGGCCACATGGCGTTGGTGGACATAGCAGAGTTTGTGTTCCTCAAACCCATGCAGGAACAAAGCTGGCCATTGTAAGTGGCCTTCCACCAAGTACCCATAGTAACCACTTGGAATGTGCTAGCTGTGTTTATTCTTCACTAGGGTTTCTAGGCAGCCTTTCTGGTGGCCAGGACTATGGCTAAGCCTCCCCCTTCTGTGTCCCTCCATACATCCTGGTGCTACAGACACCTCTCTCCTCCATCAGTGGGTGCTCCCAAGAGTCAGGGCTCAGTTTGTTGTTGAATCCGCTTCTCCCCAGCAGCTGGTTCCCTGCTCGGCTCAAAGGAGGACTCAGCAAGGGTTTGTTGTGTAACTGTCAGATACAAGGAAGATGTAGCTGGTCTGTCTACCTTTTCTTTTCCAAGAAGCAGAGCCAAACTGTCTCCAAATAACCAAAAAATTACCAAAGCCCCACCCTGCAAGCCAGCATGCCTGATCCCTTGCATAGACAAGGACAGACATACCTATATTACAGAAATCCAGAAGTCAGAGAGAGTGGGTGGTGTGTTCTATTCAGAGTATGGGACAGACTAAGCTCATGACCTTCCACACCAGTTCCAGCCTTGGCTCCATCCTGGCTTGGGCAGAGTGATTGTATGAACAGGCACAGGGCCCCTGAGGTGGGCAACTGTGTCTGGGCTCAGGGAGCCACAGAGGTCTCTGACTCAAGCTGAGCCTGTGTGTCCATGTTCCATCTTCCCAGGCCTTCATCCATGGAGAAGCCCCTCACCATCCTGCGAGTGAGCCTGTACCACCCCACGCTGGGCCCATCTGCCTTTGCCAATGTGCCACCACGGCTGCAGCATGACACCAGCCCTCTGTTGCTCGGACGGGGGCAGGACGCCCACCTCCAGCTGCAGCTCCCCCACCTCTCCCGTCGTCACCTGTCCCTGGAGCCCTACCTGGAGAAAGGCAGTGCCATGTTGGCCTTCTGCCTCAAGGTCCTGAGCCGCAAGGGCTGTGTGTGGGTCAATGGGCTGACGCTGAGGTACCTGGAGCAGGTCACCCTGAGTACCGTCAACAGGCTCTCCTTCTCAGGCATCCAGATGCTGGTTCGCGTAGAAGAAGGCACATCCCTGGAGGCCTTTGTCTGCTATTTCCATGTCAGCCCTTCACCCCTGATTTACAGACCTGAGGCTGAGGAAACTGACGAATGGGAAGGCATCTCCCAGGAGCAGCCTCCCCCTGGTTCAGGGCAGCAGACTTCAGGTTGCCTGGGGTTTCTCCACGGCCCTTCCCAGACTTGGGACAGCCCTCCCCAGCCAAGACCTGGAGGAGGAACAGAAATACAGCTCCAGAGGGAACTCCCAGACAGTACACTCTGCTAGCCCTGCCACTAGAGCAAGTCTTTGCTAGATGAAACAGGACTTGAAGTATTTGAACTACATCATGCAAGCTTGACAAGCAAAACCCGCTGGCTGCCTTGCTCATAATGAACCAATTCTGCAAACACTGAACAAACAGTCCGGGGTGGAGCACCCTCTGTGGCCAGAGTTATGCAAAGTAATGGGAACTTCATATACTTTTAGAGGCCCTGAGGGGTTCTGGGGAGCCTCTCTCAGCATTTCCACACATTTCTCCCTCTTGTCTGACTAGGAGTTACTTTATGTGGTTCATTTTGCGTGCTGCTTAAGAGCGGGAGTTTGAGGTTGCACCAGGAATGCGTGGACACATGTAACAATTACATTTGTGGTAGCTTGGTGTTACCTTCAGCTTTCAAATACCCACAGGCACGCGGGGCTTAGGAAAGCCTGAGTTTAATAAACTGCAAGTATTTCATTAAGCTGGCACACCCAATAGGATTCCCTGATCCCCAGATGGGCCACATGCACGCCACGCTGTCATGCAGAGGTGGGGGTGAGAAATATAGACGAGGTGTAAGAGGAAATTGGAAAGGTGGGACTCACATTTCTGGAAAAGATGCAGGCAGGGCTCAGGGTTTCCTGAGGATGGGAGCTGGGAGCTGGGCCTGCCTGGAAATTCATTGTCCCCATCATCATCCTCATCCTCACACTCCCCATTCTCTGTCACTTCTGGATCAAGACCTTGGCTGACTTGAGGGCAAAGGTCTTCAGGGAATGAGCGGATGGGGTGGGGGATTGTGTAAGAATTCAGCCCAGCAGTTATTTCACTCAGGGTGAGTCACACACCAATGGGGGTGGGGGTGTTCCTTCCAAGTAAGGGACTCGTTAGGAGCCAGGCACGCCAAAGGTGGGAGGATTTTCTCAGTGAACAAGGGGAGCAGCCACTTGCCATGCCATGCTGAGAAGGGGAGAGTGTGGTTTAGAAACAGCATTCACTGGTGTGATGCAGGGAGGGATCTACATGGTCACCATGATCCCAGACCCCACTCTCCCAGGAATCTGAGGCGCCGAGGGCACAGCCCTGTTCCCCTGGCTGACTCGAATCCCTGGGTCTGTAGTTGCCAGCAATTTCTGTTTTCTGCCCAAGAGGATGATCATTTTGCACCCAGGGCAAGCTACAAGGAGGTCCAACTTCACTCACAGGCCCTGAACATCTTCTCTATGAGGAAAACAGAGGTGGGCAAGACCCAGGCTTGCCCTGGTTTGGGAAGCTTCCTCTCCAACAGGAATGAAGCAAAAACACTCAGATCACAGCCACAAGGCAGGGAGAGCAGGGTGGCTAGGAAGGGGCTATCTGATGCTGTGAATGACCCCTTGGACCCCCAAAGCAGTTCCTCATTCATTCAGCAAACCTTCACCAAGCACCCACCTTGTGCCAGATCTGTGCAAAGCCACGGAACTGAACCAGAAGTGAGTAAGGCAAACTCCCTCAGGGAGTTTATGTTGTGCTCAGGAAAGTCAAGCATTCAGGAGTGCATTACTTATTTGATCACTACTGTGATTAGTGCTATAGTCATTGTATTTTTCTCTCCCCTCCAGCTGGGCTCACATACTCTTAAGTGGCCTTGCCTGTTGAGTGCCTACCATGTGCTTAGGACTCTGCTAGGTGCTATGTATATTACCCTGTTTAAGGCTCATAACACCCCAGATAGACAATGGTATTAACTGCACTTTACAGATGAGAAAACTGAGACTCGGAAACATTACATATCTTGCCCAACATCACACCATCAGTAGCTATGTGACTTGGGCAAGTGACTTATTCTGCTCTTGCCTCTATTTCTCCCTCTGGAAAATGGGTAAGATAATAGTACTTACTACCTGCTAGAGTTATGAGGGTCTTAGGAGGTGGCACCTGTAAAGCACTCAGTCAGTGCCCGGCACACATTTAATAAGGGTTAGCTGCTATCATGAGACCTGAGAGAGGAGGGCTCACCATCCATACGGAAGTAAGGAAGACTCATGCCCCAGTAAGCTGGCTCCAGAACTCAAGGGCTTACCTGTGTTCCGTGATGCCCCAACTAGGGATTTAGTTGTAGCCATGGACCTGGTGGGCAACCAGGAGGGGATTTTAATCTGTTCCTTGCATCAGAAGGTCCAATAGGCAGGGTTAGTGTAATGGGAGATGCCATGGTAGGGCTGGCAAGGAGAAGAAGCCACGTGTACTTTGGTCTGATGAAAGGCAGCAGTGATCTGTCACTGACCAAAATGGTCCCCCAACTATGCATGTTGTGGGAGCAGCAACCCACATACAGAACTCAAGAAGCCATGGCCTGGAGGCTGCACCCGGACACGAAAGACTGGAGAGAGGAGCTGGTGGGGAAACCCCAGAGTCCCCAGGGTGCCACTCCCCAGCTCCACCAGACACTTTGGGAATGAGCTGCTGCCCCGAGTGGCCCTCTCCAGGGTTTCAGTGAGGGTCTCTCCCCTCCAGGGAGTAGCAGACCCTTGCCAACTGGAGTCCTGAGAGAGGAGAGAGTTCAATTCCTCCACAGGGGACTCTGCAACTGAGATCTTTGGAGTGAAGCATCCGCGAGCCCCTCAGGGACCCAGGATGAACTGCACAGCAGCTGAAGGAAGACAGGTCAGACCAGGCGGGAGGGAGCCAGGAAACATCTGGCCTGTAGTTTCAGATTCTACCTGTTCACAGTTCACACAGTCTCCCCGGGAAACTCACACCTTGCCCTATGCCAAGTTTTTAAGACAGTTAAGCTCTGCCCATCCAAGACTTCATTTTTCTTGAGTAGAAAATCACTGAAATCGTCAGATCCATGGCACCCACCCTCACTTTCTCCTAACAGTTGAAACCGTCAGGCTGGCTTCAGGGCCTGGTCTTCGCACTTGATATCACTATCCTTCACCTGCTCAGACAACCGGAGCAGGCGGGTGAGTTCCTCCCAGCAACCTCCACTGCATTCTCTCAGCTCCCACCGCAGGGCAGCCCATGCGTCTGAGTGAACATGTGTGCATGTGCACACACACAGGTATGCACAGACATACACTAAACATGAACACACAGTGCACATGAACGCTGCTCCAAGCTAGGGCCCCCTGGTCAGACTGCTGCCTGGGTTAGAATTCTTGTCCCCCTCCCTGACCACTTACTATAGTTCTGTGATCCTGCACAAGTGACTGAATCTCCCTGTGCCACAGTTTCTTCTTGTAGAAACTGGGAAAGATCACAGTACCTACCTCCTGAGAGTCATTGTGAAGGTCAATTTGAGGCATCACACATTTAAGGCACCCAGACATAAGGGTCAACAGGGTTAGCTATCACTGTCCAGTTTGGTGGGAGGAACTGAATGCATGTGGACACATGGACTCAGTCTACATGCAGGCACAAAAGGAGCTACATTGGTTACATTCAGGTATACCCCAGAGCACTACAATTCTCTGAGACATTGTCTGGAAATCTAGAAATCACCTCCTTGACCTTTAAGGTATTTTAACACTCACATTCCTCTGCTTTTCTAAGAATGTGAATCTTCCCAAGCTGTCCTTGAGAGACACAGCCTCCCCTCGAGGGAAACATGCAAATGCTCCATAAGCAGCCACAGTGTGGGGCTCTGCTGTGAGGAAGTCACAGCAGACACGCTAGACAGCATAGTCCTGGCTACAGCCTGGAGGAAGCGAGGCCCGTGGTGGAGCACTCACTCCGTGCTTGTCTGCCCAGTGAGACCTCAAGTTCCTTGAAGACAAAGGCCATGGGTTGTTGACTCTTGTATTCCTGGTGGCCTTCACAGAGCTGAACAGAGGACAGACGCACAGACAGGTGGGGCTCTGGTGGTCAAGGCAGCAGTATCCTTAGATGCTAAAGTCTGAGCCAGGCCATCAGGCCCGGCATGGACAGGGCAAGGCCCATAGTGGTGGGAAGCCAGTTGGCCAGCTGGGGTGAGAAGACCACGAAGCCATGGGCAGACAGGAAGTAGAGGTGAATGTGTCTGCCTCCTATAGGCCTCTGCCGGGACAGCACAGACCCTCTAGCTGGGGCAGCACAGACCCTCTAGCTGGGGCAGAACAAGGCTGGTGCTTCCTTCTAGTCCTTGAGCCTGTATAGCTCAAACTCAAGCAGAACCCTGGGGTTTTGGGATTCTGTGTGGTGACTGCTGAGGAAGGTTTATGGATTTGACAGGGTGCATGTGAGAGAGACAATTCTCAGTCAGCACTTCCTGTCCCCTGCAGAGGCTCATAGGGGACAGCCCCTGCCAAGGAGACCCTGGAGGGACTCTGAGGATAACAATCAGAGGTTGGGCTGGCTGGACTGAGCCTGGGCCTGTTGTCCACCAAATCTCCATAGGCTCTAGCCTGACTCCTCCCTCCACCCCTGGGCTATGCAGGCCAGCCTGTGCAGAACACCCCGATGCGTCCATTAGCAACATCCGCCTCACTGTGCCAACACTCCATCCACACAGGAAAGGGCAGAGAAGGCAATGCTTAACCCAAAGGAGTGAGTTTCATAGGAAGAGTGGTTTCAACAGTTTCACTGCAGGACATTGAGGGAATATTTCCCTATCCCTTCAAATGGACGGTCACTGCAGAAACGTGTAGAGCAAGACTTTGTCAACGGGTTGTTTCCAGGTCTCCCGGTGTCTAAATAGCAGAGTTGGGATGGGAACCGAGAACCGATTCTTTCCACAACCGCCCACTGAGTAGCAAGGCTGCAGCCAGCAAAGAGGTGTGCAGAAGCAAGCAAGCTCCATGTGGTGGGGACAGTACATCGCCACCTCCACCGCCCCCTGCAATGGGCTGCCAGCAAGGTCACCTGCCTTCCAGTGTATCTACTGTGTGAGCTTCTCCAACTCTTCTCTGTTTTCTCTTCCTCAGCATCCACCCCGTGACATGTAGTGGTGGCTGATGTCGCCACAGTACCATGAGGTTAACAGCTCCTCCCTCCAGCTTCCTTCATGGTGGCAGCCTCACCTGCATTCCAGCCATTTGCCGGACACCGCACCAGACCCTCAAAGCCCATCCAAGACTGTGAGGAGTAGTAAACAACCCAGCCCAGTTAAGAGGAGATGCTGAATTTAATGAACTCTATTTGAATTGCAGGACTGTGATTCCTCTTACCTTTAACGTGAACTCACAGGCGGATTAAAGTGAAATAAAACCTACCATTTGAGTTACATTCTCAGCTGATTGGAAACATGCATTGCCTCCCCATGACCGGGCCGTGAGAAGGGAAGTTATTATCTTTCTTTAGAGTTTGTAAACTCTTTATGGCTGAGGCAGCTTTAATCCTGCTGGGGGAAAAAAAAAGGATCCGGGAATCAATTGCTCCCATTTACCTTTGTTTTCCAATCACATGCTCCAGTGGGAATAAAACATCCTAAGTGAGGGGATGTGGGGAGCCAGGTGATCCCTGACAGAAGAGTTTGATTATTTTCTTCTCTAGGCATGTGAATTGAAGGAGCTTTAGAGTTCCATTTGGCAAGGGGGCTCGTTTCACAAAAATGTGCACCCCAGCAAGGATATCAGCACTCCTGGGCCATTACTGGTTCCTCTGCCTTTTCCTTCCAGAGGAAATGCCCTCCATTCCCCAACTGTGCCCGCTTCTTTAAGGGGTGCTTGCAGCAAAGGGCCCAGCTCCAGGTATTTGGCCAGGAAGGAGTCCAAGTACAGGCAGATTTGAATCCAAATCAAATCAGTCCAGGAACGAGGGGAAAACCTGTGGAGACTGGGGCTGTGGAGGAGGCTCTAGACTCCCTTTCAGCCTCTCCCATTTCTCTGACCCTCCCTGTGTGTGACCTGACAACACAGTTCACATGCAGTAAGTCCCAAGCAAGGCCGGCAGGAGGGCCCGGGCTCCGAGCCAAGCACTCTAACTGCTGGAAGGGGGCCTGGCTGCGATGTCTGCCTCACTTTCCTTTAAAGATGTGGAGGCAGGGGGTAGAGGTGGGAGTCTTCGGAATAAGGCAGAGGCAGGGGTCTTCGGAGCGAGACCTCAGCCAGGCAGCCAGACACGAGGCTTCCATAATTGCTTCTCTGAGGGATCAGAGGCTGTCATGACGTCATTCGCTCAGAGGGCTTGCTACAGATGGGTTGGGAACATGGACCCTATTAAGTCACCTTGTTTAAGGGGAGGCCTATCATTCAGGATCCAGTCAGAAATACAAAAACCAGTCTAAGTATGCAAAAAATGTAATTCAGGGAATTGGGTATGGAATCACCGAGAAGCCAAATAAGGGATGCAATTCAGAGATTAACAGAGATTGCTCCCACTGCTGGCTCCAGGCTGGAGGGCAACTGAAAGGGAGTGTTTCTGGAGTCACAGTGGGGAATGTCCAGCCCAGGGCTAGAATACCATGGAGGCCCCTAAGGAAGCTGGGACCTAGAGGGATAGGAGCCACAGAGGAGTGGCAGCTGCCGCCAGCAGCTGATGAGGTGACTCTACTTGACAGGCTGACGGAGGAAGGAATACCTTGGCTTCTCTTCTTCTTCGCACCCCCCAACCCCAACCCCATTGGCTGAAGCCAGCCAGAGGCAAGCTGACCAGCAAGCCTGAGAAATGCAGCCTGTGAGGGTCGACTTTCCCGCAGTACAGAGCAGGGGATGAACGAGAGAGCCATGGACCTGAGGACAAACAGCCAAATGGCCAGCACAGAGACCATGGCCATGTCAATGCCCCTCAGCCTCGCCTGGGGCCCTGGGGTGGCCAAGTAGGGAGAGAAGGATGGGGAGGCCACACTGCAGAGGACTCCACCATGCAGGGACCCCTGAGGGGCAAACATAGATCCCCACCATCACTGTCACCCCAACCTATGTGACCTTCAATATCTGTAAGGAGGGAGGGAGGAGGGCAAATACCACAGAGTGAAACACAGAGAAGACCCAGGCACAGCCTGGCTGGGCCCACACACAACTCACCCAGACGCCCTGCTTTGAACACCAGCCCCTGAGATAGGCAGGGGGCAGGGCAGAGACACCTGTCCTCAGGAAGCCAACAGGCCCAAATCCCACTGCCTTCCACTTACAGAATCCAGAAACTTCCTTCCTCCCCCAAGCCACTTTTTCCTCACCTATACAATGGGGATACTGTGAGTACTTACCTCACCTCTGTGAAGATGAAAAACACAACATAAGTGTGCCAGGTGCAGGGCTGGGCCCATTTCACATGCCAGTTGGCTGGACTCTCCCACCGGCAGGCAGAGCCCTGCGTGTGGCAGACGCCATCTTGGACATGTCTGTAGATGAGCAGCCACCTACACACAGTAGGTCCTCAGTCCTCTCTCTTGACAGGAGAGAGAGTTGAGAGGAAGAATTTGGGTGGGGTGAAAGAAGACCACTAGGGCCAAAGCTCTGAGAAGAACCTCAGTCAAACCACAATAAGGTTCCTGACAAAAAGGGGAAAATACACGTTAAATAAGTAAGTGCTCTGAGTGAGAAGAGGAAGGGTCAGTGGTCTTGCTCAGTGAATGGAACCACAGTATCCAGGGGACCCTGAGCCCGGAAGCCCATGGCAAATTCCAGCAGGGCCATGCAGGGCCCCACACCCCATCCCTCTGCTACCTGCCAACAGGGTTTCCTGTTTCCAGATGGGCCTCATCTCCTTGGTGCGACACGACCACCCAGCCCTTCACCACTCAGAAACACACGCACGAGGTCCAGAGCTCCCAAACTTGGAGAGCTGCCCCGGGAGTATTAGAAGCAGGCAGGCTGGAAGCCTGATGTTAGAGGCTTCCAGATCCAGTGCTGGGCCTCATTACTGGGAAACACATGGTCGTCCCCTGTGGACACTCTTGGAGGCCAAGGCGGGAAGCTAATCTTCGGGGGTCTCTGTCTTTCAGTTTTACGTTCCTCTTCCCCTGGGCCTCCAGGGTCTGTGGTTGCAGTGCAGAATTCAAGTCAAAACATCAGAAAGCCTCATGTGGTCTGACTTCTCCTTCCCCTCTCCATTCCCCAACACACACACACACATGCACGCATACACACATACACACACATGCATACACACACACACCTGCATACACATATCCATACATACACACACACATGCATACACACAAACACATGCATACACCTGCATACACACATCCATCCATACACACACACACACACACCTGCATACACACACACCTGCATGCACACACACACACCTGCATATACACATCCATCCATACACACACACACACACATACGCCTGCCTCTGGGCTCTGTCAAGCATCCCAGGTAAAGTGTTGGTTAGAAAACCACATGATAATTATGAGCTGTGAGTTTTGCTCCACAGTTAAAGAAAGGGAAAATACTTCCACTTGAGATTCTCAGCCTGCTTTACACACCAGCGTGAATGTTTTGGCTCAGCTCAGGGGAAAACAGAAGCAGAGAAGTGACCCCACTAGAGGAATGGTAGGGGAGCATGCTGGGAAAGTCAGAGTGCTCTAGTAAAGGGATGCATGCCGTAAGAGATGGCCACAAGTTCCCGGGAAGGTTGGAACAGCTAAGTCTGATGAAGAAAGCACTGGATTGAATGGAAGACATTCAGCATGGCCGAGCGATTCTGAGAAAGTCACCAGGAGCTCTGCATACTTTATTTTGCCAGTCTCTATAGTCAGAATTGTGCTGGCAAATGTTTAGCAGCTCTCTGAGTGGCGGGGGAGCTCGGATTATGTGTTTGCTGATGTCCGTGATGTAAATTGTCTTACCACGGTCAATTTCAAGGTATCAAAATGACATCACCGAATGTGGAATTGGAAAGAGACGCAGGGTAAGCCTACCATCATGTGGCATTCCCATCACGCAGATACAATCAGTGTAAATAGCCCCAAGGCCATAGATATAGTAAGGTATAGTAAAATAACTAGGAAGCAGTGGGTTTTGATTTATTTATTCACTTTGTATTTAATATCATTTCACCATAAGTTCATATAATTGTTAATAAGTTAGTTACATTAAAAATTTAAGTTTAGTGAGTCATTAAATATAATTTAATGATTTAACAATCAGCTTTTATGAAACAGTGTGAGACAACTCCAGCACACCACTGCATGGAAAAAGTTCCAGACCCTTGTGCTCAAGTGCTGGCTGGAAAAACAAGTTAATGCCTTGGAAATAAACATGGTACCTAAGCAGAAGCCCTGGAAAGGCCGGAGTTACCATTCTAAGAAACACATACAATATTTTGCTATTTAAAAGTGAATTCGTTTATATTTATCACACTAGATATCCCAGCACTTTGGGAGGGTGAGACGGGCAGATCATGAGGTCAGGAGATCGAGACCATCCTGGCTAACACGGTGAAACCCCGTCTCTACTAAAAAAATACAAAAAACTAGCCGGGTGCGGTGGCAGGCGCCTGTAGTCCCAGCTACTCGGGAGGCTGAGGCAGGAGAATGGCGTAAACCCGGGAGGCGGAGCTTGCAGTGAGCTGAGATCCAGCCACTGCACTCCAGCCTGGGCAACAGAGCAAGACTCCGTCTCAAAAATATAAAAAATAAAAAAAATAAAAAATAACCTTGAGGATGTCAAACCATTCCATGGTATAGATGAGGAAACAGGATCAGAGAGGGAAAGGGAACACAAGCCCACTCAGCTGGTCAGGGGGGTGCAGCATTTGATTTACTCTAAATCCCTCTCTTGTCTCTACCACTCCCTTCGTGGTCTTAGTGAGGGGCAGCCCACACCAGCACACAACCTCTGACTGCACACCACTGTCAAAGCTCACCTAACAAGCGTCACCAGACACGGTTCACAAGTGGAGCGCCTGTGCCCGCCCTGGACTCAGCCCTCTGGCTTTAAAGGAATATTAAGTAAGAGGCCACACTCACTTCTTTCCTAGGACGTCTATTGCAGAGCTCGGGGGCAGTGACATTCAGAGGCTGCCTTTCTTCCAAGATTGGAGGAAAACACAGCTTTCTAAGTCCCACCCCTTTCTCTGCCCTCTGGGATGCAGGATGTTGGTGTCTCTGCTAAACTGATCAGAAGGCAGCAGAGGGCTTTAAACTCAATTCTCTGAGCTGTAGCCAAACCCCAAGGCCTCCTGGACACCGAGAGCTTGACAGTGCCTGACTGGCCACCCAGGCTGTGTGCGGTGTTACCCAGCAGCCCCTTGGAAAGCCCCAGACAGGCCACCACCCCATCCCCCAACCTGGAGCAGCCAGCACTGGATTCCAGGACCTCTGCTTGGGGCTCAGATCCCAGACCCCCAAACTCACATGTGGCTGGAAACCAGCCCCTACAAAGTCCTCCCGTGCAAAGTGAGCCCTTCTCCCACCTCCCACCTTCCCCCAGCTTGGCTACTGCCCCTCCAGCTTCTGGGTAGGAGACACCCCATCGCCCAGGCCACACCCCCTCAATCCTTTGTCATTTCAAATTTTCTGGCATGTAGGTTTGGTATGCTTGGCTCTTTTAAACATCACGCTTTATGGCCTTTTGCAGTGTAATTTTGTTCCTGTCCTGCCATTCAATCTGAATTAAATATCAAACAGATGTGAGTCATTTTTTTTGCTCTTTTTAAAGAAAAAGTTTAATATTAGAGAGCATGCCCTCCTATAAGATCAGGAAAACCATTTGGAGAAATAAGCCCCTTCAAATTAAAAAAGAATCATATTGATTAACGTTAAGATGCTTTCAAGTGATACATTTCGAAGTGCTAAGGGAAGGTGTTTCCAGCAAGCTATAAAGCAGCCCGTAGAAAGAAGGGGAAGATATACGGCCCAAGGCTGACGGGGAAATTGGAGCTCTGAGAAGGGGCAACCCCACCTGGGAGGAAGCTCTGAGCTTGGAGATGAGGTTCACAGATGATGTTGGGGGAGACCATCTTCCCTGAAGGCCTTAGGCGGGCCCCTGTGCTCTGCAGCCTGTGTGGTCAGGCCGGGAAAGGAAGCAGGAAGGAGCTCCATTTTGCTCAGATACCCGGCCTGGCCTGAGTGCCCATTCCTCTTCCTCTCATGTGTGTGCTAGCTTGGCCTGTCTCCCTCAGCCAGCTGTCCCCGGTGATTTTGTATGTCTGGACATGCTGAATGGCTTAATCCACTCATTCCTGCTGCAGTCTCTTGGGTAGTGCAGTCTGTGGCTTTCTGTGGGTCTTGGACACCTCAGAAAATGATAGCTATGGTGTCTCTTCGCACATAGGAACATGCGCAACTTGCATCCAACCTCAGGAGCCCATGGTTTCCTGTTGTAGATGTTCCCTCTTCCCCCATCCCAAGAGAGTCAGAGCATATAGCATTCCATTACCAGGACATTCAGTGCACAGGGCCAAGGCCCTCCTCTCACAGAGAATGGGAACTTACGTTTACTGAGCACCACGTGCCTAGCACTGTGTAGGGGCTTTTGCATGAGCCAGAGGAGCTGGTCAGTCTCCAAACTGCTCTCCCTTCTTGGCAACATGCATACCTGGAACTCAGTGTTACTGGACCTGCTGCCGTTCATGGCTACAAGCCAGGGCTGCTCCAGTGCCGCCTCAGGCTAAAGCATTTCCATGTGGTCCTTTGACTCACTGCACCTAAAGGCAGCTCTCCAATGATGGCCGGCTCACTACAAATGGCATTTCCACGTGGCAGGGCAAGGAGCCAGAAGGCCTCTGATTCCAGCTGGTCCTGAACATCCTGGGCCCTGGGATAGGGCTCTGCATACCCAAGGTTTGCCTCTGGGATGACGTGCAGGTGCCCAGAGACCATGGGGAGCATCAGGCCCTGCTGATGAGAAACAGAACCAACACTTCCTAGAATTCCTCAGACAAAAGAGAAGTTGAGCGGAGGGATTTAGAGCAAAGAAAAGCCTAGACTTTGGAGTCAGACAGCCAAAGTCTGGATCCCAGCTCTACCACTTACTGGCTCTGTGACCTTGGGCAAGAGCTCAACCTCTCCCAGCCTCAGTTTCTTGTTTCTGTGAAACAGGAGTATCACAGGTCTTATACGGTGTCTGGGAGGATAAATGGGGTGCCTGTGAAGGACTCTGCACCGTGCTTGACCGACACCAAGGATTCAATGTTTGGAAATTATCTTTTTGGCCCCTTCCCTCCAAGGTGACAAGCCCCCTATCTGATGGCGCTTGCTGGGGCCTGGGGGACTGGGAAGTGAGTCAGAGCAGGCTCAGCCCCTGAAGGAACCGTACCAATGGCCACAAGAGGAGCCACAAATGCAAAAAGAGTGTGTGTTACTGCCTCATAATTCCTGTTTCGGGGGAGGTAAGGGGGGAGGGGAGAGGGGAAGAAAGCAGCAGAAATATCTGCAAGTGGTTTTAGAAGAGGAACTGAAATTCACAAGCCACTGCTGCCATTCCAACGGTTATTTTCATCCATGGCAATTCAGTCAGAATGTACTGAGATTCATCCTGAGGACCTTGGGTGTGGGGGCTGTGGTGGGAGCAGCACAGAAATGGTGAGGCCCGGCTTCTGCCCTCCAAGGACCCAGGACCACATCCAGATTCCAGAAGGACTCTGAGCTCAACCTGGCAAAGGCTGGTCTGGGCAGAAGGGGTTTCTGAGGGGGGCAGGGATGAAGTCATACCTTGAAGGATGGGCCATCTGCTGAGAGAGAGGGAGAGCCCCCCACTATGCCTTGCTGCCCGCTGGGTGGGGGCCCAGGGACGAGGTAGCCAGCTCTCTGAGGTCTCCATTTAGCCCCCTCCACCTCCCAGCTCACATAGCCCCACACGACAGGCATTTATTTGTGCTTCACTAAGAACAAGAGGTCCTTTCTAAAGGGGCTGCTCGCTGCCCAGCCTGGGAACTCATAACAGCAATGAAAACACATTTCTCTTACTCTGCAGCTAACAGGGTCAGCAGAGTGTCACTCAGAGTCCTGAGGATGTGGGTGAGGCTCCACTCCCAGCCCCTCGTCAGGAGCCCAGGTCTCTCTCCAGGTGACAGGGGCATGGGGAGACATGAGGCCCTAGGCTGTTAAAGGGGGCCGACTATGACGGTGGCTTAGCCCCATACCCTCCAAGATCCCCAGGATGCCCAGTCTGAGTCCAGAACCTCGTGTGGTGGCCACACTCATTCTGATGACTTTGTTTCCATGTTCCCTACAGGGCAAAAGCTCAGCCACAGGCTTTTCTCCAGCCTTTTGTACCACATACATTCTGTCCTAGACTGATGACATGGGATCTCCTCCTAGTAGGAACTTGATAACTTAGACACATTCATATCTGTCTCTGCTCTTATTTAATTTTCATGTTTTAATATGCATTTAACTATGTGAATAACTGAAATATATTTAAATAAACATTTACTTACATGTCCCTCCAATCTTCCTCAGGGCACACACTTTCTCACAGTTGTAATCAGGCTATATACAGACCCATTTTCTTCAGTTATTTGTTGGACATTTCATATGGCTCCATCCTTGTCATATTGAGCTTATTGGTTACACATTATCGTGTCACAATACACCTTAGTCTATAACTAACCAATGAGCATTTTAATTGGTTAAAATGTTTTTGCAATGGTTAATGTAATGCTTCAAAGTATCTATAAAATACTTTTTCTTTGGAACAATTCCCTTGAGAATGTTCCCAGGAGCTGCATGCTCTGTTGATCCTCTGTGTGCCTGATGTTTTGCAGACTATCTCATTAATCCGTTTGCTGATCCAGCAGAGTTTGCTCCTATGATGCCCATTTTATAGATGGGAAAACTGAGGTGGGTAGGGTGGGAGTGGACATTTGCCCAGAGCCAGCCAGCGTGTTTTCATGAGCCATTTCTTGGGATGCCCCCCACCTCCAGGTACACTCTGGGTGTAACGGGAGCCCTGAGTGCCTTTACCCAGGGCAGTGAATGACAATGGTGGGATGCTTCTGTGGCAGTGTAGAGCTGGTATGAGATGAAGAAAGCTGCTTCTTCAGCCTCTGAAACCACCGCTACAGATGGCCATCTTGAACCAAGCCCAGGGCTGCCCTCCCCGACCCCTCCAGAGACCCTTTAAGTAAAGGAGGAGGTGGTTTTTGGATCTCTAAGCCCCTCTGAAGATGTGAAAATGGGGGCAGGTCAGCCACATGAAGCGCCAGCTACAATGTGTAAACACACCTCAGGGCGATGCTAATCTCCAGGTCAGGCCCTGGTGCCACCAGCCGCCCACGGCAGACACAGAGGCTGGGGTGGCTCTGGCCAAGGGCGTTGTGTGATCTTGTGTCCACGGCAGAAGGTCACTGGGTTCCCAGGGCCAGGCAGCGGACCTGGTTGGCACCTCTGTCTGCCCTGCAGTGGTGTGAGTGTCCTGTCCAGCCTTCCCTAGATGCAAAGTTGCCACAGTTGCCAGGCCAGAGAGGGGCCCAGGGGCTCATGCAGGCATCTCAGCCCCTGGTTGTGCCCCTGGGTGAGGTGCACGGGGCTAATCAGAAACACCTGTGTACATGGAATTTCCTGCCCCAGTTCAGCCTTCATTTCCTCTGCCAGTAAAAACCCGAGACGTGCAAAGGTGAAAGAAACCAGCCAGTCAATCACCCAGACGACGGCCACCAGGGCCGCAGAGACAGGACTTTCTAAATTAAATTTTAATTCCCACCCGATGGCCCGGCTGGGACAGCCATGATTCAAACCGTGCAACTGGCTGCCTTGGTCAGGGAGACCCTCACCCAGGTCCTTGCAGGAATTAACCCCATCCCCTGGCCAGCGGACGGTGCTGTCTGCCTTGGCCATCGAGTTGTAGAATGAGACTCCAAGAATGAAAGGGACCCCCTTTCCCTTCAACTTCATTGTGCAGCTGCAAGGGTTGCCCAGCTGATTAGCTGCTCACTACTTCAGACTGTTTGAATTATTAGGTGCTGGAGAGATCAGAGCCCGCCAGTGACTCGGGGACATTTAGCAAGACAACATCAAAGCTGGGGGCTGCCCGGGTCCAAAGTGTAGGATAACGGTCAGAGCCTGAGGGTCTGGGCTCTGTCCTGGCCCAGCAGGTTTAGGTGAGGAGAGAGTCGTAAAAATGCCTCCGTTTTTCCAGAACATTTTTCCAGAGATTCCTGCAGGCTTGGGGAGGAGGGGCTTAGAGCGAGAAGAAGGGAAGTATCGAGCTGCCCACTTTATAGTCAAACCAACTGCAGCATCTTCTGGGAAAATGACTTGCCTGACCACACAGCTGGCTGGGAGCTGTTTGCCAGGCTGAGCCCATTACCAGAGACTGAGTCATGACCCCCATCTCTTAACCTCAGCTAGACATGGGAGGGCCAGGGAGGTGGCCTTTAGAGGCAAATATCCAGGGCTAAGAACTTGGGCTTGGGAGTCATGGAGTCCTGGACGCAAAGTCCAGCTTGTGCCCTTCTGCAGGCTAACCTTCCCCAGTCTCAGCCTCGTGGTCCACAAAATGGAAAATAACTGTAGCTCCCCCAGCCCTAACCCTCATGGGGTTGCTGCAAGGAGAACAAGGGCAGGGAAGCACCTCAGGGTGCTTTACCCTGAGGAATGTGATAAGCCAGGGGCCAGATGGGGCAATCTTTGAGAGAGAGCTTCTGCTTCTCTGCTCGTGGCATATCAGTGACAGTCACCACGAGAGCAGGAAGAGATGGCCCTCCCTTCAGGAGGATCTGAGCCCCTGCTGGACACCACTTCCTGTCAGCCTTGTGTCCGGCACCACCATGGTGAGACACATATGTCCCCCTCTCCATCCTATCTGATTGGCCTGCTTATAAAGGGGCCCAAACACATCACTGGCGATGGTGGGCAAGCCGGCAGGGTCAGGAGGATTGGCACAAATCCTCCCTAGTTTTGGAGAAGCAACTGCACAAGAGAATCTTTGGGATCTTCAGGGCAGCAGCCAGGACTGGAGGCCATGGACTGACTTCCCAGCAGAAGGACTGTGTAGCGCTCCCCAGGAAGCAAAAAGTGTCCCAGGGTTTCAAATCTGCCTTCTTTTAAATATAGCTTTATGATTTTTAAATGATATATACTCGTGCTCTACTGCAACTACATACAGTAACAACATTGCTCAACAATGTTGAGCAAAGCGAGCCAGACACAAATGAGTTCACACTGTGTGATTCCATTTATATGAAGCTTAAAAATAGGCAAACAGAATCTCTGGTGTTTAAATCAGGAAATGGGTCAGCCCTGGGGGGTGGTGACTGGAAGTTGACACTGGAGGTAGAGCGCCTGTGATGTTGTTCCCTGATCTTGAGGCTGGCTACATGGGTATGTCCACAGAGTGAAATCCCCTGAGCCACACACTTATGACTTGTGCACTTTTCTGTATGTCTGTTATATCCAATAATAAATTTCCTTAAAATAAATGATCAGGCTCATAGCAACATTGTATGTACAAATAAATAAATATGAAACATTGGGCAAGGCACAGTGGCTCATGCCTGCAATCTCAGAGCTTTGGGAGGCTGACGCTGGAGGCTTAGAAGTTCAAGACCCGCCTGGTTTTAAAAACTGCAAAAAAAAAAAAAAAATGCATAAAATAAATATAAAACATTGATCCTTATTGAAAAAATGTTATTTACAATAGAAAATTGGAAAGGTGTCATTTATCCTACCATCCAGTTTAATTCTTGTAATGGTTTATTATATTTTCTTCCCACCTTTTCCCATGTACTGTGTGTGTATATTTGGTACTTTTAGTATTATTATTATATGTAAAATTATAGGTCTAACTTTTTTCTTTGTGTTATATTGTGAAGATTTTTGTACACATCTTTGATGACTTCTAAAAACTATCCTGATGAGTATACTGTGCCACCACATGGACACATCATGCTTTAACTTAGTGGTTCTCAACCGGAGTGGATTTTGCCCCTCCCCAGAGGACATTTCACAATGTCTGGCTGGGGAAGAGGATACTAGCAGCATCCAGCAGGTAGAGGCCAGGGAGGGCTGTGTCTTGTTCACTTCCATTTCCCAAGGGGCTGGTCCAGACCTGGCACCTGGTCGGGGTTCAGTAAAAGTCAGTGGGATGAAAGTGACCCTCCCTCTTTCCTCCCTTGCTTGTGAAGATGACCTGTACTTACATTTGAGTTTCTAGGCCAGGCTCTTGTCTGTCTTTTTCCCTGGATGGGGCATGTTAGAATAGTTTTAGAAAATGTGTCTAAGGGACTCAGGGTGAAAGTGCAAACCAATCTCGAAGAATACCTGGGTTGCCAGGCAACAAGAAGACACCAGCACACATTCTCAAAGATGAGCCTAGAAGATATTTCCAAATAGCCCAAGACAGTCTCATTACTAGTAATTTGCTTACTTACACTCAAGGAAAGACTTATTCAAAATATACAATATATTGTGCCAATTACTGGGAGTAGAATGCTGGAAGAGAGATCATATACCACTGATGGAAGAAGTACAAACCTGACCCTGGCACTGGGAATATTAGGGAGAGAGAACCGTCTCTCTCTCTCTCATCATTAGGGCACGACCATCTTCAACAAAAAGCCAGAACCCAGAGTCACCTCCTGCCTCTGGCCTTTGCTGGACCTAGCAGAAGAGGCTGGCTGGAGAAATGCAGGGTGGAGAAGGCACCAGGACAGGGCTCTGAGGCCGCCCTAGAGATGGTTAGATGGCACTGCAGGGCCCCAGATCTCAGGGCCACGGGGTTGATTGTAGAGTCACTGCTAGTCCTTTGACCCCAAGACTGCCATAATCAGACTCAGCCTGGATAAACTAATGTGCCCATCTAGACTCCTGGACTCACTGGGACGCAGTGAGCCCCTGGACCCTGCATGGAGTGGCACACCTTCCTCCTTGCAATGTGGAAAGTGCTCTGCTTTCAGGACAAGCTCTGAAAAGCAGCATGAGCTTCTGTTTTGTTTTCTTGTTTTGCGCAAGAAAGCCAGTTGGCATAGCCTATCTGTATTTCTAAAGTGGCTGTGGATTACCTACACCAGAGACACTTTGGATGCTTGTTAAAAAGGCACACACTGGGACCCCACACTGGACTTCCTGACTCAACCAACCTGGGAGGAAGTGCCAGGAATCAGCATCTCAAAAAACTCTTCAGGTAATTCTTTTTTAAAGAAATGTGGAGATATGTATATATGTGTGTATATATATATACACACACACACACATATATACACATATACATATATACACACACATATATATATACATATACATATATAAAACTTAAAAATGTCATTTTAACTTTTTTAATATTCAAGTCACTGTAATTACAATTCATTGTTGCACAAACATCTTCACTGTTTTCAACATTGTGTGTGTGTGTGTGTGTGTGTGTGAGAGAGAGAGAGAGAGAGAGACGAAGTCTCACTCTGTTGCCCAGGCTGGAATGGAGTGGTGTGATCTAGGCTCATTACAACCTCTGCCTCCAGGGTTCAAGTGATTCTCCTGCTTCAGCCTCCCCAGTAGCTGGGATTACAGGTGCCCACCACCACGCCCAGCTAACTTCTGTATTTTTAGTAGAGACAGGGTTTCACCATGTTGGCCAGGCTGGTCTCGAACTCCTTACCTCAGGTGATCTCCCTGGCTTGGCCAGCCAAAGTGTTGGGATTACAAGTGTAAGCCACCACTCCAGGCCAATCTCCAACATTATCACCCCAAACAGAAACCCTATCCCCATTAAGTAATAACCTCATGTTTTCCCCTTCCCACAGCTCTTGTAACCTCTAATCTACTTTCTGTCTCTGTGAATTTACCTAGTCTAGACATTTATCTAAGTGGAATCATACCATATGTGTCCTTTTGTCTCTGGCTTAGTTCACTCAGCATGTTTTCAAAGTTCATCCATGTTGTATCATGTATCAGAACTTCATTCTTTTTTATGGCTGAATAATATTTCATTGTATATATGCATGCTACACTTTGTTTATCTATTTATTCATCTGTGGACACTTGGGGTATTTCCACCCTTTGGCTATCATGGATAAGGCTGCTATAAGCATTAGTGTTCAAATATCTACTTAAGTCCCTGCCTTCCGTTTTGTGTGTGTGTGTATAACTAGAAGTGAAATTGCGGGGTCATATAGTAACTCTATGTTTCACTTTTTGAGGAACTGCCATATTGTTTTCTACAGTGGCTGAACCATTTTCTATTTCTACCCACAATGCGTGAGGGTTCCAGTTTCTTTACATCCTCACCAATTCCCATCATTTTTTTTTCTTTTTTTCTGTCTAATGTGCATAGCTTTGAGATGTGGGAGGAAACCCAAGTGCCCAGAGAAAACCCTCACAGATGTGTGGATAATGTGCCAACTGCACACAGACAGTGGCCCCAGGTTGGAATTGATTTTTTTTTTTTCTCGTCAATTTTATAACAAACCTACATTGGATGAATGGACATTACGGAAGGACCCACTGTATAGCCATCTCAGTAGGTGTGAAGTGGAATCTCACTGTGGTTTTCTTCAGATCATTCTCACACACGCTAAAGTTGGAGAACTCTGTTGTCAATAAAACAGAACACTCAGCAGAGAGACAGGGACCCAGGGTAAAGGGAAGGGGATTTTTGCCACTTTTGGAAGAGTTCATTTTTTTTTAAACAAACGCTGGTTGCTAATGCTGAGTTCAGTGGCCCATCAAGGGCACTCCATAGTCCTGAAGTGAATTTGAAGAGTTTGGGGGATGCAAAGACTGGATTTAGAGTTGCGAGGCTGCAGGCAGGCTTGTGTGAGTGGGGCAGCGGGCCAGCGCGGGTGACAGAGGTGCCGTGGAAGCCCACGGACAGGGCTGCACTCTCATTAAGCTTTCGCTGGTGAAAGGGATTGAGTCTGAGCATCTCTCCAGGGTCTAATAATTTTATGAGTCGGTTTTGTAGGATAACTTTGCTTTTTTGGAAGCACTGTAAGGAGAATACACAATAGGAAAAGTGCCAACTGGCTTTTTAATAAAGTCATCTGAGGCAGGGGTGGAACAACAACTTTCCTGCCTTCCCACCAACACAATTTGTGCAACAGGACTCAGAGGGGAAGATACCAGGCTTCGGGCCCATCTTCACAGACACCAAATAGAGGGATTTTCTTGTATTCCAGGACTCTGGTCCAGGCTGAGTAATAAATCTCTCTGGAAGCGGAGGTTGCCTCCTCATAACCCTGTATCAGCCTGACCAAGAAGCAGCTGCCCATTAGTCGTGGGGGTTCTGAGGGACTGGCAAGGGTTGCGTGGTACCCAGGGCTGACCCCTGAGCCTCCGTAGAGGTTGCTGTCTTCCAAATCCCAAAGCCTGCCAGAAGAAACACTCATTGCTTTAGGTGTAATTGTGCTTATTTGGCTACACTGGGACAATTAGCAAAGCAGAGCTCTGTGGGTAAGAGCACTCTCAATGCGACTTGTAAGAGCCACAGCCAAGAGATCAAATAACCCCCTTGCTCTCTGTGCAGCAGGCCTGGATTCCATCAGAAGGACACGCCCAGCCAGCCACGATGTAACTTTGGTGCAGACGGCCAGCGGGGCAGTGAAGCAAGCAATAAAAAGGCCTAATCTCTTAAGGCAACATGAATTGTTGGCGAGAACACAAGGGGAAAGCAATGTTAGCCGAGGATCATTTTCTTCTTGTTATAGATGCCTGCTGACTGCTTGGAAAAACCAAAGTGGGAAGAAAATCCTGCTAACACTGGTGGGCAGCAAGATGCAATTTACAGGACTCGTTCTGTACACAGTTAGTCTTCTTGTAATGATTAGTGACTACATTGACTGAACGCTTCTTCTGCAACAGGTATTTTACATTTAATAGCTTGCCTAATCCTCATGATCCTGAAAAATTAGCAGTATTATCACCCTGTGTCAGTCAAGTGCAGTGTAAGAAACAGAAGTCACTCTAAGTATTTCAAGCAAAAGGGGATTTTCATAGAGGGAATCAAATGTTTATAAGATTGTGGTTAGGGCTAGAGGAGCACATGCAGAGGGGGTGACAATGAGCAGTTGGGTACGTGGACACATCACACAGCTGAGCTATCAGGAAGCTGCTGTAGCTACCACCAGAGCTACTGTCACAACTACTTCCCGCACCCTTGAAGCAGGTGACCATCTTCCTTGGCTGCCTCTAAACTCACCACAACCAAGTTTACCAGCAACCTCAGAGGGAGGAAGAAGGCATCCCTCAGCTCTGCCTTACAGACCTCTCACAAGAACCATGACTAGTGGAATTTATTTCCAGCCAGAGCCCTAGCTGCAAGGGAGTCTGGAAAGCTTTCCAGGATGTCCAAGGAAGGAGAGTAGAAGTGAGAATTAGAAGGTCTTGCAGCCCCATTTTTCATTTGAGTCCAGAGAGGTTAAGTCATTTGCTCAGGATCATCCAGTTGGTAGTGGAGCCATTATTTGAGCCCAAGTTCATAGGACTCTGAAGCCTGATCTTTCCATTGTTTTCCAGAGAATTTAGGAGAAAGAGCATTCTACATGTTTTAAGCATTCCTTTTAATTATAATTACATTGGATGGTTATTATTTGATCTGATTAAATTCCCAGTGGATTGCTCTGAATTTTAGAGATAATGACTCAACTCTGGCAATTGTGACAAATGAATTGTTCCAGTATGAGGGGAGAGGGAGTAAAGAGGGGAGTGGTGGGAGAAAATAAATGGGTCTAGTCCGGATTTAGCTGCAAAGCAAACCTGTTTTCCCCGAGATCCCCATCCCAAGCTCCAGGTTCTGGAGCCCCAGCCATGGGCAGCCTGGGGAGCTTTACAGCGTCATTGTTGAAGGGCAAGCATGGAAGAGCAATACTCACAGTTTAGTCTTACTGGCATTTAGGTGCCATGGATTAGGGCATTTCATCCACACAACAACTTATGAAGGAGGCAACTATCTCCATTGAATTTCATAGATGAGGAGATTGCATCTCAGAGAGGTTGAATGACTTGTCCAGTGTCACACAGACCGTCTGTGGTAAAGCCAGAGTTGGCACCTGAGTCTGTTTCAGTCCATATTCTGAAATTCTTAGTCCTTGGCCATGTCTATACCTCCCTGACCTTACAAGTTCTGTCAGCCTCTCAGGCACACAAAAACCTGGACTAGTCCAAAAAGGCTGACTGCCGGTTGGGTGGAAACTGTTTGTGTCAGAGCCATAGTCACTGACTCCCCTGACTCCAGTCTGGAGAACTCAGTGGAGTGGGCTCCAGCAGGCCCAGGAACCACCTGGGGCTAGGCCATCTCTCTCTACCAGTGATTGCTTCCAGATCCATCACGCAGTCTGCCACTGCACCTTGTCCTGTGAGACCTGGGGCAAGTCCTGAAACCACATTGCTCCAGTATGGGAAACCTTAATGGCTTGTTAGTCCAACCTTCCCATTGCACAGATGGAGAAGCAGAGACTCTAAGAAGGTACGCTGCCAAAGATAATTCCCATGGCTGGGATTGGGGAGGGCACACCCCAGGCCTCTTCATCCTCTCTCCGACTTTGGTGCTAACATTTTTAAAGAGAGGCATTATAGCCCAAAATAATGGGCCAGCAACTGAGCACTCCTTGAATTCCTCTGATCACTGAGAACTCCTCCACCTGCCCATCCTTGCTGGCAGCTTTAGAGACAGTGGTAATGTTCCATTTCTCGACCTGGGTGAGAGTTACTTGGCTATACTGACGGGGTGAAAGTTCACTGGGTTGGACACTTACTTTTTTATACATATTTTTCTGTATTATGTCATGCTTCAATTAAAAAAAAAAATCTTACTTAAAAGTGATGTTGGCTGTACACCTTCCCCAGGACCAGAAAAATATTCCAATGTTTTAATTGAAAGGTATCTTCCTCTAATCTTAAGAGGCTGAAAAAACTGTATCCAGTGCTGCTGTCAACTCCAGAGTTAAGTAGACTTGGAGATGAAAAGGGCAAGAAGGTTCAAGGACTCTGACAGAAGCTGAGACATTCCTTTTACTTTACTTCAGAAGGCAGAAATGCACCCACACAAATGATACCTGTGGCAGAGACTTGATAGTTGTTTACAAGCTACATCTTCCTCCTGAGAAACCAGCTAGACTACACTTCCCAGCCTCCCCTTCAGGTGGGCACAGCCATAAGACTGAATTCTGGCCAACAGAATGCCCAAAGTGGGCAGACATGATGGATGCAAATTCCACATCTGGCCCATAAAAACTCCCTTGTACAACCCCTGATTGCCTTTTTCAATCTACTGAGTAAATAGAAAATGCTCTGAGGCCTTAAGGAGGGTGGAGCCATTAGCTAGGAGGAGCTTGTGTCCCTGTGACCTCACATGGAGGAGAGCCAGGTAGGAGAGTTACCTGACCAGGAAGACTTCCCCATGGGTCAGTTCATGAGCAAGACATAAACTTTGTTATGCAAAGCACTGAAATGCATAACTTATTTGTGGCGACAGTTAGCCTACTCTGAATAATACAACAGCCATTTAAAAATTAGGCAAATAATCTTCTCAACCTAAAGTCAGCCCCAAAGTATTTTTAAAAATCTGAGAAGCTACAGTGGCCTCTTGCCTGTTACCTATTGACTCATAAATCAGAAACAGTTTTAACAAGGGCAATTCACCTGTTTCCTAGGTCATTAGGGCAGCAGATCAATGGGGAAGGATTCATTCTTATAAAATGTGAGATTTGGTAGTCTTTTTAAAAAAACTATTGTTCTGTCTCCTCCCTTGTTGACAAAGAGCACAAACAGTAACGTTCTGGACCCCTTTAATACAGGGGCTAACAGTTCTGTACCACCAGAGGGCGATACTATGTAATAGCTGATGCACATAATACCTGAATCCTCATGACAGTGAGAAATGGAGTCAACGTTTATAGAAAGGGTCCAGAGGCAGACACCAGAATTGTGGACAGGTTCCTGGACAATGGGATGGGAGACAGCACGGAAAGCTCCTTTCACACCTACCCCCCAGCTTCCATTTCCTTTGCAAGTGTCCTCACAACTAAATCTGCCCATATTTTTCCAACACATATAAAAATTCTCCAGCTGAAAGACCTGCTTGCATAAGGCAAGGAAAAAATGTGTTCAAGCTACCTCCTACCAAAACAGCCACACAGGTAAAGCTGTTAGAAAATGAAGACACTGACAAAAAAGAAGACAGGCACACAAGGGGACAGGCCCCATTTTGTTCTCTGTTGGGCCTGGGGCCTGCAAGAGTCTGCAAGAAAACAGCAGTTTCTCCAGCATTACCCTGTGGTTTCCTGTTAAAACCAAGGGTTGAGAGTTCTGCTTCCTAGAATGGGGAGCTAGCTTTTTTCCAGGCCAAGCCTTTAGCTGAAAATAACTAGAAAAGGACAAAAATATGTCAGTTAATCTGTGTGATGGCATTGAAGAGCAATGACAGACCTGCAGAAGCAAGATCTAGGGGAGAAGGAAGCCCAATTTTCTTTTCTTTCTTTCTTTTCTTTTTTCTTTTTCTTTTTCTTTTTTTTAGACAGAGTTTCACTCTTGTTGCCCAGGCTGGAGTGCAATGGTGTAATTTTGGCTCACTGCAACCTCTGCCTACTGGGTTCAAGCGATTCTCCTGTCTCAGCCTCCTGAATAGTTGGAATTACAGGTGCCCACCACCATGCCCTGCTAATTTTTTTATTTTTAGTAGAGATGGGGTTTCACCATGTTGGCCAGGCTGGTCTTGATCTCCTGGCCTCAGGTGATTGGCCCGCCTCGACCTCCCAAAGTGCTGGGATTACAGGCTTGAGCCCCCACGCCCAGCCAAGGAAGCCCAATTTTCAGCAGTCCTTCTCCTTGGGATATTTGCCAATTCAAACTTTTTGGTTGAAAAGTTGGTCAGAAAGGTTCAGCTGAGAAGCTGAGAAGAACTTTTGGCCATCTCTCACCAGGGTGCGGGTACAAAAATTAGAGTTCAAGATTTGCCAATCAGGAGAGGCTATGATAAGCAGCTCAGGTTTTCAGCTGGGATCTCAAATATCTACAGCATAGGAATAAGAGAATCTTGGCCCAAGTTTCCTAGAATATAGAACCCAAAGAAAAAGCTTGCGTACTTCCTAGGAAATACAATTGTAGGGAAGCTGGAGTGAGAAAGAAAGGTGAGTGAAGCAGAGAAGGATGAACATACATAAGGAAGTGGATCACTGAGCTTTACAACAAGCACAGCTGACTGCTCCATTTCATGGGAAATGCTATGTGTCTCTGAACAGTCCTTCCAAGGGTATGTGGGTTGAGAATTTTCCTGCCAGTGCCTTGCATCTCTTGTCCCCTAGAGTAAAAGTTCACTCCATAGAGGGTTAACTCCTACATTTTCATATTATACGCCAATCCCTTTAGCAGTCCCAAGACAGACATATCCCACACCCTTTACATCTGGGTGTAGAAGCTGTAGGGGAAGCTAGAGACACTTCACAGCAGACTCATGTGTTAGAATAATGCTGATTTGAATGCCTTTTTCAGAGTCAGTAACTCTTGTGTTGGCCAAGGCTGAACAGGTAACCAATAGCCTTAAAGACAGGTGAAACTCATAGGATCTGAGAAAGAATGTAAGAGGTATTTGATACAATGAGTGGACCAGAACTAGACCAACTCTAGCCAAGTCTAGCTTCCAATATTAAATCATTTCAATCTCTGATTGGATTATGAAGATCTGACCCTGGAAAGGCAAGACTAAGATAAAATCCAGTAAGGGACTCACTGTGGGTGCAAAATGCAAGAGGTCTCAAAAAAACTTAATACTTGTCATAAATAATCTATAACTGCAAGATTATAAAAATCAAAATTAATGCAAAATATTTATGACAAAGAAATATCAAAATGTTTGGAAAATGGTGTTTTGATTGGAAACTGCAAGATTAATGACAAAAGGAACTGCGCAGAAATAAGAAACTTTACTTAGTGAAGCTGTTCCTCACAGGGGTATAGGTTAACAATTCTGAACTTGCTGCACATATATGATGGGACTGAACAAATGAGTAAATGAAACAGAGAGAGGTGGTGGGAGTCAGGTTTCTCATTGTTAGAGCTAGAGGTTGCAGAGAGGCAAGAGGGGAAGGCTGGAATGAAGCATGTGGTTTTAGATTAGTGCAGACAGCAGTATGAACTCATGAGTAGCTTAAAATAGATACAGATGGAGAGAGACAGAAATAATTACAGACATGTATGTATATAAATATATATGTGGGTTATTACATATGTACATATATTTCCTAGCTCTGTCTACTGAGAGGGCCAAGGAGCGAGGATGTTCTACCAACGGTGAGGATACCCGGTGCCCTAATCTGGGTTTCTGGTAAAAGCACCCAGGGATCCTTGGAGAAATGACTGATTCTAGGGCTGGGCTTGAAGCTCATCTTGTAGTACCAGAAAATAAGGAAGTGCTCAAAAAAAGCAAAACCATAGGGACATGACTCAAGAGCCAACCCGCAAGAGCTCTCAAGAACTAAATCTGGAACAATTTCAGCAACATGAAATTACAGTATTGGATTATAACCCCAAGTGTAAAATACATATCCATGAGGCCATACTGACACAAATTACTGAATAAATAAATCAAGGAATTCCAAATAGTTTATGTAGCTACTCCCTGCTCGAGGAGGTGGACTTCACTCTCCTCTCCACTTTCAAATGTAAGCCATGCTCATTGAGTAGAGTACAAAGAGGGGGAAAACACTCGCTTTATTGAGGAAAAACCTCGCCAGCACTACCGCAGCCCAGGAATAATCAGTGATGAGTCATGTTGATGGCGTGTACCCTTGATATGATGTGGTAAGACCGGCACTTCACCTCTGGTCTTCTTCCCCCAATCATGAGAAAAACATCAGATAACCGCAAACTGAGGGACATTCTACTAAATACCAGTACTCCTCAAAGCTCTCAAGGTCTGAGAATTTGGAGAAACAAAGAAATTCCGAGATTGTCACAGACCGAAGGAGGCTAAGGAGACACAAAGGCTGAATATGATATGGCATGAAAAGAGCATTAGGGAAAACTAATAAAATCCAAAGAAAGTATAGAGGTTAGTTAAGAGTTATGCACCAATGCTGTTTTCTTAGTTGTTACAAATGTACCATAATAATGTAAAACAATGGGGGAAGTTGGGTCCAATATACATGGAACTCTCTGTACTATCTTTTCAACTTTTCTGTAAGCTTAAAACTATTTAAAATAAAATTTTGATTTAAAAATAAGATAAACAGGTAAATCCAAATAAATTTTCACTGTTGAAAACATCAATAATTATGTCTTGGGGAGATTATAAATGTATGTTTGATATTATTTATAATTAAATCATATTATAACAAATAATATATTTATTATGATTCAATATATAAATATACTTATGATTTAATATATAAATCATAATAAATATGCTACTTGTTATATGATTTAATTATAAATTATTAATTACATTATTTACATATTAAATCTTTACAAATATGAGCATATACAATTATGCATGTAATTAAAATATGCAACAATAATAGCCCAAAAAGGGAATAAATGGAGCTAGGATGTTCTAAAATCCTTGCATAGTCTGGAGAATTGTAAAAATATTCACTTACATTAGATTTTAATAAATCAAAAATGTATACTGTAATCTCTAGGTTCATCACCAGTAGAATGTAACTAACAACTAATAAAGAAGAAAGCTATAATGGTAAAAATAATACAAAAGGGAGTAAGAAAGGAAGTTGAGCTTAAAAGAGGTGAAACAAGTAAAAAATAAACAGTAAGTTATAATGCTGAAACCCAAATACGTTATAAAATTAAACATAAATGAAGGAAGTGCTCAAAATAAAAGTGTAATTAGATTAGATACAATAGCACTGATAACCAAAACCTGCTTTAAATATATACTTAAATATAAGGATGTAGAATTACTTAAAGATAATAGGGTGAAAAAAACATTTAATTCAAACATTAATTTTTAAAAGGTTGATGTAGCTAAGGGGACTTTAAAATGGAGCATTACTAGAGATAAAAAGGGGTAATGTATGTTTAAAGGATCAGTCTGCCACAAATATACAACAATTCCCAATTTGTATGCACTTCATAGTTTCAAAATATAAAAAGCAAAATTCACAAAACTAAAAGGAAAAAAGACAAATCTACAACTAAATGGGCGATTTAAATACATTTCTCTCAGTAATTGATAAAACAAAACAGAAAATAAAAAGCAAGGATTTAGAAGATTTGAACAATATGATTAAAAAGTTGATCTAATCAATGTATACAGAGTATGACCTCCCAGCAGTGAAAGAATAAATATACTTTCTTTTTAACTGCACATGAATATTTGCCAAAATTGAACATACATTAAGCCACAAGGCAAACTGCAACAGATTTCAAAAACTGAAATCACATGGAAGATATTCTCTACCCACAGTGGCATTAAGCTAGAAATAAATAACAATAAAGTTACTGGAAAATCCTCAAATATTTGGAAATTAAACAATATACTTCTAAGTAAATCATGGGTCAAAGAAGAAACACAGTGGAAAGAAGAAACTAACTGAATAACAATAAAAATACAACATACTAAAACCTGTGGGATACAGTAAACCCAGACTTAGAGAGAAATGTATACCCTAGGATTCATATAAGGGAAAAGAGGAATGAGCATCTAGCCCTAGGAAGTTAAAATTATAACAGCAAATTAAACTCAAAGAGTTCCACTTTTTAAATTTTGAAGTAGATAGTGGAAAGGCAACGCTTCTGCTAAAATGACCTAGAAAAATCAGACAACTTATAAAAATTACATATTCAAAAGTACCAGAATTATAGAGATGATGGATTAAAGGAAGTAAAATTTCACTGAAAAGAGAACCTTTCAGGGTCAAGCTGAAGATATCTATCCTTGGGGTATTCATAGATCCTGGGCACAGGCCACAGATTGAGAATCTGGGGTGGGACATGTCACAGGGGTCTTCTAGGTGCAGAGTTTCAGAAAATCACATGAGACTAGAATTGTACAACTGGAGACTTGAGGGGCTTCAGACACATGGTGGGTTTCCTTTCTAAGACCTTAGCTGAAATCTCACACTTCACAGGTCAGGAGGCTAAATAATCAATACAAAATCTTGGAAAGCTGAGAATTTTCTACAGTCTTAATATGCTTGGTAGATAAAAATCTGCCTGGGGAGTGAGCAATGAGAAGCCCTAGAAGTGATAATAATTGACACTGACAATCTCCCACTCCCCACTCCCTTTCCTAGCAACTGGGCATACCTGAAAGCCAAGAATCCGGTCTCAGCACCTGGCAGAAAGCTGCTGCCGTAGAACTGAAAAACCAGCCTGAGGTAGTTGGAGAGTCTCAACTACATTGTTTTTCTTTTCAGAATGACTGCAAAATTCTGAAAGTACTCAAGGTAGGAGGCTAAAAATTTAAGCCTGAAAAGCAGAGTGAAAAGTTCCCATAGTCTTTAGGGAATGAGAAAAAAAAAAAAAAAGAAATGACACATCTGTGTCTCAGTTCTGGAGAGCCACAACCTTGAATGGGGACAAACCAGAGGTAAAGTGCATTGAACTTAATTTGTGCCGTAGGTATAACTGAGTGGTATAATGGGTAAATTGTAGTAAATGCTATTAGTGACCTGATCAGATTCCTTTGGGCCATATCATTGTAGTACACAGTGACCTGACTTCCAACAATTTGATGGCTTTATTCTGGATGCTGAAGCCCACTCTACGCATGCACACAGATGAGCCAGAGAATCAATGTCTCCTGGGAGCAGCCTTCAATCAATGACTAATGAGAGTTAATTAGTAAATATCTCCACACCTTCATCTGTCAGATGGGCAAACTCTTAGCATGTATTCTACATGGATGCTCAGTATTCTCAAGCAAAAGAAAGCTCCAGTTACTTACAGTGAGAACTTGCTTGATAATGAACCCTTAGTTGACTGTATGTGCTCTCCTGTCTCACTTCTCCATTCCATTACCAATGTTTTCTGGAATCATATTTTACATGAACAATCTGTTCTCAAATTCAAAATCAGGGTCCACTTCTAAAGGAACCCAAAGTAAGAAAGCAGAAGACAGGATCAATAAAC
This sequence comes from Theropithecus gelada, assembly GCF_003255815.1. Classification (NCBI taxonomy): domain Eukaryota; kingdom Metazoa; phylum Chordata; class Mammalia; order Primates; family Cercopithecidae; genus Theropithecus; species Theropithecus gelada. The sequence continues at coordinate 131,845,981 of NC_037673.1, read as the reverse complement.
TTGAAGACAGATTAATAGAAAATAGCCAAGCTGAATCACAGAGAGAAAAAGAATGGGGGTTGGGGGAATGGGAGAATCAGGACCAAGTGTAAGAAACCTAAAGAATACAGCCCAAAAGCTTAACCTGTGTAACTGAAATTAACAAAAGAGGAGAGAGAATGAGGCAGAAGCACTATTAGGAAAAAATTATGGCTAATTATTTTACAAGCCTTAGGAAAGGCATCAAACCACAGACTCAAGAAAACTAGTAAAACTCAAACAAGATAAATGCAAAGAAAACCACACCTAAGCACATCACTATAAAACCACTGAAAATGAAGACTAAGAGAAATCATGAAAGTAGATATAGAAAATGGACACACCATCCTCAAAAAATCTCAGTAAGATAGAGAGAGAAATTATTACCAGAAATGAAAACCCAAAGTCAGTGAAATAATGTTTATTTGAAGTGCTAAAAGAAGCCAGGCATGGTGGCATGTACCTGTAGTTTCAGCTACTTGGGAGGCTGAGGCAGAAGTATGGCTTGAGCCCCAGAGTTCAAGGCCAGCTTGGTCAACAGAGCAAGACCCCATCTCAAAAAAAAAAAAAAAAAAAAAAAAAAAGAAGTTTCAAAATAAAATAATTGTCAACCAAGAATTCTGCATTCAGTAAAAATATTCTTGAAAAATAAATATGAGGAGTTCTGGCTTCTGGTCAGACTAACCCTTTTGCAGATAACAACCTTTTAAACTCAGATTTTAAAATACAATTATTTGAGGGTTTTGAAAATTGAATAAACCAGACAGAAATTAGATGTAAGCCCACCCTTGAAAAATGAGCTGTAACAGAAGAATAGTAAATTTACTGAACTATAGGTGGTGCACATGGCAGGAAGCCACAGTCCTACTGGCTTGTGTTGTTAGAGAAATAGAGTGACCAATTTTCCCAGTTTGCCCAGGACTATCAGAGCTAAAACAGGCACAACCCTGTGCAAACCAGGTGAGTTAGTCATCCTACACAGAGTTCAGGGCTGTCAAAATACCCAGAAAGTTAGGAGCAGAATCTTCAAGTTAAGAACATACAGAGGCCGGGCGCGGTGGCTCAAGCCTGTAATCCCAGCACTTTGGGAGGCCGAGACGGGCGGATCACGAGGTCAGGAGATCGAGACCATCCTGGCGAACATGGTGAAACCCCGTCTCTACTAAAAAATACAAAAAACTAGCCGGGCGAGTGGCGGGCGCCTGTAGTCCCAGCTACTCGGGAGGCTGAGGCAGGAGAATGGCGTAAACCCGGGAGGCGGAGCTTGCAGTGAGCTGAGATCCGGCCACTGCACTCCAGCCTGGGTGACAGAGCGAGACTCCGTCTCAAAAAAAAAAAAAAAAAAAAAAAAAAAAGAACATACAGAGGGGCATAAGCCCCAAACTCTGCAGAGAAAATTAACCCTAAATCAAGTAAAGTCCCTGGTTGACTGGCTATCTATGCATGGCCAGGGAATCTTTAGAAGACTCAAAGTAAAAAGCAACAGCTGGAATCTTGAAAGAAGTAAACAGAGATTCCAGTTGCTGCCCAGCACAAAAGAGAAACAGTTTGAAAAGTTAACTTAATGGACTCAAAGTTAACTGTTTCCTACAATAAAAATTATTCAGAGAAACACAACAGAATTCAGAATCTACAAAATACGAATCATGTTGTTCACCATTCAACCAAAAATAAACAGAACTGTAAAGAAACATACAAATATGACCTACATTGAAGAAGAATATCAGTTTATGGAAACTCATGTTGCAAATAATAAAGTCTTTAAATAACCATCATAAATAAATGTAAATATTTAAAGAAGATGATGGGCACATTAATGGAGAATCTCAATAGAGAAAAAAGTGTTTTAAGCCAAATGAATAATTTGGATCTGGATAGTACAATAACTCAAATGAAAAAATTCACTGGATGAGCTTGACAGCAGATTGGAAATGACAGAAATGAGAGTCATTGAAATTCAAGACCCAGCAAGAGAGGTTATCCAATCTAAAGAAAAGAGAGATGAAAGAATGAAGAAAATAAACAGAAATTGAGAGACATTGTGGCCAAATATCAAGTGGCTTACTGGTTTAACACACATGTGACATGCAATTGGGTTCCCAGAAGGAGAGGACACTTTTATTGCTTGTATTAAAGAAAAGGAAAAAGAACTTAAAATAAGCGATCTAAGTCTTTACCTTAGAAAACTTAGAAAAAAGACAAGCAAATAAAACCCAAAGTATGTAGAAAGGAGACAATAAAGATAAGAACAAAAGATCAGTGGAATTGAAAACAATGGGTAGAGAAAATTAACAAAGCCAAAAGTGGTATCTTTGAAAAAAAAAAAACCTATAAAATTGATAAATCTTTAGCAAGACAAATGAAGAAAAAAGAAGAGAAAGCACAATTACCAATATCAGGAATGAAAAAGGGAATATTACTGTAGTTGTTACTGAAAGGAGAAAAAAGAGAATGTTATTCTCTCTTTTTTTTTTTAATAAGAAAGTTATTCAAAGGCAAAAAAAAAGAATATTATGAATAACTTTATGCAAACAAATTTGATAACTTAGATGAAGTTAAGATATATTTTTAAAAACACCCTGTACCCAAACTTTCATAGAGACAAAAAAATAGAATGGTAGTTGTCAAGGACTTGGAGGGAGAAGAGAGTGGGGAGTTATTGTTGAATGGGTTCAGAGTTTCAGTTTGGGGAGATGAAAAAGTTCTGGCAATAAGATGGTGGTGATGGTTGCACAACAATGTAAATGTACTTAGGCTACTGAAATTTTCACTTAAAAGTATTAAAATGGTAAATTTCATGTTATGCATATTTTTCTACAGCTTAAAAAATGATTTAAGAAACTGACACAAGACAAAATTTAAAATCTTACTATTCTAAATCTGTCAAAGCAACTGAATTTCTTATCAAACCCCTCTATAAACACACACATCTCTCTAGAATGAGATGATTTCACTGGTGAATTCTATCAAACATTTAAGGAAGACTTAATGCAAATCCTACATAAACACTTTCAGAAAATAGAGAAAGAAGAAAACTTTCCAACTCAGAAGACCAGAATAATTTTGATAACAAAACCAAACCAAAATATTATCAAAAAATAAAATACAATTATAAATCAACATCTCTCATAATAACTGATATGGAAAAAAACCCTCAACATGATATTCGTAAATCAAATCCAGCAACACATAAAATGGGTGGTATATCATGACAAAGTAAGGTTTCTTCCGGGAATATAAGGTTGATTTCACATTTAACAATCAGCTAATAAATTCCACCATACTAACAGAATAAAGGAGTAAAATCATTTGATGATAGCACTGCAGAAAAAGCATATGACAAATTTCATTACCATTATAAAAATTCTCAGAAAATTTGAAAGAGAAGGGAATTTCCTCTATTTACTAAAGAATATCTACATGAAACCTACAGCTAATATCATACTAAACATTTTCCTTCTATTATGAAAAGGCAAAACTGGCTTCTAATACCAGTTTTATCCAATATTACATTAGAGGACCTAGTCAGTCAAATAAGACAAGCAAAAGAAATAAATTGCATTCACACTAGAAAGAAAGAAGTAAAACTGCCTCTATTCTCAGACAATATTTTTTAACCTAGAAAAATCTAAGAAATTAACACCAACAATAAAATCCCTAAATATGATAAATAACTTTAGCAAAGTTTTAGTATAAAAGGTTAGTATATAATATTCAATAGTATTTCTACATATTAGAAACAAATAATTATAAAAATGAAAATCATTTGCATTAAAATAGCACCAAAAACTTAAAATGTATAGAAATACACTTAACAGAAGCTATACAAAATCTTTACTCTGAAAACCACAAAACACTGCACCAAGAAATAAAAGACCTAAATAATATGGTAGATGGTAGATGGATATTCCATTTTCATAGATTGGCCAATTCAATTTTGTTAAGTTATTAAGTCTCCTTAAATTAGTCGATAGATTCAACACAGTCTTAGTCATAATAGTGGGCTATTTAAAAAAAAAACATTAACGGCTGACTTTTAAATGTATATGAAATGTAAAGGACCTAAAATAACCAAAATAATCCAGAAAAGAACAAAATTGAAGGACTTGTATTATTTGACTTCAAGATTTAGTAAAAAGTTATAGCAATCAACAAAGTTTAGTGTTAGTACAAGGATAGACCAATAGAGCAATGGAACTGAATAGAGAGCCTAGAAATAGAATGGTATTTATATAGTTAATTTGTTTTCAATAAAGGTGTCACATCAAGCCAATGGGAAAAGAGAAGTCATTCTATCAAATAGCGCTGAAGCAACTGCATATCCATCTGAAATAAAATGAAATTTGACTTCCTAATCTCACACTTTATACAAGATATAATTTAAGATGGATCATAGACCAAAATGTAAAAGCTAAAAGTGTAAATACATAAAAAGTCTATCACCTGGGGCTAGGCAAAGATTTCTTGGATAAAACTAGAGATATATAATAAGAAAGAAATTTATTGATGAAAATTGAATTTATGAAAACTAAAATCTTATGTTTATTAAAAGATACCAGCAATACCATTCAGGACATAGGCATGGGCAAGGACTTCATGACTAAAACAACAAAAGCAATGGTAACAAAAGCCAAAATAGACCAATGGGATCTAATTAAACTAAAGAGCTTCTGCACAGCAAAAGAAACTGCCATCAGAGTGAACAGGCAACCTACAAAATGGGAGAAAATTTTTGCAATCTACTCATCTGACAAAGGGCTAATATCCAGAATCTACAAAAAACTTAAACAAATTTACAAGAAAAAATAAAACAACCCCATCAAAAAGTGGGCAAAGGATATGAACAGACACTTCTCAAAAGAAGACATTTATGCAGCCAACAGACACATGAAAAAATGCTCATCATCACTGGTCATCAGAGAAATGCAAATCAAAACCACAATGAGATACCATCTCACACGAGTTAGAATGGTGGTCATTAAAAAGTCAGGAAACAACAGATGCTGGAGAGGATCTGGAGAAATAGGAACACTTTCACACTGTTGGTGAGAGTGTAAACTAGTTCAACCATTGTGGAAGACAGCATGGCGATTCCTCAAGGATCTAGAACTAGAAATACCACTTGACCCAGCGATCCCATTACTGGGTATATACCCAAAGGATTATAAATCACTCTACTATAAAGACACATGCACACGTATGTTTATTGAGGCACTATTCACAATAGCAAAGACTTGGAACCAACCCAAATGTCCATCAATGATAGACTGGATTAAGAAAATGTGGCACATATACACCGTGGAATACTATGCAGCCATAAAAAAGGATGAGTTCATGTCTTTTGTAGGGACATGGATGAAGCTGGAAACCATCATTCTGAGCAAACTATCGCAAGGACAGAAAACCAAACACCGCATGTTCTCACTCATAGGTGGGAATTGAACAATGAGAACACTTGGACACAGGGTGGGGAACATCACACACCAGGGCCTGTTGTGGGGTGGAGGGGGGTTGGGGGGGAGGGATAGCATTAGGAGAAATACCTAATGTAAATGATGAGTTAATGGGTGCAGCAAACCAACATGGCACATGTATACGTATGTAACAAACCTGCACATTGTGCACATGTACTCTAGAACTTAAAGTAAAAAAAAAAAAAAGAAAAAAAAGAAAAAGAAAAAGAAATAGGCAAACCACAGACTGGAAGAAGTTATTTGCAAGATACATAACAGAGAAAGCACTTGTATACAGAATGCATAAAAACTCCTACAACTGAATAATACAAATGACAAAAAAGTCATAAAAATGAGCAAAAGGCCTGACAGATACTTCACAAAAGACAATATTCAAATAGCCGATAAGCCTATGAAAAAGTGCACAATATTATAGAGCATCAGGAAAGTGGCAAGGATGTGGAGTGACCCAAACTCTTATGTTGTTAGAAGGAACATTAAATAGTACAACCATTTTGAGAAAACCCTTTGGTAATTTTTCTTTTTAAAATTAATTTTTAATTTTAATTTAAGTTTTTAATTTAAAGAGCCTAAGGGTAAAAACGGTTTTTGTATAAACAAAATATACTAATGGATGAATTGTATCGTGGTGAAGTCTGGAATTTCAGTGCACCTTTCACCTGAGTCGTGTACATTGTGCCTAACAAGCAGTTTTTCATTTCTCACCCCAACTCCCAGCCTCCCTGCTTCTGAGTCTTCAATGTTCATTCTTCCATTCTGTATGCCTTTAGTAATTTTTTTTTTTTTTTTAGATGGAGTCTCGCTCTGTCACCCAGACTGGAGTGCAGTGATGCGATCTTGGTTCACTGCGAACTCCGCCTCCTGAGTTCACACCATTCTCCTGCCTCAGCCTCCTGAGTAGCTGGGACTACAGGCGCCCACCACCACGCCCGGCTAATTTTTTGTATTTTTAGTAAAGATGGGGTTTCACCATGTTAACCAGGATGGTCTCGATCTTCTGACCTCGTGATCCGCCTGCCTCGGCCTCCCAAAGTGCTGGGATCACAGGCGTGAGCCACCACGCCCGACCACCTTTAGTAATTTCTTATTAAGTTAAATATGCTTTCATAATTTGGCCCAGCAATTCCAATTCAGCCATTTATACAAGAGATATAACAACATATGTCCGCAAACCACCTGGTACAAGAATGTTCATCTCACCTTTATTCACAATAATAAAAATTTGAAAAAAGCAAAAAACCAATATCCATCAATAGGAGAATGGATAAACAAATCATGGTATATTTATATAATGTAATGCTACTCAAGAATAAAAAGAAATGAGCTATTAATATACACAGCAACATGGATTGACCTCCTAAACATTATGCTGGACAAAACCGAGCGCAAAAGAAACATACATATAATTACATATATTTGAAGTTCTAAAACAGGCAAAATCAATCTGAGGTGAAAAACATTAAACAGTAAATGCCTTTGGGTATGGGAATTAACTGACAAGATACTCAAGGGAACTTTTTGAGGTAATGAAAATGTTCTGTATCATGACACAGGAGGCATTAAGTGGTGCATCCATTTGTCAAAAGTATACAGCTGAAATGTCTGCACTTTCATGTATGTACATTTTACCCTAAAATAAAAGAACTGCTAAAAGTCATCATTATCAGCATCATCAAGTGGAGGAGCCGTTGGAGTATAGAGATGCCAGAACTGCATAATTTGAGAATTGTTGTAGCTGGGAGATGAATACATGTGAGTTAGTTATGTTCTCCTCATTTTGTGTAAGTTTAAATTTTTCCGTAATAAATTTCTTATTAACAAAAGTGAAATAAAGAAGTTTCAGACAAACAAAAACTAGGAGAATTATTTGCCTGCAAGCTTTTATTTAAGGAAACACTAATGGTAAATTTTCCAGGAAAAAGAAAAATGATTCACATAAAGACATACATACACAAGGGGGAATAAAGAGCACTAAAAAGTATAAATATGTGGATAAACATAAATTTATATAATTGTGCAATAGAGTCCTAAGTAATGTCTTATGGAATTTAAAATATATATAGATTTAGAATTCATGAAAACAATGCAAAAGTTGGGAGCGTAATGAAGTTAAAATATTCTAAATACTTACTGTAAGTATTCTAAAGTGTTGAAATTATTATTTTTTGGTAACTGTTAAGGATGCAACTTGTAATATGTAAGGCAACTACTATAAGAATAGTAACATATTGTAAAACAAATTAATCAAAAGAAGAACTGGAATATTAAAAATATTTTATTAATCCAAAATAAGACAAGAAATGAGAAAAAGGAATATAAAACAGGTGGGTTGGCCGGGTTTGGTGGCTCACAGCTGTAATCCCAGCACTTTGGGAGGCAGAGGCAAGCAGATCACCTAAGGTCAGGAGTTTGAGACCAACCTGCCCAACATGGCGAAACCCTGTCTCTACTAAAAATACAAAATTAGCCCGGCGTGGTGGCAAATGCCTGTAATCCTAGCTACTCGGGAGGCTGAGGCAGGAGATCACTTGAACCTGGAAGGCAAAGGTTGCAGTGAGCTGAGATCGCGCCATTGCGCTCCAGTCTGGGCAACAAGAGCAAAACTCTGTCTCTAAATAAATAAATAAATAATAAATAAAATAAAACAGGTGGGTCAATTAAAAATCATATGGTAAGATGGCGATATTAATCCAACTGCAAGAGACAAACTTTAAACATGAGGACACAAAAGTTTTAAAACAAATGATTGGAAAAATAGACCATACAAACCCTAAAAGAAAGCTGATATAACAATACTGACATCAGACCAAATCAATTTCAAGAAACATTATCAAAACTAAAAAGGAAAATTTCTTAATGATAAGAAGATCAATTCACTAGGAATATGCCACACACATATATTATATATAGTAGTATATAATTAATAATATGATTTCGGTATATATAAAACCAAAACGGACAGAACCCAGTATATAATTAATAATATGATTTCAGTATATATAAAACCAAAACAGACAGAACCCAGTATATAATTAATAATATGGTTTCAGTATATATTAAAGCAAAACTGACAGAACCCGAGGAGGAATAGACAAGCCTACAGTCACAATGGAAGACTTTAACACACTATTCTCAAAACCTGATAGAATAACTAGACAAAAAAAGAAATCAGTAAGGACATTCAAAGTTTGAAAAACACAATTTAAAAAAACTAGAGCTAATTGACATATATAAATCATTGCAGCCAACAATGATAGAATTTACATTATTTTCAAGTGCACATAAAATTTGTGACAAAATAGGTCCATGAGTTGAACCACAAAGAGGCTCAACAATATTACAGTGTTTACGAGCATCCATAGTATAATCTCTGAGTACAACTGAATTAAGCTAGAAGTAAATAGCAAAATCCACATGTCTAAAAATCAAACATGTACTTCAAAAATAATCTATAGTTTAAAGAAGAGATTACAACTGAATGAGAAAATATTATGAACTTAATAATAATGAAGATGCTATATATCAAAACTTATAGAATACAATAAAATCAGACAAAAATTTATAATTCTAACTACATATACTAGAAAATAAAAAAGATCAATTACCTAAGCTTGTATCTTAATAAGATGTAAAAAGAACAGTGTGTTAAATCCAATGAAAGTAGAAAGACAGAAAGAGGAGCTGAAATTTAATTAAGTAGAAAAACTTTAATAGATAAGTTAAATAAAGCCAAAAGTAGGTTCTTTGAAAACCTGATAAACCCTTAGAAATATCAATTGAGACAAAAGAGAGAAATCCCAGATTATCAGTACCAGTAACAACAAGGAAGACAGCACTACAAATGTTGTATTAAAAGGATAAGAGAGTATCTGAACAATTTTATTTCAAACCAGAAAGAGAGCCCTCAACAGAAACAGAATAAGCTGACATCTTGATCTTGTATTTCCCAGCCTCCAGAAGTGTGAGAAATAAATTTCTGTTGTTTAAGCCACCTAGTTTATGTTTTGTTATGACGGTCCAGGCAAACTAAGACAAGTAGAGAGTCTGGACACAAATCCATGGTCACTTGATCGATGACACTATGGTGCAGTGGGGAAAGTATAATTATTCATTAGCTGGTACTGGAAAAATTAGAAAAATGATATCTTGTATCATATTTTTGTATTCCAGATGGATTGCAAAGTGTGAAAGATAAGTTTTTCTGCTTTCTTTTTAAATAATGTTTTTATTTTTTGATTGAGCTATAACTTATATACAGTAAAGTACACAAGTCTTAAAAAATTGGTGACAGTTTTCATATACCCAGCAAGATCCTTCATGATCCCTTCCAATTACCCCCAAATAAATCACTATTATGACTCTGTCAAAATAAGTAAGTTTTACCTATGTTTTTCTTTGAGATCTAGAGGGTCTCTGTTGTCTTACCCCTGAAAGACTGTGGGAAATTCATTTCAGCTCTTTGAAAGTGTTGAGCTTAATTTTGTATCCTCATGCTCCATACAACTGCAAAATCTGACAAATGTCGTGAAGCCTTTTTAGACTTGGTGGGTTTTTGAGACAGGATCTCTGCCTCTCGCAGGACTTTGTCTCTTGAGCATCAAACTACAGGAAATTGTATTTTGCCTGTTAGAAGCACTCTGCTGGACTTCTCAGCCTCCTACACACAAGCCTCAGAACTTACCAAGTGTTCTATGGAAAATGCAAACATGTCTGGGGGCTCTGCAAGTCTCCAATCTATCATTTAAATCCTGTGCAGCCTCCAAAAGCCTTGCTGGGTTCTATTCCTTCAACAGAGTCTCTCTGAATGAGTTAGATTCAAACCTCAGTCTGAGCCTATACTCGGAAAAGGCCCCTAGGGAAGGAAGCTGCTAGTGATCATCAATTCACCCCCTCTGCAATTTAAATTCATATTGTACTTGTTGCTTCCAGAGCACTTTGATCCCTTTTTTAAAAGCACACAGCTTTTTCTAGTTGTCACAGTAAGACTGTTGGGTTGCCATGACCTACTTATCCTACTTAAAGATTGATGACTGATAGAGGTTAGGCAAAGATTTCTTAAACAGCACACAAAATGTGTTAATAATTAAAAAAACTAATAAATTGGATGGACTACATTAAATCTAGAAATTTCTATTTATCAAAAAACAGTTAGCTGATAAAAGAACCAAAGAATGCCTAAATAAATGGGGAGATATACTGTGTCCATGGATCAGAAGACCAAACATAGTAAAGATGTCCATTACTCCAAAACTGATCTATAGATTTAATGAAATTTCTATCAAAATCCCAAGGGTTTTTTGTAGATATAGACAAGCTTATTCTAAAATTTATATAGAAACGAATAGGTTCTAAAATAACTAAGACAATCTTCACAAAAAAGAACAAAGCAGAAATAACCATTCTCCTGGTATTAAGGCCTAACATATAGCTCCAGTAATGAAGACATGGACTGATATTGCCAGAGGGACAGACACATGGGCCAATGGAACAGAATAGAGAACTCAGAAATAGACCCACAGCAATATGCCTAACTCGTTTTTGACAAAGGTGCAAAACCAATGCAATGGAGGATAGCCTTTTCGGCAAATGGTACTCAAGCAAATAGACATACACAGGAGAAAATAAAATAGGAAAGAAAAAAAATCTTGCTCTAAGCCTCACACTTCATACAGAAATTAATTTAAAGTGGATTCTGGACTTAAATGTAAAACACGTGGCTGAGTGCAGTGCCTTACACCTGTAATCCCAGCACTTTAGGATGCTGAGGCAGGTGTATCACTTGAGGCCAGGAGTTTGAAGCCCGCCTGGCCAACACAGAGAAACCCCTGTCTCTGCGAAAAATACAAAAAAAAAATTAGCCGGGTGTGATGGCATGCACCTGTAGTCCCAGCTACACAGGAGGTTGAGGCACGAGAATCACTTGAACCCAGGAGGTGGAAGTTACAGTAAGTGGAGATCATGTCACTGCACTCCAGCCTGTGCTGCAGATGAAGACCCTGTCTCAAAAAAAAAAGTAAATAAATAAATAAAAGAAAGAAAAAAGAAAAAGGAGAAAAATCTTTGGCTAGGCAAATAATTCCTACTATGACTAAAATAATAATCCATAAAAGGAAAAATTGATAAATTGGACCGCATCAAAAATAAAGACAGAAAGACACTAGAACAATATAATATTACTTAACAACAAAAAAAAGAGTGAATTATTGCTACATAGAACAGCATGAATGAAACTCAAAGATAACAGGTTAAGCAAAAGAAGCCAGACACACAAGAGTACATACTGCATGACTCCGTTCATGGAAAGTTCAAAACAGGTAAAACGAAACTGTGGCGTTAAACGTCAGGATAATATCTATTTTAGGGGCTGGAAACTGAAAGAGGGTACAGAGGAGGAGATTCTAGGATGCTGATAATATTCTGTCTCTTGATCTAGGTGCTATTTACACAGGTATATTCACCTTGTGAAAAACCCATGGAGCTACACACGCTTAGAATTTGTGCACTTTTCTGCATGTGTATTATACTTCCATAAAAAGTTGAAAAAATTAACCCCTCCAAAGTAAAAAGAAATAGGTAACAAATAAAATAATAGAAATTGATGAATGAAGAAACAAGCACGATAAAGTATGATCAACAAAGTTGATTCTTTGAACAGACTCACAAAGTGAGTGGCATGGCAAAACTGATCAAGAGAAAAAAAATAGAAAAGACACAAAAAATGTGTCAGAAATTAAAACAAGAAAGACCTATAACAACAGACTAATGAACATGAAAGAAGAATTATGTAATATTATTAGTAATTTAATGTCATTAAGTTTGAAAATTCAGTTGAAATGAATGAATTCCTAGAAAAACACAATTAACCAAAATTTACACAAGAATAGATCATTTGAATAGTAGATGTGCTTCTTGCTGCAGGGATGTCTTTCGTTCTTGGCTCTTTCAGCAGACAGAGCTAGGAAATGCATGCATGTATATACACATATACATACACATACACATACATACGTATGTACATACATGTGCACATATATACATACATATTTGTATATACTTATTTTAAAAATCATGAGTCCACATCATTACTTCTGATTCCAGTACATCCCTAAGTGATACTTTCTTGCCTTCCTCCGTTCCATGGTTGTATGTCTTTTCTTCCACAGGGAGAAATCTGGCTCTTGATAACATCAGCACATTTACTCATTTGCTAAAGCCTATAATACATCCAAAATTATTTTAGAATGGATTTCCCCATGCCACTACAAATAACAAACTGAAAAAAAAAAAAAAACCTTAGGATGTGTTTGTAATTCCTCCCTGTCCCTCTTCCCCACCATAGGCTGAGAGTATCAAATACTGTGGTCATAAATTTCTTGAATTATTTCTTTTTCTCCCTTGTAGTGGGATTATGACATTCATTTGAAACACAATTAGATTCACTGGTTTTAATTTGTTTTATGTTCTATGAATTTTCTCCCTGCTCCTTCTTATAGATGTAATTTTAGTTTTTCAATATGTAGAACATTAACACATTTCTGAAAGTCAAAAGTATACAAAAAACTATGCTCAGATAAGTATACTTATAAGTGTCATTTTCTTCCTTATTCTTTCTGCCCCTCACTCCTTATAGCTAACTATTGCCATTGTTTTATAGTTTATCCTTCCTGTGTTTCTAGTTGTATTTGTAAGCAGATATATGTATGTTTTCTTAATTTCCCTTTTTTCTTACACAAAATGTAGCATACTCTCATTTGTACTTTGCTTTTTTCACTTAACAATATCTCTTGGAATTTACTTCATATCAGTTTACAGAGATCTTTGCTGTTCTTTTTTACAGCACACAGTATTCATTTTATGCATTATAACATAGTTTATTCAATTAATTTCCTATGCCTGTACACTTATGTAGCTGTTAATATTTTGTAATTACCAATAATGAGGCAATGAATAACCTTATACATATGTATTTTTGTATCATTGGTGATGTATCTTCAGGATAAGTTCTAAAAGCATAATTACTTGGTTAAGGATAAATGCAAAGATAACTTTTATTAAATATTGTCAAATTTCCCTCCATAGAGTTGAAACAGTTTGTATTTCTACCAGTCACGAGTTAGAGAGACAGCCTGTTTACTACAGCTTTGCCAATGTAGTTTCAAGCTTTTGAACTTTTGCCAGTCTGGTAGGTAAGAAATAGTTTCTATGTGTGGTTCTGTTTGCATTTCTCTTATGAATGAAGTTGAATATCTTTCTATATTTTAAGTACCATTTTATATGTCTTCCTATTAGTTGTTCATATCTTCTGGATATCTTTCAATAAGATGTTAATTAATTTTCAGAAGCTTTTTTGTTTTGTTTTGTTTTTTGAGACAGGGCCTGGCTCTGTTGCCCAGGCTGGAGTGCAGTGGCATGAACCTCAGTTCACTGCAACCTCAGCCTCCCTGGCTCAAGCATCCTCCCACCTCAGCCTTCCAAGTAGCTGGGACTACAGGCACATGCCACCACCCAGTTAATTTTTTTATTTTTTGTAGAGATGGCGTTTCACCATGTCGCCCAGGCTGATCTTGAAATCCTGGGCTCAAGCTATCTGTCCATGCTATCTGCCCTCCCAAAGTGCTGAGATTACAGGCATAAGCCACCCTGCCTGGCCAGACGATATTAGGGAGTGCTGTGAATTAAATTCTGTCTCCCCCAGATTCATATGTTGAAGCTCTAACCTCCAGTGTGATGGTAATTGGAGATGGAACCTTTAGAAGGTAACTAAGTTTAAATGAGATCATAAGGATGGGGCCCTAATCCAATACAATTAGTGTCTTTATAAGAAGTGACATCAAAGAATGCTCTTTCTAGCCCCCAATAAACCCACACACACCCATGGAAAAAAAGCTATGTGAGGACCAAGCAGTTGTCTACAAGCCAGGAGGAAAGGAAGAAAGCCCTTTCCAGAAACCAAACACTGTTGGAACATTGATCTTGGACTTTCAAGCCTCCATAACTGTGAGAAAATTAATTCCCATTGTTTAAGCCACCCAGTCTATGGCATTTTGTTATGGCAGCCCACGAAGACTAAGGCAAGGACAATAGTTTTTATCTGTGCTTTATTTTGCCAATGTTTTCTTGCAGTTTGTCATTTGACTTTTTAACGGTGTTCTTCTTTCCATGCAAAAGTTTTGCTTTTTTTTTTGAGATGGAGTCTGCCTTTTTTTTTGAGACGCAGCCTGTTCTGTCTCCCGGGCTGGAGAACAGTGGCTCGATCTCCGCTCACCGCAAGCTACGCCTCCCGGGTTCACGCCATTCTCCCGCCTCAGCCTCCCGAGTAGCTGGGACTACAGGCGCCCGCCACCACGCCTAGCTATTTTTTTGTATTTTTTAGTAGAGATGGTGTTTCCCCGCGTTAGCCAGGATGGTCTCGATCTCCTGACCTCATGATCCGCCCGCCTCGGCCTCCCAAAGTGCTGGGATTACAGGCGTGAGCCACTGTGCTCGGCCCAAGGACATTCTTAAGTGAAACTAACGCTTTCTGTGGTGTATGTGTGTGTGTGTGCGTGTGCGTCTGTGTGATGAGGTGAATAATTCTATGACTGCTAGTACAGTTTGGGGCCACTGCCTTGACTCATGCTAACGCTCCAGCAGTTTACCCACCAATGCTTTTGTGTCATCAGTGCAAATGTCAACACAGTGAAAAAGGCAAATAAGGCTTTCATATTATTATGAAAATAGTTTTGGTCACAGACCACATGAAAGGGTCTCAGGGACCCCATAGTGGTCTGCAGAGCACACTTTCACTGCTCTATAGGTATCCTAAATCCTTCAACCTGTATTTTCAATCCAGTTCTCTCCCCAGGGGAAAAAATATTTAAATTCAGAGATGCCTCTAGGCATGAAAAGAGGTAATACAGCCCTTCCTACAAACTCTCTAGGATGGTTTCCCATGGCCCCTTTGTTATTCCTCATTAAGGGTAACTATTCACCGGTACTTATCTTAAAGAAGGGCATTACCTTAAAGAAGGGCTTAACAAAGACATGAGGGGTTGTTGAAAACAAGGAAAAGTGTCAGATGTTGCCGTCAGTTGTAGATCAAAGAGAAAGAACCCATCCCTGCAGTAATCAAGTGAGGAAGAAAGTCTTCAGCCTGCAAAGATGCCGAATGCATCTGTTCGGTGGAATAAAGTACATGTTTGTTGGTGGGGGACAGAGGATGATGAGGGAGAAGCATGAAAGGTTTGCCTGAGGCTTTGTTTCCAGATCTCCCCTTCCTCACTCCCCCGACTCATGTACACACACTCTTCTTGGTTTGATATGTGTTGATCAAAAGATTAGGAGACCTACTCTCTGTCCTTCGACAAAGGAAGTCAAGATAAACTGAGAGAAATGGTGACACCTCCATTGTTTGACTCTCAGAAATTATTGGTCTTGGGGAACACTCAGGGTAGGGCAAGAAGGTTTTGGGGAAATCAGAATGCTCAGCCTTGCCTACTGGCCCAAACACCGTCCCAGTTTCTCTGGAGAGCCATTTGGCTGCCTGTGTTAAAGCTTTAAAATTGGGATATTTGATTCAACAATTCCACTTCTAAGAACTTATCCTTAACGACCAGATGTACACAAATATATACCTTTTTTTTTTTTTTTTTTTTTTTTGAGACAGTCTTACTCTGTTACCCAGGCTGGAGTGCAGTGGTGCAATCTTGGCTCACTGCAACCTCCGCCTCCTGGGTTCAAGCGATTCTCGTGCCTCAGCTTCCTGAGCAGCTGCAGTTACGGGCCTGCATACCACGCCCAGCTAATTTTTGTATTTTTAGTAGAGATGGGGTTTCACCATGTTAGCCAGGCTGGTCTCAAACTCCTGACCTCAAGGGATTTGCCCACCTTGGCCTGACAGAGTGCTGGGGTAATAGGCGTGGGTCACTGCACCTGGCCAATCTTTAAAAATATTCATAATGCCTTTATAATAGAGTTGGAAACAGCCTGAACGAAGACAAAATAAGGAGTTGTTTAAATTAACGATGGCCAAGCTTGTGGATATTGTGAAGCAGTGGTTCTCAAAATGTAGTCTGCAGACCACCAAAGGTCACTGAGACCCTTCCTGGAGGTACAAAAAGTCACAAGTATTCTCATGTTAACATTAAGACATTATTTGGCTTTTCCCTGTGTTGATCTTTGCACTAATGGTGCAAGAACAATAGTGGATAAAACTGCTGACTTACCACAAATCAGCAATGGCATCATCCCGCACTGATCATCATTTTATTATTTATTATCAAGCACTCGCAGCCAAAAAAAGAGCCAGTTTAACTTAAGAATGTCCTGATGAAACAGTAAAATGTATTAATTTTATTAAATCTGACCCTTTAGAACACATTTTAAAATATTCCATGTGACCAAATGGGAAGTATGCATAAAGCACTTCCGTTAGGATGGTCACCTTGGGGAGAAGCACGTGTGCGATTGAGCTGTGAGTTAAACTAGCTGCTTTTCTCATGGAACACCATTTTTTCTTGAAACAAGGACTGACAGCAGGGCTGCATTACACTTTCATGGCCCTAGGCACTTTTACCTTCATGAGTCCCTTCTTCTATAAGACAATAGAAAAAAATATTTTACAACTGTGTTTGTAGAAAGACAAATATATTAACGTTATATATTAAAATATTTTCTTCAATATAAAAGAACTAACCTTCATTTTCTTCTGATTTTAAAAGAAATTAAGACATTTTTGTGGACCCATAAAGTCCTGGGGGCCTGAGTACTGTTTCTAATGGAGAAGCTACACCTGACAAACTACGGGTATTCAGAATTGGCTGAATGCTCCACGAGGCACAGTTTTAATATACGATATTAATGTATTTGTCTTTATACCAGTGCAGTTGTCTTTTTAGTAGAGGAAGGGGCCCATGGAGGCAAAAATGCCTATGGTCCATGAAAGTCATAATGTGGTTCTCTGTTTGTGGTAGACATTTTCTTGAAAATGAATGAAATGAACCTGTCACTTGTAGGAAAATCGCTGTGACATTATGTTGTCAGTGATAAACTTGAGCTTTCAAGCAGAAATTACAATTTTGGGAAACTCGTATCTGCCACTATGAGCTTGACAACTTCCCAATACTCAAAAACCTTCAGATGAGATCAGAGGTGCTATTAATAGATGTGATTTTTCTAATATTGTACAATGAAATGTGTTTACATTTGTAAGATCCATATAAATCAGTGAACTGCTATTTCCCAAATGACCACCAATGTATGATTTTACCAAATCATGCATAGCTAAAGGACCCAGTCAAGATATAAAATAGGCCAAAGGATTTTAATGTATTAACTGAGTTCAAAAATTTATCGATTTTTTTTTTCAGGTTCTACATTGCGCTTAACCTTTAAGAAACGACTCCTTCTTGCATTTTGGTGTAGTATGAAAGAAGAACATCTGTAATTGTCTGAAAAGGCGATTAAAATCCTCTATTCTGGCCGGGCGCGGTGGCTCAAGCCTGTAATCCCAGCACTTTGGGAGGCCGAGACGGGCGGATCACGAAGTCAGGAGATCGAGACCATCCTGGGTAACCCGGTGAAATCCCGTCTCTACTAAAAAATACAGAAAACTAGCCGGGCGAGGTGGCGGGCGCCTGTAGTCCCAGCTACTCGGGAGGCTGAGGCAGGAGAATGCTGTAAACCCGGGAGGCGGAGCTTGCAGTGAGCTGAGATCTGGCCACTGCACTCCAGCCTGGGCGACAGAGCGAGACTCCGTCTCAAAAAAAAAAAAAAAAAAAAAATTCTTCTATTCTTTCCCATATACATATCTACATAAGGCTGAATTTTCTTCACATACTTCAAACAAAACAACATATAGTGACCGACTGAATGTAGGAGGAGGCATGAAGCCAGCCTCCTATTACACCAGACGTTCAAGAACCATGCAACTCTGTAAAACAATGTCACTCTTCCCACTAATTATTTTTGTTTGGAAAATATAATTATTTTCCTAAAATACATTATTTATGTAATATAACTTCTTTTCATGCTAACATTTTAAAAATAAATTAATAAACATTTACTTTTTCTCAGTTTTTATTTCTAATAAAGCAAATATTGATAGATGTAACCTATAAGACAAAAGCTCTTCAGGGTTCTCAAAAATTTTTAAGAGGGTCGTGGGAAACCCAAACAGTTCCAGTAATGTTATTGTAGAATAACTACCCAGTAAAATGTTCATAAGGAACCATTAAGTTTAAAATGCAGGTGCAATCACTAAATGGAGTAGAAACTCTATATGTTTAATATTAAGTGGATATAGATAAAAAGGCTGCAATGGGAGCAGCCTGTTCTCTCCTAGCAATGAACGTAGAGTGAGTTTTATTTTTTGAGCATTTTTATTTTTCATGTTTTCAGAGTGAGCATAGCTTTATTTTCTAATTGGAAAAAATAACCTTTAAAAGAAGAAGAAGTAATAGCAGCAGCAGCAGTTGGTACACCTCTCTGAGCCAGATTAGGGGAGGAGACAGGTCACTGAAGTGGAAGAACAGGACACACAAAGCGCAGGAAGAGAGAAGGGAGAGAAGGTGGAGGTTTCTGGAGAAGGATGAGGTCAGAGCTGCTGCACTGAACAGCTCCAGAGGACAAAGGTCCTAGAGTGTTCTATGAGAAAGGCACGCTGTGGAGGGGCATGGAGGTGGGGCCGGCCCCAGATCAGCTCTTGGAGGACTGTAGACTTTAATTTCACCTGGTGGTCCCCGCAGAACGGAGAATCCTTGCCCAAAGACACAGAGAAGGATGGAACAACAAGGTGTGGTGTGCGGGAGGGTGTCTGCACCTTTCCTGACATCCCTTCCTTGGGAAATCCTCATACATCCATAACGCTTTGTTCTGGGACCAGAAGCATCATAAGCATCATTTTTCCAGCTTCATCTCCTGTTACTTTCCCCTTCACCCATTCTACTCCAACCTCACACTCGCTGTGTCTCGACTATTTCGGACACGCTCCTAGCCTTTGCACTTGCTATTCCTCATGCTTGGGGCAGTTCTTCCCCAGACATCCACATGGCTTGCTCCCTCAATTTCTTCAGGCCTTTGCTTTAAATGTTACATTCTCAGAGAGGCCTTCTCTTATATTTGAGCCTCACTCTTATCTCACACTTCCTATTCCCCTTCTCCGCCTTATTTTGCTCCACCGCATGGAGACCCTCTGACACATTCTCCCGTTTGTCTTTCCTTCCCCCACTAGAATGCAAACCCCAGGAGGGCAGAGACTTCTGCCTGTTCTCTTGGCTGTTTCATATCCAGCACCCAAATTGTTGCATGACACAAAATACGTTCTCAGTACTTAACTGAATTAACGAATGCATGAATGGCAGGTATTGGACATTGTTTTGCAAACTCTTACAGTAACGAGTAAAGCATTCCGGTGAGGTGGAGGTTACTGCCGCTGCGATTCCCACGCAGCCTGAGGACTGGGGTTGGGGGTGGGATCTCTAATTACCTGCATAATCCCCCGTGGCGGCACTTTAAACTTCACATCAACCCTGAGGGATGTGTATTATTATCCAAATTTAGTTCACAGCTGGATGGAGAAGTGGCTTCCCGCTCCACACTTTGGAGGGAGGGGAGTAGAGGGAAGGCCCCCATTTAAGTACCCGGGATGGGGCACCAATGCCTTCAGGCGATAAACCAATTTAGGAAGACGTGGAGGGCTTTGTGGCGGGCCCTCCTCTTTCGGCCTGTCCGCAGTTTTTAAAAAACGCGTGTGATGATAAGGAATCACTGTTTATATTAGTAATTCCCAACTTGGGTCCGAAAGTGAACTTTTGCTGAAGCCAAGGAGCTAACCGCTTCCACGTGCAAGGCAGGATCCAGCCTTGGGGTGAGGGGATTAGCTGAAGGACCCCAGGGGAGCTGGGTGCGCAGTAATTGACCTTGGGGCAGACAAGGGCTTGGGGGTGGCCTGTATCTAAAGACAGCGAGGCCTCTGAGGCGGGGGGTGGGGGAGTTGGCATTGGCTAGGGAGGGAAGAGCGATCGCTGGTAACAGCCATTGTGCCTTCCCACTGGGTTAGTGAGAAGGTTCCTAAGGATGCCGTGGCGACTACAGTCCCGTGCTCAGAGCCAGGCACACAGTAGGCGCTCACTCGAGATGCAGAGGCTGGGACGCGCCCTGGAGAAGCGCCTCTCCGGCGGTCCTGGCCCTTCCCAAGGACTGGGTTCTGGGCGACGCCGGGGTCACGGGTCGGACCTCGCGTCCGGGGCGCGGGCTGGTCCCTGGGCGCAGAGCGACCGGCGTCAGCTGGCAGGGCGCGGGCCCGGGGTCAAGGCCGGGGCGCTAGGCGGCGCGGGCGCGGAGGCCGGACGCCCGGGGCAGCGAAGGGATGTGACGAGCGGCGCGCTGTGCATTGTGGGAAGCCGGCCGCGAGGACTGGTTCCAGTTCACTCGGCAGCGGCGCCGGGCGGAGGGGGAGAGCGTGGGCCGCGCGGGCGGGAAGCAAAGAGGCGGGCGGGACAGCGAGGAGCGCGGAGAGAAAAGGCGCGAGCGGCCAGGAGGGCTCAGGCCGAGACATCTTTCAGCTGCCGCCGCCGCCGCCACCGAGCCGCCGCGTAAGTGCCGCGCGGGCCCCTTGCCGCACTCCCTGTCCCCGGCGCTCGGGTCCGGCCGCGGGTGCCGGGGAGCGGCCCGGCCTGGCGCGCACCGGTGTGGTGCTCGGCCGGGCTCGGGCCGCCGGGTTCGGTGTGGCCCACGCCGGGTCCTCGCGCGTGCACGACGCCCTCCCAGGCCCTGTCGGGCCGCGCGGGATTCCCTTTGGTTTTGTTCAAGAAACAAACCCGGAAACCAACTTCTCTTCGAAATGCATCCCCTGCCCGCTCCTGTGCGCTTTTGTGGGAAAAAGGCAGTGCTGGCGCCTCCCCTGGTGACCCTTCCTGGGGCGGGCTCACCGGCCAGGCCTGAGGCCGCAGGAGGCCCCGCGGCGCTGGCTGGGCAGACTGGGCCTGGGCGCCCGGGAGCTGCTGTGAGCGGAGTTGTACTTGGTGAGGCCCCCGCCGGCCCGCGAGTTGCCGGCCCCGGCACAATAAGTCGGACCCGAGCCTCGGGGGACCGAGGTGTAGGCGTCTGGCTCGCTATCTGCAGGGAGGGGAGGGCGGGGGCTACTCGCGGGACTGAAGCCGGGCTGGAGCTGGGAACCGGGTCGGGGAGTGGTCCAAGGGTGCGCTGGAGAGGGGCCACGGGAACCCCCGCTGCTCCCGATTGTCTTGGTATCAACCTTTTGTTTGCTTTGTGGTAGGAAGGGTTTGCTTTTTTTTTTTTTTTTTTTAAAGGTAACTCCGGAAGGCTGTGGGCTTCCCCGGGTGGAGAAGGCCAGCAGGAAAGAGCCTCGCTGGGGGTGGGGTGGAGTGGGGAGGTGAGTGCGCAGGATGCTGCTGGCAGTGTCACCTGACAACAGGTGTGCGACATGGCGCTCCCCACCCCCACTCCTGCAGGGGCCACAGATCACTCAAGCAGCTGGTCAGTACATTGCTTGAAAGGTTCTTTTAGACAAGATGTTAGGGGAAATGTTTCTGAGTTTCAAAGTGAGAGACTTCTGTACAAACAACTGATACAAACCTTGAATTCAACAATTACAGTGACTATAAAGGCCTTGTAAGATTTTAATGACCCAGTAAACAGCACATAAGAATAGACAATTAGAGGGGGCACTTCCCTCTTTTCTTCCACCTTTGTGGTTTGAGGTTTTACCGTTTAAGTGGGGGGTGAGGGAAGTGCTTTGTTCCAAAGCTCCCTGCTCCGGAGAGTCGGCATTTTTTAACAGTCTTAGGTTTGAATGGGAGACTCCGAGTTGTAAATTAGGTGGAATTCACCTACTGCAGGCCACCTTTAGGCTACTAGCCTGCTGTCAGAGGTGTTAACTCTGAAATGGACACCTCACGCCTGCAACTGAAATTAATATCCCTTGTACACATTTAACTAGAGTTGGGCAGCAGCATCTCAGTCTTGCACAAGAGACTCTCCGATGAGGATGAGTATGTTTTTAAACTTATTTTTTCTTAAACACAACAACAAAACTCTTGAAAGACTTCAAATTCTTCCCCCTTCTAGTTTTACAAGGAGAAATAAATCTTTCCAGTCTGTTCTTTGGTTTTGATCTGTTACCATTGTCAATGCTGATCCCTAGATGAGGCCTTAAGAGGGTTGTGTCAATGAAAATTGTTTGAGGCAGGCCTTTAGAAGGAGGCACAATTTAACTCACATTTTATTAAACTTTGAGGATTTTCTGGAACTTCACATGTGACATTCTAATATACAACCATGCCACTGGTTTAGTTTTTACCAAATGGGCCAGTGTCAGCCAGCACATCTCCATCTGCTGTTTCTTCTGGTCCCTGAGAGAGGAGAACTTGAGGAGCGTCTCGCATTCCTTCCCCATTGAGAACCTCAGAGTGCATGTGTTCTGGGACCTGCCTTCAGAGCTAATGCGGCCCCAAGTCACCTAAAGGAGATTTATTTAAATAAAAGCATAAACTGAAAATCTCAAGCTGAAGAACCCAACAAGACTCTATATGTGGTGTTCATCAGAATTGCAACAGCCTCTGGTTCTTATTCGAGTGTCCCCAAGGATTTGTGACAGGCTTTTCAGAGCCCCACTCCTAGAACATGGGCTGGGAAGGGGCAGGAGTGAGTGGGGCCCACATCTGTGGGTCCTTCCCACATTCTGTAGGTTTAGAGTTATGTTGGGCCCTGCCTCAGCACTTACAAGTGAGCCTGAGTGAGTCAACTCTTCATTCCAAAGAGTTGTATAGCTTGTTTGCTTGGACCAAACCTGTCAGGTCAGTGTCTCAGAGTCTTTCCATAAAGATTTCCTGAGAATCAGCTCCTGTTCAGGCACTGGGGACACAGCTGTGATTAAGAAATGCCTAGCCCCTACCCTGGGGGAGCTGACATTGGGAGAAGGCAGGCAAGTAGCTGTTGTAAAGTCAGTGCAGAAAGCGCCAAGTAGCCCCCAGCAGGGGCAGTAACCTAGCCAGGAGTGAGCCCTTATCTGGCATGGAAAGGTCAAGTTGGTTGGGCCAAGGAGGGCAGATGGGGACAGGTGTTTGAGGCCTAGGGAACCACATGTGTGCATCTTAGAAGAAAAGAACAGAGGTCATGTGGGGAACTGCCAGAGGCTTGGGATGGCTGAGTCCTGGTGCGTAGTCAGGTGAGGCTTCAGGGAGGGACAAACAGGACAAATCACAAAGGATTCTGGTCAGACCCACACTTTATCCTAAAAGCAACTGAAAGGTTCTGAGCAGGAGAGAGACAGGATCAGGTGTTCTTTTTATTCTTATTGGGAACACGTCTACTCAAAAAATAATGAGTGGATTCTACGTACTAAGCCTCATCAGAGTCCTGTTCTCTGAAGCCCACACTTTAACTTTTCTCTAAATGACCTTCCATTAGACTGGTTATCTTAGAGTTTGGCACAACCTTTAAAAGAGAGAGGAGTATGTAGGAAAGTTTTTTTGTAAAGCAGGCAGGCGATAACTTGCTGTTAAAATGTAACAAGCTGCACAGTTCCTTCAGTGCATCTGGGGAAGCAGATCACAGAATGGTTTTGCAGTGGTGAAATTTCAGCCCCCGACTAGCTTCCCCAAAACTGTTTCTTGCTTGTGGTGAATGACACTTGTGTTTGTGTTTTGTTTCTTCCTGCCACTGAAAACATAACAGGAGTAAGACACATCTGCTGGAACAAAATGCATGGTTTACGATTTATTTACCATCTCGGTTGGTCTGTCCCTTCTGTTTGCAATCCCATAGTTCACTGAGAGTGGACTGTAGGTTCTTTAATCATCTGGCTCACTTTTTGATATGGTGTTTTATGAATGGAGAGAGATATTTTTCCTGATTGGCTAGCATACAAGAACAGGTCTCTGATCCAAGCCAATCAGAGTGCAGCTTGTGAACCCCAGCTCTGTGAGCAATGGTTGTCTAGTATATCCACATGCCTCTGGGGACATGACAGCGGGTGACACTGTGAATCATTTGGTGTGATAGAAGAGGGAAGAGAATGCCGTAAACAGGATTAGTGTCCTGTCCTTCAGAATTAAGTGTCTCAGGTTTGCCTTTGTGATTGGAGTTGATGGGAAGGTGACAAATGCATGTGGATATGTGGGCATTTATCCAGCTGCCAGAATGGATGGGATGGTTATTCCTCATCAGCAGTTATTTAAGTACTGATAGCTCAGACTCCTCTATCCTCAGGGGCTGGAGATAGGGCTCTTTGACTAGCAACTCCCCAGCAGTTCTAATCAATATGACATGGGATCAATAGGCATGTATTCATTGCTTAGATAATAAAAGACTTCATGATTGACTATTCCAGTGGCTTCATGAGTGTCCTGATTGTTTAAGGGGTTTCTGTGCTGTAGCTTTAACAGGAGTCAATCTCTTACAGATGTGAGGAAGGTATTTTCCTGCAGTCTATGGTACTGAGCCAGAAGCAGGAGGAGAGGTCACTGGAACCATAGAACTGTCACAGAGTCATAAGGCGTCTGTGTGGCTTATGCCCAGCTATCAGGGCAGTTGGAGTGTTCCTTTCCTGAGAATCCCCAAGGTAGCTCTACAAGCTCCCTGAATTTTGAGTGTCTGGGCTCCTATGGGGATTTTGCCAGGTGTATGTACATGAATGGTCCAAGAGAAGGTCTCTGGTGTCCCACCGGCCATAGCTCCCTGTCCTGTGGCCTTTGGAAATGCTGCCCTCTCCTTTCTCCCCATCCACTGTCAGTGCCAACTAATCAGCTACCTCGTAGCCGGCATTTGAGTGTTTACCAGGTGCCAGGCAGGGTGGTGGGTGCTTGGAGATACAGTAGTGAGTAGAGCAAATTGGTTCATTTCATCAAGACAGACGGGTAAACAGGCAATGATGATACCATGTACTGAGTTCTAAGAATGGGATAGCTGGTTTCAGAATTTATGTGTAAGTGGGATCTAGAGTGACTGGCAATCATGATGGAAGGAAGGGTTGGAAACTGCATTTGCAGAGTACTGTACATAAGACTAAGAAAAATAATTGAGTATATTAAAGAATAGGGGCAGGCTGAGGGAGATTGTAAGGCACTTTTAGCTAGGCCCTGGGTCTGCAGCTGACACATCCATTGAGGGTACTGGGAGGGAGAGATTTATCCTGGTGGTTCTCTGGTTGTTGCAAATAGAGAGATGTGTTGGAGGTCAACAGGGCCTGTGCACAAGATTGGAGTCTGGACATGCAACTTCCCCAAACTAGACTGTGACTGACAGAAGGCATGGCCCTGGCAGGAATGCAGAAGAGGGAGCACGTTGATGGATCATTGCCAGAGAAGGCATTGGGACCACTAGGCAGGATTACTCCAGACAGAGGGGTAGAGAGTCCAGACTGAGCATCCTGGGTGTGCTGAAGGTGCCAGTGGGAGTGGAGGTGGTCTGCAGTACAGGGAGCAGCCTGTTAGGATGCCTGCTGGGGATGGATAGGAGGGTGTGGCAGGGCCTCCATGGCACTTTGGTTCCTTGCCCCTACTGCCCCTCCTAGTGGTGCACAGCTTGTTCTCATGTCCACCTTATTCATGTGGTCTACATAGCCAGCCTTCTAATTAGTCCTGTGTGCCAAGAACAGACTGTGTTGCTCCAGTCGCATCTCGATTGCTGAGGGGCCTGCGGTCAGATTCTCTTGCTTCTCACTCTAGCCTGACTCATCTCTCCGTATAGCTCCTCTACAAAAGTTTGTCTTTGGGTAGGCTTTGAGGTTTTATGAACAAGGTTAATGTTTATTGTGATTGATATATAATTGGAGGAGTTGCAGAGATAAAGACCACAGAGATCCCTTCAGGATCAATCACAGAACCTTCATTTTCTAGGCTGATAACAGCCAAAAGGGCAATCAAGCTAACATGCAATGATGAACAGACACAGTTGCCTGAGGACCTATCATTGTCTTCAAAGCATGCAGAACCATGAGTGAAGGCTCCTGGTTTACTGAAGGACGGAAGAACACATCTTTGTCAGTTTGACCGGATAGTATAACTGTTCTCCCGTGACCAGCTTCACTGCCCTGCAGAGACGCTGAGTCCTTGGGAAGCTGCTTTGTCTATGATGTAGGGCTGTCTGTTTCTCAAACAAGGCTGGATGCAGAACATGGGTCAAACAGGGCCCAATAGGTTTTGGCTGGTAACTCATTCTGGGGTTAGGGTCAGCATTCAGATTGGTTTGTCATGTGACAGAGACTGGCTGTTTCCTCCTTTCTCCTGAGTAAATAGCCAGAGTACATTTCCCAACCTCTCTTGCAATTAGTTGTGGGCACATGACTAAGTTCTAGTTGATGGATCATAGTCAGAAGTGATGTGCCCCACTCTCAGGCCTGGCCCCTTAAAACCCTCATAGGTTATGATCCATGGTCTTTTTCTTTCCGTGGCAACCCTGGGAATCACGCATTGAAGATATGAGAGTCATAAGATGGGAGGCATCTGGATCCATGAATCGCTAGGTGGAGAAGAAACACCAGCCAATCATGAAAACCCATTTTGGATTTTTCAGGAGTGAGAAATAAGTTGTAGAGACTTACTGTTACAGAAGCTAGCAGTATCTTCAGTGAAATGTCCAAGATCTGTTCTGCAAGAAGATGGCCTTTTTTCATCTTATACACATTGTTGTTTTTGTTAACTACTGAGAACTTGCCCAGTGAGTGAGTGTCAGGCCCTTACATGGATGCTTTGATTCACTTCTGCCACCAACCCTTTGAGGCCCTTACTAGCATCATCTCCACTTGAAAGATAAGAAAATAGGTTCAGAGGGGTTAAATCACTTGCTCAAAAATGCACAGCCAGTAAGTGGCAGAGCCATGGTTATAATCAGGTCAGTCTGGCTTTGGACTTCTAGTTATTAATCATAATGCTCAATTGCCATTAGCCTCACAGTCACTCTCCCCGTCATGGGTGCCTGACTGGAGCGGCCCACACCTGCATAAACCTCTGAAGAGCAGGATGGACCTGGCACATTCATGGGTTTACCTGGAGACTGCACAACTGTGAGTTGATTTTCAAAAGGGTGTTTTGAAACCACCACACGTTGCTGGATGTCATAAGGCTTCATGGCTTAGTCAGAATTCTTTCATAGCTGTGGCTGCAGCTTGGGGAACTATAGTTAGAAGTGCAGAAAGAATATGGGGAGGGGTAAAGTACAGAATCTCTGCAAGACAACCCCGTTGTTGGGGAGACAGACTTGAGGCTGCTTTATTGGACAGGAGCCTGATTCAGAATGAGAAGTGAAGATGTTCTTCTGCCAGCAGGGTGGCACTGGAGGAGCTGTGATATTTCAGACCTTTCTTGGGATGAGTTGACTACAGTGCCTCACATCAAGTGGCTTGCAGTTCAGTCAAGTTGGAGAGGCATGTGCTGGGATATATATACTATGGGAACATGGAACAGTGAGCAGTTCCAGGCTGTGGTCATGTCCACAAAGCCTCCGTGGCAGAGGGAGGCTGTGAGTGTCAGTTCAGCAAGTTGACAAGAGGACAAAGGGCATTCCAGACAGGAGAACTGCATGTTCAGAGACATCCTTAACACTGTGACAGGCTCAAGAAGTCAGGGGTGGCCATGTGAACCAGGGCAGGGGTGACAGGAAGCAGTGCCACCAAAAGTAGCTGAAGGATGCTGTTTGTGGCTAGCTCAGAAGCTCAGGCTGATGGGGAATCATCAGAGTAGGCAGAGCTGCTTCTGGTGTCCACGGATTAAGACTGGTGCAGTGAGAATAGGTCAGAAGTAAAGAGGCTGAACCAGCGCAGGGAGGGTGATGAGAAGAGGCCTGAGACGTTCTGCAGGCGGTTCAGCAGAGCTTGGCTAATGCTTGGGTGCTGTGGGGTGGGCCGAGAAGTCGGGGCCAGGTTGACTGCTGTTTGGCTAGCTTGGTGCATGACAATGACACTGATGAGGCTGAGAGACCCAGAAGAGTTCAAGGCACCCGTGGGACTTGTAAGTAGGCCCTTGCCATCAGCAGTCAGAACAGAGCTCTGAGGCTCAGCAGCCAGGTGTCGCACTGGCATAGAGACCTGAGAGACGCTGGCATGTTGATGTAAAGACTCCGCTAGAGTCAGAGGAGAGAAAGACAAAGAGCACCACTTTTAAGGAGTCTGTGTCTAGGACCTGCCAGGTCTCTGAGTGCTAACGGCTCCTCTCTGGAGGAGAACACTATCCAGTTCCCACATAGGCAGCCCCAGACTTGCCCAGCAGGTTAGCTGAAAAACAAAGCTGAAGTCTGTGTTCTAGTAGGAAAGGGGCTGAGCTGCTGTTAATCATCACTGACCACAGGCCTCCCCTCCTGAAAGAGGGGAGACATTCCGATTTAAAAGCTCTTAGTCCAAAGGCATCGGGTTGTTGGTCTGTGAAACACATTTGTAGTAAAGCAAAAGACTGCTAGGAAACCCAGTGACAGCCTTGCCTGAACACACAGACACACACACATATACACATATCGTTTCCTGTTTAGAGTGAGCACAGGCACCTTTTTGCAGGGAATGTTTTAAAATGAAGTTCATCGCAGCAAGGAGGAGATCTAACTAATTGTTTCAGAAAAACCCAGACCCTCCTGGGTCTCTCTAGCCCTCAGTGAGCAGTTAAGACTGGGTACCCCTTGATAGGGCGCTCATGTCAGAGGCCTTTACTCTTCTAACATCACTCCAGAGCCAGGGCCTCTGCCATCTTACCTCTCTTGGGCCTGTCTACACAGTAGCCCCAGAGTGCCCAGAATTCTGTCTGCTGCCCTCACAGCCATCTCTGTTAGGCAGATGATTTGAGATGCACCTGGGGTCAGAGAGGTGTTAAGTGTGGACCATGGCATGTCCTGACAATGTCCCTAGTATAGGTTGAGCATCAGAGTGACAGGAACTCCTGTCCCTGTGGCCTCCAGTGGTCACTGCATTGACTGCTGGTGCTGGAAGGCCCCAAACACCATGGAGCCTGACTTCAGTTTATCAGCACATGGGAGACCTGCCCAATTGGTTCAGTGAGCAAACATGTTCATAGGAAAGACTTTAGGGGGCCCCAGAACAGGCCAAGGCCCCTCATATCCACTCTCCCAGCACCCTGCACTCTCCCTTTGAAGCATACGTCACATTAATCTTTTAAATTACCAGGGGGTTATTTATTGACTTTTCCGTCACCAGTTCCACAGGGACCACATCTGCCTAGCATCATCCCTGAAGTGAATGCGTAAATGAACAGGATGCTCTGAGTAAACATTCAAGACCTTGGGTAGTGCTGCAGTAGGAATACAGTTAGGGGCACCCCTCCACCCGCCTGCAGTCTGATGGTAGAATGGGCACATGTACATCAATGCTGTGACGTGCAACACATGGGGCCCTGAGGATGAAACAGCCAGATTCCAACATTTGTGGGCTGGCAGAAGACAGAGGCAAGTGTAAGAGATAATGGAGGTCCCAGCCAAAGGGAACAGCCACTGCCCAGGCAGGGAGAAAAGAAGTGGAAGGGTATTTGGGGGGAAACCTGTGTGGCTCCCTGTGTCCTAGTTTAGACCACAAGTGGCCCAAGGCAAAGCTGAACAGGTGTGCCAGGCCTAGATTTCTAGGGCATTACATGGGAGGCCAAGAGTCATGGTTCTATCTTGAGAATTGTCGCAGCCACAGAAAGCTTTCAGGCCATGGCCGGGGCATGTTCAGATATGTGTGTACCCAGATTGCCCCACCCATGGGGTAGAGGGTGGATTAGAGAGGGGGCTCTGGTAGGGAGACCTTCTCAGGAGACGTTTGTGACCACTTGATTAAAATAGTGATGACCAGGATCCCATCACTGGAGGTGGAGAGAAAGAACCCCCCAAGAGGTGTAGAGGAGGCTTTTCCTTTGGACTGGGTGACTGGATGGGGATTGGGAACAAGGAAGGAAAAACACCTCTCTCTCTTCTGTAAAGATTGGCCCATCCGGTGGACTGGAAGTGCTCAGAGGGCCTCTTACTGCAACCTGGCTATACACTGTACTGACTCCTGTAAGCTGTTCTTGCCTCTTACAGATAAAGAATCATAAGATAGAGACACTGCTTTCATCAGAGAATCTAGGTATCTGCCTTTACATCATCTTTTTAGGGAAAGGTGTCATAGCTATTTTTTCTTTTATGAAGCCTTCAGTAAATTTATCAGCCCCAGTCTCAAGTGTATGAAAATGCAATTATTAAACAAGTGTATAGAATGTGGCCAAGAAATCCCATTTTCATTTTCATCATGTGGCATAATGGCAAGGCACTGAAGAGCAGTCATTGTCAGTGTAACGTTTAAATGGAAGTGGCCAATAAAATCGATGTCATGGTATAAATTGTGCAAAGCCAAGCCTTTCTTTTCAGGGATCAAACTGCTCCAGCAGAGTGCATCACCTGGACTCAGAGGGCTCTGCAGCTACAGACAGTGGCATCTGCATGCAGGCCCAGTGCCTTCCAGGGGACCGGAGTGTACCTGGAAAGGGGACATGTGCTGTCCCCAGCCACCCTGACCGGTGTGCCTCTTGCCTTCACAGTGTGCTCACTGATCCGCCTCCAGGGCCACCGCCATGTCGAGCCGCGGTGGGAAGAAGAAGTCCACCAAGACTTCCCGGTCTGCCAAAGCAGGAGTCATCTTTCCTGTGGGGCGAATGCTGCGATACATCAAGAAAGGCCACCCCAAGTACAGGATTGGAGTGGGGGCACCCGTGTACATGGCCGCCGTCCTGGAATACCTGACAGGTGAGTGTACCTCAGTCAACCCAGACACCACTGGCTCAGATACAGAAGTTCTCATAGTTCTCAAAAGACCACGTTTATTTCTTTTATTTTGAAACAGCTCAAACCTACAGAAAAGTTACAAGAAGAGTACAAGAAACATTTTCACCTAGATCTAGTTGTTAACGTCTTGCCTCATCTGCCTTATCTCCCCTCACTGTGTGTGTGCATGCAAGCATATATGTGGATATTTCTGTATTTATTTTTGGCTGTTACGTAGTCCATTTTGAAATTTCCTCAGTTGTCCCAATAATGTACTTTATAATTTTGTTTGGTTTTCTTTCCTGGTCCAGGATCCATTTCAGAATTATATATTGCATTTGACTGCCAGTTTGTTAGTCTTATTTAATTTTGAACAGTTCGCCAGCTTTTAAAAAATCTTTCATGACATTGATACTTTTGAAGAGTCCAGGCTAGTTGTTTGGCAGAATGTCCTCCAATCTGGGTTGGTTTTAGGATTAGATTCAGGATGAGCATTTTCTTAGGAGAATGGCATCGGAGATGCTGCATCCTTCTCTGTGCATCACGTTGGGAGGCACCTGACTTGGTTTGTCCCGTCACTGGAGATGTTCTGCTTGCTTATTCAGTTAGGGTGGTATCTGTTGGATTTCTGCACATCCTGTACCACGGTATTTCACCCAGTGGCTTCAGCAACCCTTGATGATTTTACCTGAATTTTTTATTACAGTGGTGGTTATAAAACAGTGGGTTGTTTCTTCATTTCTTGGTGGTTATAAAATAGTGATTTTAAAAATTTCTTTTATTTCTGCATTTCTTAGTTGGCATTCTTTTGTAATAAAACCTTTCCCTGTGCCCTTCCTCTTTTTTTTGAAGTATCAATGTTGGTTTACAGATTTTTTAAAATTTAGTAAGTTATATTCATTTCCTTACTTTAATGCTCACATTACCTCAAATTTGATCTTCAGGCTGGTTCTGATATCCTTTTGCCATGTCTCCATCAATTTCTGTACATTTTCTTGCCCTTCTAACACAATAAGATATTCCAACCTTACCCTGGACTTCCCTTGCCCCAGTCTGGGACTCAGCCTTCTCTCCAAGGGGTCCTTTGTCCTGTTCACAGATACAGTCTTATTTGTGGCTTCATAGCAATTGTGCAAAGCCAGCTGGGAAGGGAGGGAGACTACACCCATTTTTAGTGATGAGAAAGCCAGGCCTCAAAGCATAAAGGATTTGTCTGGGGTTGTATATGGCCTGCAAGGGACTGAGAAGGGACCCCAATCCTGCTGTCCTGTCGTAGTGCTTTTACTATGTATTGCCTGAGACATGATCAGGTGGGTCTGTAGGTGCCAGGAAAGAGTTCTCTGATTCTTGCAGCCACCTCTGCTACAGCCAGAAAGGGGCAACTCCGCAAGATGGGGTACCTCTCCCAAAGTGATACAGCCAGGCAGCGGAAGAGCTGGGTTGCTTCCTGCACTCCCTGCTCTCTCAGTAAGACAAGGCCAAGGGTTTCCCCATAGCAAACACAGTCATCAGGAAGGTAAAGTTTTTGTGTTCTGTTGAAAGCATCTGGCCATGAAAAGTAATAGTGTTAGATTTAAGTATTTGTACATATTTTGGGACTTTTGACTTTCTGCTTAGCAAGGACTCTTATAGGTGGCAGGCCTGGTAATGTGAACTAAGCACGATTCTTCTGTGTAGATGAGGAAACAAGCCCAGAACTTAGGTGACACACCCAGGAAAGCTATATATATGTTTGGCAGTCAGCCAGGGAGACCGGGAGAAGTTGCTAGATAGGAAACAGAAGACATTTTAGTTCTTGCCTAGTTAGTGTACATGCTGTGTGACCTAGAGGGAGTTACCTAACCTTTCTGGACCCCAATTTCCTTACAACTCAAATGGTGTCAACTGTCCCTGCTCCAACTCCAGGCTGTTGTGAAGGCCAAAGGGGCTGTGCGCATAATGGGAAAGCTAATGTGCTATACAAACCCAGGCAGCCCCTGGCTCCCAAATGCCATGATGCCCATTCCTGGGATGTTAACAGAGACTATCATTAGGTCAAGTACAACCTCAGTGTCATTTCTTCCATCTAGCTTTCTCTTCTTTTTTGAAGGGCATGAGAAGGGAGTATCATTGCTTTGTCATATCTCAGGCAACTACTACCTGTGCTGCACAGAAATCTGTTTTCCTGGTCTGGGCATAGCTGGTTCTGAATCTGAGCCCAGTGCTCCTGAGGTGGATGTCAGCGGTCCATTCTCATGGGGGCTAGAGACCTTGACTCAGTGTCTCACACATCCATCCTCCCTATCCCCAGCTATTGTGGGTGTATAGGAGAGGTCACAGCAGGGCATGGGACTGGCCAGGACAGCCCATCACTATCACTGGAAAAGTAGCTCAGAGCAGATCCTTACTCTGGCATCAGCCACATCAGCTCTTGTATATTAAATAATAATATGTATTTTTAAATTTTATGAAGACCTTCCTCAGATTCCAGTTGGCTGAATCTGAGGCATTTCCTCTGCCTGCATGTGGCACTGAGTCATTGGCATGATCATACCTGCCCCCAACATGGAGCCAGGCCCAACTGACCTCAGGAGGATGTCCTGAGCAGTCAGAGCTGTGCCCAGTCACTGCTGTGGTCACTTATGTCCTGTTTTGTGATGGGAGAGGAGCCAGACTCTGGGGCCATGTCTACTGAGGATGCTGCTCTGTTCCACCCCTCAGAACAGTGCCACACACCCACACTGACTGTCCTCAGAAGGTGGCCAGCCCTTAGCCTATTGGGTGGGGATGTGGGAGCACATGGATGTTAGACCTTCTGGGTATCCACCCACTTAGAACTTTGTTTTTTGGCCCTTGAGTGAGAAGGAAGTGTGTCCAGGCCCTCTTTCTGTTCTCCTCTTCACTTTTGTTTCCCTAAAGGCCTTTTTCTCATTCACTCCACATGTTGTCTGCCAGGCATCGTGCTAGGCTCTGTGTGAGAGTGCAGGAGTGATCAGGGCAGAGTGGCCTCTGCTTCATGGAGCTCACACTCTTGTCTGAAAAAGAGACAGCCAGCCAACCTAGACAGTTTAGAGACTGAAAGTGTTGCAAGGAGTGAAAGTAGGCCAAATGAGGGACCAGGCTGCTTGGGAGCTTGGAGATGAGCTGGCCGGGGAAGGCTTCTCTGAGGAGGAGAAATCAGCTGAGCCCTGGAGAGGTGCCAGCCAGCCCCGCAAGAACTGGGAGAGGGGCTCTGCCAACCACTTATCTATCTTGATGTGCCTGCTGGGTGCAGGCCAGCTCCTTCCAGAACATGGGGAAGCTACAGAGAGAGGGAGAAACTGGAGTACCAGCCTTCACGCAGCTTAGGGTCTGGTCAAGGATGTGACCCCGACGTGGTGTTCCAACACTAGGCAGACATCTGAGGGAAGTCCCACTCACTCAAGCTCTCCTTGCTGAGAGCTGTAATGTCCCTTACACAGCTACAGACCAACCCATCCCCATCCCCAAAGGGCTTCCTGCCCAGAAACAGGTATAGACAAGAGAAAGGCTATGGTGATGCAGGACAACCCATGCTGCAAAGGGGGAAACAGGACCGCAAGTGGGTGTCAGGAAATGCTTTCTGGAGAATGTTTATTAACCAGTTACCAGAGCTGTCCTGCTTGTTTAGGTGTCACTGAAGTCCCTAAGAAGGGATTGTTTTCTTCTCTGCATGGCCTAGACTCTTACAGGTGGCATCAACAATTGCAGGCATGGTGATGGGGTGTGCCACATGGAGGCCCATTTGAAGTAGCTGGGCCAGGCCCCCTGCCTTCCAAAGGCCCCTGTGGGAGAGATGGGAGGGATCTGGATGCCCAGGGATTACTAAGAGGACTGCTGAGCTGCAGTGCCAACCTAGGACTAGGTGCTTCTGAAGCAGGGAACTAGCATCTCCTTGGTGACCAGCTCTGGGGACTACTTGGGGTCCACTGTGTTCTACAGCTGTGTGGTTTAGAGTCTGGGCATTGGTGCCACAGTTGCCACTTCTTACTTGTGGCTTAGGCAAGTCACTCACATCTCCATGCTATGGTTTTATACTCTGTAAAATGAGGATCACAGTAGCTGTCTCATCAGGTTCTTATGAGGCTGATGTGAGAGCATGCATGTGATGTCCTTATTTCATGCCTGGACATTGTAAGTGCCCAGATGTTAACTATTAACTTTAGGGTTAAAGTATGAGAGAGGAAGGGAGTCTCCAGTAATCTTGTTCCTTTTTCTGTCTTTTGTCAATGACCAGAGCCTTCACACTCCTCCAGCAGGCACCCAGCATCCTCCGATAGCAGATGCCCCAATTTGAAGCTACCTGTGGGTACTTGGCCAATCCTTGTGCAGTTTATGGAGCCAGCTCCTGACCTGGGGAAGAAGCAGGGTCACATGAGTGATCTTTAGCCATTTTACAGACTGGATGAGGCCCAGCCATTGGACTTGACTACATCATGAAGTAAAACCCCAAGGAAAAGGGATGTTGTTAGAAATACACTTTGCCATCTGGTTTTGGCTAACAAAGTGATGGTCCTCATCCCAAGTTTCAGCTTGTTTGACTTCCAGTCTCTAACTCAGATCAGATGTTGCATATCCCCTTGGTGGTAGTCATAGGGCCACAACCCATCCCTGCCTCCATCTCCTAGAGGTGGGTAGAGAGAGCCTGTTCCTGTCAGCAGCACATCCTGTTACATTGATACTCATTTCAGCCAGCATCCATCTCACTTGGCATTTCTGATGTGGGAAGCAATCCTACAAGCTTGGAAGATTGAGGTAGGCAGAGCCTGCAGTTGGCTCTGTCACTTACCTTGAAAATAAGTCCCAAACCTCTTTACCACCTTCCTATCCGGGACACTCAAATGTGTCCCGGACTCAGACAGCTAAAAGCAGAGCAGGAAGAAGAGGACAGTCAGGCTTGGCTCTATGATGCTCCAAGGTTCTAGGAGCTCCCACATCCTTGCTTGTTTGCATGAGTGCACCTCCCTTAGACTAACTGACACTTCAGGCCAGAACCCAGCTAATGCTTGCTAGTACCTTCTTGGACACTCATGCTGCACTGGGTCTTATGTTACAGCATTTGCTGTGTTCTGCAAAGCCCTTCCCTCACCCTGTTTTCCTAAAATTAAAACACACACACACACCACACACCACACCACACAGGAAAGGAAAGATTAAGAATTTTAAGGAGTCAAGGGGTTACAACTAGAGAAAAAACACTGAAATTGAAACTCCAGTGGGTACTCAGTGTGCAGGGTATATTTAAGTGCATGTTCCCTTTTCTGGTTATGTGAGTAATTTGAAAATTAAGAAACTAAACTCATTCATAATCCCACTACCCAGATACAGCAGCTGACATTTAATGTCTTTTGTGTATGTGTAAAGGACAGCCTTTAGTCTAATTATTTGTTTTTATTAACATATGCTATTGATGACCTTCATTGACGGCCAGTCACAGAAACATCACAGTGCATACTCTTACAAAGCAAATTGTGAAGTACTTTAGGAGGTGTTCACCACATAATCTAAGTTGCCAATCCTCCTTCAGTCTCCCCTGGGAATAGATGATTCCATGGTGGATAAACATTCACTGAGCATTTGAAAAAGAATCAGTTCAATACTATGTGTCTTTGACATTTCCCTGATGATGTGGTATTATATGGCCAGCAAGTTAACCGATCCAAGTGGGTCAGGCCTCAGGGTTTGAGGCTAGAGCCTGGAAGCCACCAGGAGGTGGAATTCTACCTTCTCTGTCTTACCCAAGATGTGAAGGTGCAGCATAGCTTGATAACATGCTTCTCCCAGGGCATGTGAATCCAGCTGTAGAGTTCATAAACAGTTTTTATCTGGTTCTTCATGGTCCTTCTAAAGAGTCCACGAAGTTGTTGAGGAGAGTGTAAACATGATCTGAGCCTACTTTGTGAAGCAATGGGCCCATTTTCCCCTGCTCTCCCAAGGCCAGCAGTCAGACTATAATACTTGGATCTGAGAGGGGAAAGACCTTATTGCTTCTTCATACAAATATTTTCTTCCACTCTATGGCTTGTCTTCTCATTCCCCTAACAATGTCCTTTACAGAGTAGAAATACTTGATTTTCATAAAGACCAGCTTAGTAATTATTTATGGTATAGATTGTACCCTTGGTGTTGTGTCCAGGAAGTTACTGCCAAACCCAAAGTCACCTAGATTTTCTCCTATGTTATCTTCTAGGATTTTTATGGGTTTGCCTTCTACATTTAGGTCTATGATCCAATTTGAGTTAATTTTTGTAAAGCATGTAAAGCTTGTGTCTAGACTTGGCTTTTTTGCATGTGGATGTCTAGTCTAGTTGTTCTAGCACCATTTGTTG
Source organism: Theropithecus gelada (assembly GCF_003255815.1). Classification (NCBI taxonomy): domain Eukaryota; kingdom Metazoa; phylum Chordata; class Mammalia; order Primates; family Cercopithecidae; genus Theropithecus; species Theropithecus gelada. Next base: position 131,808,447 of record NC_037673.1, on the reverse strand, counting down.
AAAATCTCATTGCTATCTTGAAGATAAGCCATGTTGCCTGGAAATCTTCAAAAGTCAAAGGAATCTCACTGCTGTCTCATGATATCACTTTGAAGGGCAAAATGCAACTGTTATTTCTACCATCAGGGTCTACAGATGGGTAGACAAGTTCCATATGAAGGGCTCTGCTTTTGCTTGGGCCAACGGACAAACACACAGCATGACAAAACCTGTTTCTGGAATCAGGCAACGAAAAAGGTGTGAACAAAATTAAGTGTGCCTTCTTTTCATCTAGACCTTCCATTTGGGATCTATTTACTTCTTACTGAAGTACATCCTTTAGAATTTTATTTAGTGAGGGTCTTTTGGTGATAAGTGTCCTCTACTTCTGTTTTTGAACATGTCTGTCGCATCTATAAAGTTTTCAGCCATCATTTCTTCAAACAGTTTCTCTATACTAGTCACTTCTTACAGAACACAAATTAAACCTATGTTAGTATTTTACTCTGTCTTCTGTATCTGTTAATCTCAGTCATGTTTTTAATTCATGTCTTTCTGGACTACTTTCTGGATAATTACTTTTCATCTGTCTTCTAGAACTATCTTCATTTTTACTAACTCTTTCTCCAGCCGTATCTGATCTGCTCTATTAAACAGATTGAGGCACTGAATTTTAAATTTCAGTCATGATATTTTCATTTATAGAAGTCCTATTTCATTCTTTTTTGAATCTACTTGACTTTTTTTTTTTTTTTGAAATAGGATCTCACTGTGTTGCCCAGGCTGGAGTGCAGTGGCATGAACATGGCTCACTGCAGCCTCTGTCTTCTGGGCTCAAGTGAGCCTCCCACCTCAGCCTCCTGAGTAGCTGAGACCATAGGTGCATGCCACTGTGCTTGGCTAATGATTGGGCATTCTTTATCATCTTTTTTCTCTTCATTTTAAGTTTTACTTAAATATATTTCACATGATTATTTTATATTCATTATTTAAATAATTCTAATATATGGAATCTTTGCATCTATTTCTGCTGGATTTTGAATCATTGTTAGGAAAGCTTGCCTCCTTCCAAAGCTGTAAAGACTTTTCTTCATGCTTTTGCTCAATGTTTTTATGGTTTTTCACATTTATACTTTGACTTATTTGGAATTTACCATGTTGTATGGTGGGAGATAGGGATCAAGTTAATTTTACTTCACATGGTTATCCAGTTATCCAAACACAATTGAATATTTCATCTTTTTCCTGGTAATCTGAGATGCCACCTTTATCAGACATGAAATTTCTAGATATAATTAGGCTATTTCTGGATGTTTATTTTCTGCTTTATTTATCTGTCTTGTTTATATACTTATTTCCCATATCCGTTAGGTCTTTGTCTTTTTACTTTTGTTGAACTTATTTTCTCTAATAAGTAATAACACCAATGATAAAATTCACTCGCTATCAAAGGATATACAGTGAGACATGCATTGCCCTTCCGGCTCTTTTGCATATCCAATTATCTTCCCAGGAGATAATCCATGTTACTAGTTCTTACATATGTTACATGTCTCTTAAAAGATGATCTTTTTCCTTTTTATTTAAAAATAAATCTAGAAAATAAAATGCAAAAATACAGGAAATGAAAAGGATAATGGGCACATGTAGTATGCAGAGGCTGTCTTATTTATATTTGGGCCAAGATCTTGGGAGAATATGAGATCTTTGATCTGCCCTTAATCCCTTAACACCCCTAGACCCCCTCAGCTAACTCAAGGCTGACATGGGACTGTGAGTTGAGGCCTGCCTGGATCTTGGGCCATCCTGGGGCTGTGTTCCCTGGGATGATAGCTTTATAGTTCATGCTGCCTGCTACGGAACCCAGGTGTGTGTTCTAAAACATGAAACTAGGCCTGGGCCTTGGAGAACCTCCCTTCACTGCCATCCTTAATCACCACTGACCACTGCAGTGCTTAGTTCACTTGTTTAGTAATTTATTTGGAATGACTGATTTGTGAAAGAGTTAGGTGCAAAGTCCCAAGCTGGGTGCTGGGGTCAAAAGAATCATGGTTGATTTCCACAGATTTATAGGGTGCCTGTGACGTGCCTCACATCAGAGCCACATTAGTGACCCCAGGCCTTCCCCACCCCTCCCTCACCTTTGTAGACAGCTCCCAGGACAAGGCCAGATACTCTGCAGCTACATGGTAAATAGTTTTTTATTGAAAGCTAAGAAGACTAGTTAGAGGAATGATGAGTTTCACGGGGAGGGAGTATTGGTAATGTCAGATGCTACCAGGAAATTGATGAGGATGAGAATTAAACTAGACTCCTGTATTTTTAAATGAAGCATGATTAGGATTAACACGGGGGCAGAGTGGGCCACACCTGTGTGAGGGGAGGTACACAGCGGGTCAGCTGTTGCTGGCAAACAGGAGGGAGTTAGAAATGTAGCAAGGGCTGAGCCTCATGTCTGCCCAAAAAAGCCATGGAGGAGGTCTCGGCAATACCTTGAAAAGCAGAGGAAGTCAGGAGCTGCCCAGCTGATTAGAGATAGCAGTGTCCCAGGAGTGGGACCCAGCATCCCAGGCGTCTTCCATGGATGACCATCAGGACGGGCTTCTAAAAGAACTATTAACACTTTCTCACTGAAAGGAGAAGGAAGTAGGTAAGAATTCTGCAAATGTCTTCTCTCCCACTGTCTTCCTGTTAAAATATCAGCAACCGATAGAACATATTTACAGTGTTTTTGCTTGCTTTCTCCTGCCTGAAGGCTTCTATGTCTAGTCAAGTCAACCCAGAGTAAAATCTCCTGAAAGCAAAGAGCCACTCCTCAGAGCTATAAATAAACTCTAGCAAGAAGACAAACCCAAAGGGTATTAATCATAGTTAGCCTCCCTCTGTCTCTTCCCACCAACCCCTTCCAGGTCTGGTTGCCAAGAAGATGACATAAACCCTCCTTGGATTTGCCGGGCTGCTTCTCTCAGCCTACCGCTCTGACCCTGGCTTCCCTCCCTTTCTTCCTCCTCTTCCCACCCCACCTGCTTCCTTTTTAGGCAAGTGCATCTTCCATTTAGTGACCTGAACGTGTGTGTTCCCTGGCACCCAGTGCTGGGCTCTTTAGAGGCCCATAGTGGCGCCTGATGCTGAGATATCCTCTCGTGGGGTTGACATCACCCCATCTGCCTACAGGGGACACTCTGGGTTTTTATAGAAGGCGCATTCCCTGCAGAGCTGTGGGAATCGTGAAAACAAACCCAAGGCCTGTGGAAATGGCTGATGTGTTGGTTTCCCTTGCCATCAATATCCTGATTGATTCTCCTTGTGGTAACTGGTAGCTGAGGTAGTCTTTGGTTCATATTTATGTTGCCTCTATAAATCTGAGTGTTGACTGCTAAAAGTCAATATCTGCTGTTCATTCAGAAAATCAGGGTATTTGACTTAACTTGAGTAGCATTGTTTTTCTTGCTCTTTTACTCCCACCCCAGGCCCTGGCAGTCTCTAGTCATATTCTAACTGTGGCTTGTAATACTAGTTTCATGGACATGGGGGGAAGTGCTCTGAGTTCTAGGTAAAGGTGGAACAGTTAAGTTCCAAAAATCTGCAGTTTGTTGAACAGTTACTGTGTGCTAGGCACTGATTAAATGCTTTATATTTGGTAACTCATTGAATCCTCAATCCACCTCTCTTTCTTAGGAGCAAATTGAGGCTCAGAGTTTAAGTAACTTCTCCAAAGTCACACAGCACAGAAACCTTAGCAGTCAAAGGAATTGGACCCCAGAGCACTTCATTCACTTTGCATTTCCTTTGCCTTGAAGCAGCTAGCGGACACCTCAGGAAGACTGGTAAATGCCCGGTCCCCACGGCTGGCTTGATGAAGACACAGCCTGAGGGGACAGACTCTGCAACAGTCATGGGTGATTGCCAGAGACATTCCTGTGGCCTGGTATGGACAGGGAGGACAGGGTTCCTGCAAGATAGGCCTTGAAGGACAGGCAACCCTGGACAGGGATGAGGAAAGTCTAGAGCACGCAGACAGGAGGTGGGTGTGAGCACAGGAGGGGCGAAGTCCCCTGGAGTGACATGTGCTGGCCTGCAGGGAAGGGGCGGTCTGGTGCATGTTGGAACTGCTGCCGTAGCAGTGGCAGAGCAAGTGACGTACTGGGTAGAGAGCTGCCCTGAGGAGCCACAGCAGGCCTCGGAGAGGGCAGTGCCCAGTCAGGTGTGGGGAGCTTGTGTCACTCAGTGGTGCTGAGGAGGACTGGAGATGGAAAGCTTTTTGGCCAGTGTCCTTTATTGTCCCCTTAGCGAAGAGGAGGTGGAATCCTAGGTGTTGGAGCTCAGGCAAATCCTTAGACAAGTGGCCCTCAGTGTCAGGAATCCACACAGGCAGACAGCACAGAGGCCAGGCTGGTAAAGACCCCAGGAGCTATAGTCCCCTCTCAGGGGCCTCCCTTTCTGTGACACACTCACACTGCTCTAAAAACAGCCATGAAAAAAGAGTCTTCACATGCTCAGAACCTTTTTTTTTGGGAGAAGCAGGATTAAGCAGGCTGGGGCAGAGTGTCTGAGGGTAAGGGTGCTTGTGACCTGTGGTACCAAAGGCCAGCTGGGGCAGTGGGTAGCAAAAGTGCCTGTAGCTTCTCATCTATCCAGCGTTTTAATTATTTTCATTTTGAAAGGAAAATATACAGAACATAAATTCAAACAGCACAAAAGGGAATAGAACAAAACGTCTCCCTCTGAACAAGTCCCTGATTCTGCTCCCAGTGGGCAAAGCTGCTCCTCTGTCTTGATGAACATGTGTAGCCCAATCACAGACATCGCCGCCTCCCCCAACACAGCGCAGCCCACGAAGCTCACTGTTCTGCTCCTTGCTCTTTCCCTTTGAGTCCATCTGGGAAATGGTACCATGACAGGGCTCCTTAAATGAGTTTCCTCTTTACATTATACTCTTCAAATCATTTCATTTCAGCAGACATTGCTGATTGTTCACCCCTTCCTGAGATGAATTAAGAACAAATGGCTGTGGTTTTCCCTATCAAAACAAACATACATATTAACCATTTCCTTGTAACTTAATCGAGAGTCCTTGACAGCAAGTGATTGGTGGGGCAGAGAGTCCTGCCCAGCTGCCAGCCAGGCCTTGGAGTAGAACAGGTTTCTCAGGGCCTCCGCAGGCGCCTTCTCCTTCCCAGGGCCTTGACTTCTACTGCCTGAGCCCCTGGCTCTACACACCCTGCTGGGGTCAGACAAAAGCCCCAGATCTCTTCCCAAGGTAGAGATGTCCTGGGGGCGCCCTGGTGCTGTGTTCCATCAAGGCAGGTCTGTCTGGCAGCACTGAGGTTAATCGAGTTCAAGTGCATTTTTCAAACATATGTTAACTGTTAAGCATAACAGCAAAGAGTAAACTATTGGCAGAGGAAACACCAGGTTTTCTGTTGCTTTTTTTCCTCCTTTTGGCACAAATCCACCCGTCCAAATCATCCAGTTCTAGATAGAGGAAATCGAGGCAAAGGAAGTACAGTTTTCTCCCTGTAATCAAGCTTGTCGCACTTTTTTAAATAGTGCAGTTGTAGCCTCAACAGTAGTAGCTTGAATTTACTGAGTGTACTAACCATTTTACTTGGTAACTCATTAATCTCATAAGCCTAGAGGTAACCTCAACTATCACTCCTCCTGTATAGAATAGATGCACTTGGCCACGTCTTACAGATAATTGCAGGAGCAGGGATCCATACCCCAACAGTCTGTCAGCAGACCCCGGGCTCTCACCACAGTGCCATTCATGGTTGCTGCCCTCCACTGCAGACAGAGTGGGTGGCTGAAACAGCACTAAAGGTGAGGAAGGCAGAGGAAAACTTTCCTGACAAGGAAGATATTCGGGCACTGAGTTGGGTTGGTGGGTTAGATTAAGGTAATGTTTGCTAAGAATCATAGCTCCCTTTTGTTATTATGTATAATGTAAACTTTGAAATAGGGCTGAAAGTTCCAGCCAGTGGAGCTTACTTTACAGGTTCCCAAATTAAGCTGCATTTCCATCTTATTGGGAGACTTTGTGCGAATGCAGAAGACGGGACCAAATGCTGTCTCTGAGACCCCTGGCTCCTGGACTTTTCGGAGGAGTCTGCAATGGGCTTAACAACAGTAGATGAGTTTGTGTCAGACTTGGAACCATCTTTGGAATACTACTTTCAATCACTGCTATAGGTTTTATTTTCTCTGTGGAATTCTGGTTCTTTTGAGGCCCCTGGGACAAGCAGATGGAGAGCTTTGCTGTGGCCCAGAGCTCCGAGCTGATGGCTCGGCAGGCTTCAGACCCTGCCACTCACCTGAAAAGGTGGGATGGGGGCAGTGGATTCTGGGATGTGGCTGCAAACACTCGGAGCCACCAAGGGAATTGGAGGAGGTTGTGGTGTGGTCAGAATGCAGGAAGCTCTTAGCAATCACCTTCCGATTGGGGTTGATTGGGTTAAGGCCTTCTGGAATGGTGTAAAACAGATCTGAACTCAAAGGGCTGCTGATGGAAGGATGATGAATCGAAAGAAATACAATAAACAGATTGCTTGTCATGTTGTTGGCTTTGTAGCAAACATGTTTTCTCCTTGGGATTATGTGAACATTTGCTTTTCTTTGATTTCTGGTTGTTATTTTCAGTATTTCTTTTGTTAGATGAGCTCTGTTTTACAGAGCTTCAAACGGCTCTGTTAAAGCCCCTGACTCTTATTGCAAGGGCTGTGTTTAGAGTTTGGCGCAGCCTCAACACATCACCTGTTAGCTGTTAGGAGTCTAATTCTGCAAACCATGACTTCATCTTGCTGAAGGAAGATAGACAAAATGCTTCAATACAACAGATATGTTTTCGTTCAAGACATTTGGAAAAAAGAAAAAGGACCCTAAGCCTTTTGTCTCTGGCTGAACTTGGAAAGTAGACCTGTCAAAGGTATTCATGTTCAGACGGCTGGTCTGTAGTAAAAAAGGCTGCCAAACCATGCTGTTACCCAAGGATGTGGGAATTTTGTCAAGCGGCCTTAAAACAGTCATGTTCAATGAAGCTGGGGAACGTTTGGCCCAGGGTGCCCCTGCAGGGCTTGCAGCTCTGAGGAGAGGGGATATGGTCGCATCATCTAGGCCACTACAGATGATGGTGCCAGCCACTCAGTAGTTGCCGGAGACTAGCCCTGGCCAGGAGTGAGAACCTGAGGCTTATGTGTTTTGAAAAACAAAATCTTAGAAGAGCTAATGAGCTGGCCAGTTTGCTCACCATTCAACCTGTTCCCTTTGCACCATTTATAATTGGGAACTTTACCACACTTACAATCCTCTTCAGAGCGGACCCTAAGCGCCTTGGGCCCCAAATCAGTCTAGTATTGGTCATTGGAAACAGACTGTCACCGACTGAGAAGACTTGGCTTGATGGGGTGGAGAACCTGGTATGGGGTTCTGTTTTTTCTAATTGTTCTTTTTCCAGTTTCCTCCTGTGGTTTCTTATGGATTCCATTTATTTTGGTTACAGCCTCCAGGCTGCAGCTCCTGAAAATTCCCTTCAAGGGAGGATCCAAGGGCTGAGCACTGGAAACTCTGGAGAAAAGGATTTGTGTCCATAGATCTGGTGTTTTCCTGGTTATCTTTCTCAGAATCCCTTTTCTTTTAGACCGGCCACAGACAAAACATTTAGAGACACACAAAACCTTCCAAAATATGAAATGAATTGAGTGAAAGAATCCACCCTCCCCCTTGTAGGAAGGCATAGGCTGCATTCAGATTGAGGCAGAGGCCGAAGTTGGCTCTGTTCTAGCCTAGGAGAAAGCCCTCCTTGCTGGTGGGGATGTGAGGGCCATCCCAGTGTGCATGGGGGGCAGGCAGGAATTGCTGTACAGCCCTGAGCCTGGGGCCTCCATTACTTTGCCCTCCATACTATTGCAAAGCAGAGGATCACTTACAGGGAAGAAAACTACATCAGGACATCTTTGGTGACGTGTGCCCTGCCCCAATTCCTCAGCAGTCAGTCACCCTCTCTCCCCCTCCTACTCCCTCCAATAGGAACATGCCCTGGAGAGCAGATGGGAACTGTTCCGTCTTATTGAGTTGCTGGCATTTTGCACCTCTACTCTCTGCAGCAGACAACCCTTTCTTAGCTAGGAAAGCCCTTTACGATGGCTTTTTCTAAACCTGGACTAAGGATGAGAGGGTGGGTATTACTGATGGTTGGCAAGGGATGAGTGTGTGCTCTGGGTTACTGCTTTTGTTAAGTCGGGCACCCTCCGTCTTCCCTGGCCATGGTGAAATGCCCCAGCCTTCTGCTGCTGCAGCGCAGGAGAGAGGTGGGGCACTGAACATACTTCTCATAAAAGGTGTGTTTCTGAGGTGCTCTGTCTTGTGTGTCCCTTAATGATGGGGTTACTATGGTAACTATCCATCTGAAGAAAATGCAAGCGTAAACAGAAGATAAAGCTCTTGCTCAACTAGCTGGAGGGTGGATCTATGCCCCTCTTTGTTATCCCTCCTTGACCCAGCTCCCTCCTCCCTACCCACAGGGCTGAGGCCCCACTCTATGACGGTAAGAGTATGGGGAGGCAGTAATTTTGGCTTGCGCAGATCAAAGATGAGCTGGGGTTTTGCAAAAAGGAAGAGTCTTGGATTTGGGGGCTCCTTGGTAAAAAGCAGCAGAATGACATCCCTGCCCAGTTCTTTCCAAGGAGCTGAGATGCTCCTTCCTGCCCCTCCTCATCCACCTTGCTACTCACTGTCATTTACAGGTTGGTCCAGTGTGGCATCCCTGATTCCCAGTTGAATAGCAAAACATGAGCACAGTCCTTCAAGTTTCCCTAGTGGAGAAACTGAGTCTACTGAACTTTCAGTCACAAAGTAAGAGCGTAAGGGAGTAAAGCTTGCAAAGCCAGGAAGAATGTCCTCTAGCTCCTGGAGAATCCAGTTTCAGGTTTCTCAGCCCTGTGTGCTTACTTCTGGGCTACTCCATTGCTTTCTTTTCTTTTTTATATACTGCCTGCCCTCACCCAAGTCAGGGGCCCAACCACACTTTTCCAGGTCTTTTTATCCATCATCCTTATTTTTCCTGCACAAAAAAAAGTGAAGGCAGCACTGCAGAAAATAAAGACCACATCCTTCCCCTCCTCCCCCACCCCCAATGGCCACTGGGCCTTCTCTCAGGAAGGGCCTTCCTCTAATGTTTTGGGCAGGAAGAGGAAACAGGCCACCTCCACTTTCCTGAGAAACTACCTTCAAATGATTCTCTTGCCAAAGGGTTGGACTTAGGACTTAGCAAAACAGGTCACCACTGTGGGCATTCTCCTTCTCCCTCCCTTTCTCTCTGTTAATGAGGGGCAGGTAAAGCATTCTTAGCACATTATGGTCAAAAGATTGTAATCCATCAGCTGCCTCCTGTATATTCTGGCTCTGCAGATACCGATGGCCCAAAACTTCTCTGTGGCCTCCAAAAGGGGAAGGTTGAGGAAGGGAGGGGAAGCCAGCAAAGTGGGCTACAGCTCCGTGGTGCTTGATGTGCCTCTCAGGCCTTCCTGCTGCAAGGATTCTGCCCAGGGCCCATCATGGCTGAATCTCCCTCCTGTTCCATTGCTCCCAGGCTCTGTGTTCTTATTGGGCTTAGACTCTTGGTTTGGTGTCCTCTTGGGCCGTGGGCAGGACAGTGGCATTGCGGATGTGCTCTCCCGTCCATGAACACAGGAGAATGAAGGGCAAGCTGGGCTGGCCAGGCAGGCGCTTCTGCATTCACGGTATCCAGGGCCCAAGGTCATATAGGGCATCACAGGCACCTTTTTGGCCTGGCCAAGATAGACCCATCACTGCTGGGCATTGAGACAGTACCACGATCAATGATAAGGTAGCTTCAGTGAAACTGCTGGGTGGCCATCTCCCTGCTCCACTGGTAAACTAAACTGTGCTGACACTGGTACAGGGAAAGGAGTAGCTTTGTGGAAACTGATGGATGAAAGTGGGAAATGTGAGCCCCTCCACGAGATTCCATGTAAGCACTGGCTATCTTGCCTTCCACCCTGTCTTGGTTTTGTGGCTCTCACATGTATAAAGCCCAGGTAAGGGACCCTGTGGCATTCTTTATCACTCTCTGTATCACTGGCATGTGTATCCCTGCAGGCCTGGGAACACTGAGAAGACAGGGGCCTCATGGTGTGTTGGGTCCTTCCTGCCAAGCACAGAGTTGTGTGTCATCAGTGTGGTGATTACCGAGCAAAGGAATTCCTGCCTTGGATTTAGGGGGAAACCTGCTGTTTCAAGTGTGTCTGATCTCCTCCCGCCCCCACCCCCAAAGCTAATACGAGAGTTTCCTTGAGTAGCCAAGCAGTTTTTTAGCTTTACACACATACAGCAGATTTTTTGCATTGGGTTGAGCTGTTAGTACCTCTTAAAAATGTATGCCCTGTGTTATACTGTAAATTTTTAACACATGATTTTCGTGCAGCTAGAATTTTGTTCCTAGTTATTTCATAATGATTCTTGAGTGCTGATGTTGCTGGAGAAATATAGTGTTTACAACATAACTAAATATTAGAAATTCTTTAGTACTGGAAGGAGGTCAGACTTGAGTTGGGCCCAGAAGGGTGGCCCAGAAGGGTAGCCTAGAATGACATCCCAGTATGGGTAGAATTGCAGAAGTGGAGAATATAAGATCCATTCTGGGTCTATCCGTATGCCTCACTAAGAAAACAAGGAGACAGTGATGAGGTTGACAGGTTACCAAGAGAACTGTAATGCCAAGGAGAAAACCAGGTCTTGCCAAAGGGTACTTCCTAATTCCCACCATCTTTGGTGCTGTGGAAAACCTGTCTTATCATGTGAGACTGTGCCCAGGTGGCAGGTAAATCAACTCTAACTTAGTACTAACTATGGGTTATGCTCATAGCCCTTCTAGTTTTTCTTTTCTCTCATACATTTCATTTTGAAAAACTTCAAACATACAGAATGTCAAGAATACTCTTTATTTCATCACCTTATATACTTATTTCCTTGTGTTAAGAACTTTTAAAATCTATTATTTTCACAATTTTTAAATACACATGATTGTTAACTATAGTTACCATTCTGCACAATAGATCATTAAAACTTCTAACTGAAACTTTATGTCCTTTGACCAGCATTCACCCCGACCCCACCCCCAGTCCCTGATTACACATAGAAATGAATTCATGCTATATTTTCCATCTGTACCTGGCTTATTTCACTTAGCATAATGTCCTCCAGGTTTATCCATGTTGTTGCAAATGACAGAATTTCAAGGAAATTCTGTCTTATAAACATTATAAGAATGTTCTTATAATCATATACCTGGATTTAACAACTCTTAACATTTTGCCATATTTGCTTTATTCCTTAGAGCTTTTTCAGGATGGAGGGCAAATTGTAGGCATCAAGATGCTTCACCCCTAAATACATCAGCATGTATCTCCTAAGAACAAGGGTGCTCCCTACAGAATGGCAATACCATTATCACACTTAAGAAAATTAATAACTCCCTGTGTCTGATACCCAGTCCACATTCAGATCTCTTCAGTTGTCTCCAAAATGAGTTTCCTAGCTTTTATTAAAAGAATCAGGATTTCATCAAGGAGTGACACATTATATTTGGCCGTTATGTCTTTTTAGCCTTTTGAATCTACAATACCTCCCCGCCCCCACACACACACCCTTTAAAAAATGTATTTATGACATTGACTTTGTAAAGAATCCAGTCACATCCTTCTAGTTTTGCATCCAGATGTGCAGGCATTCAGCATTAATGTAATCAACAAAGATTGGTTAACAGGCCTCCTCAACAGCAAGCCATCCTGTCCTTGAAACCCTATAAGCAGACATGGTATACTCTCAGGGACCACGCTGAAGACTTTGGATTTGGCCCTGGTGACATCTGCAGTGCTGACTGCAAGCACCCTTTCTGGGAAATGGGAGCTGGAACTGGGTTCAGATCTCAGCCCTCCCACTCACTCACTGAGTGATCTTCGGCTGGTCCCTTCTCCTCCCTCAGCTTCAATTCCTTCATCTCCCAAACAAGGGCATTGTACCTGGGGCTTCCTAGGTCATACTCAGCTTTGCCATTCAGCACCTCTGTGACTCTGCCCACAGCTTTTCACCTCAGGGTAGCTGCTTCCTGAAGTAGCTGCCTGTGCCCATTCCTGGCACTGTGAACATGGGGACCGGGGCAGGGACACATGGTCCTCTAACATGACCATACGCTCATCTCTGCTCCCCACAGCGGAGATTCTGGAGCTGGCTGGCAATGCAGCGAGAGACAACAAGAAGGGACGGGTCACACCCCGGCACATCCTGCTGGCTGTGGCCAATGATGAAGAGCTGAATCAGGTATGGGGCTCTCCCATCTCCCACTGATGTTTGAGCAGGTGGTCATACTGCCCAAGAAACATAGCTGAGTGGCTTTGGTGTTGGCTGGTTATGAAAGGTGTGGACTGCAGGATTAATTAGCAGCTTCCCTGCCTCCCATGGCAGTTTTTCCTCAAGGCCTTATTGGGAGTGTTGGGGGAAGCAGGATAAAACAAGGTATTTGGCTCTCCCAGAAGGAGAGAGATGATCTAAATTCCATTTGAGTGAGGGACTCTGGGGACTGGATCCCTGAGCAGTGAGCCTGAGTCCTGGCAGCATCCTCATGGAGGATGCCATGGAGGAAGGAGCTGCACCAACCCAAAGCAAAAGACTGTCCTGGGCAGGGCTGGCTTCTTGAAGGTTAGAAGCAGGGTATCTGGCTCACCATCTGCTATTCTGGTTTTCCTGAAAGCTGCTAAAAGGAGTCACCATAGCCAGTGGGGGGGTGTTACCCAACATCCACCCTGAGTTGCTAGCGAAGAAGCGGGGATCCAAAGGAAAGTTGGAAGCCATCATCACACCACCCCCAGCCAAAAAGGCCAAGTCTCCATCCCAGAAGAAGCCTGTGTCTAAAAAAGCAGGAGGCAAGAAAGGGGCCCGGAAATCCAAGGTACGTGATTTGGCTGGAATGTATGAGGTGGAATAGGATGGGGTACAGATAAACAGGGTTACCAGGCCCCCCCGCCACCGTTCCCCTGTGGGCTCATCCCACTGATGGGAGAGAATAAAGGAGGAACATGTAGGAGCTGATTACACTCCAGAAGGGCTAATCCAATACAAGTAGCCAGAGTCAGGAGGCCCTCCCAGAGTCTGGACCCAGTTGAAGGACAGAACCCCTGTGGGCAAGGTGGATGGATGGTGGGCTTTCAGGGATAGCCTCAAGCTGGAAGGACTCCCAAGCTGGCCCTTTCAGGGAGATGTACACACCTGTGGGAAGGGGGCTTCCCTGTGTCTAGTCCTGTCTAGTCCTGTGGCCAGCTGCCTGCATACCCTGATGCTCAGTTGCAGAACTCTCGTGTTGCCATGGCTGCATGTCTTCCATCAGGGCGCTCCAGACAGTTCACTCTAGAATGGTTGCTTCTGTCAAGGAGGAAAATGGACGTATTACTCAGGTGCTTCTTCCTGGGCCTAACTTGGATTGGCTGGGTCCTAGGTGCTGGAAACCCTCTCATTAGTGTCATCTGATGTCGTCTTGGGTGGGGAAGGCCAGCAGACTCCAGGTCATGATCCTCAGTGTAGAGGAGCACCCTCCGGAGGTCCAGGCCTGTGACTGCTGTGCTCACCTGTCTGAGCAGGAGCTGGAGACTACAAGGCAACGGGGATACATTTTCTGTGTTCCTTTGCCAAGTCCTACCTGTCAGCTGTTGTCATAGCCTCCAGAGCCAACAAACAATGGACAGTGCCACCAAAGCTTGGTCTCTAAGAAAATGGAATCTAGAGGCTGCCCTGCTCTGAGGTACCCCTTAAGGAGTCCTCCTTCTGGCCTCCCGCCAGATCAGGAGGAAATTACCCCTGGCAGAAGGTGACCTCTGTATTTTGCAAGACTCTCAAGAAGAAGTTCCTGGAAATGCCCTGTGGAATCTAATGATGCAGTGTCAGGAATTTCTTCCTACATGAGCCCAAATCCTCTTACCTGAGTGAGACAGTGAGGACACCTTCCCAGGACAGGCTTAAGGAGCTGTGACCAGGTAGACAGAGCTGTCCTGTCAGCATGTCCTCTCCTTTGAGCCTGCCTGTGCCTCAGGCAGATTGGCTTTCACCCGCATGCAGGGACATCTTCTGTGACCCCCCAACCTTCTCACATCCACACTGTTTGTGGAGCTTTCTTTAGTTGAGGTGGAAGAGTCTGTATTTCTTTGCATGCACAAAATCTAAATTCCTCTTGCCAAATTGCCACCCACCCTTAGGCCCAGAATCACTCCCAGCTCTTTGAGAGAGAAATCCAATATTGAGTGTCCTGTAAGTTATTTCCAGACACTTGCATTCTACCTAGCTCACAAGTCCTGGAAGAGGCTTGAGGCCAGGCAGGGATTTCACAGAATGCTCCACTGCTCATTCCTGCTAACTATAGAATTAGCAGATTGGACAGTTTCTTTTTCCCTTTCAACATTTGCAGTTGGGAGGAGGGCAGGGAAGGGAAGGCAGGAGGAAAGTGCTTGTGCAACCCTTTTTAAATGTTAAAAAGGCAATGAAGATATTGAATCTATCTTTTGATTATGAGCCCCAGAGACCTGGCTGCCCACAGAGCAGGGCCCTTGGTGCTGAGGACCAGCAGGGGCAGGACCACGTCCTCAGCTTAGCCTTTGCCCTGGCTGTGTCCTGAGCCATCGCCCTCCTTCATGCATTCACTGTTGATATTTGAGTGGGTCTCTCGGATGCCAGTATCTGCTGGCAAACCTGGGCTGAATCTTGTTCCCGTTACTCTAGTCTTTCCCTAGTAGTTTTTGTTGTATGACTTTCTGAACTTTCCAATTTACTAAACACTAGGAATTCATCTTACTTTTTGGACTTGAAATATTTGGAGCGGGGGTGTCTTTAGCTCCTAGTAGCTATATTTGGAACTTAGTGTTTCTAATAACCATATGCCAATAATCACTCGACCACTCAACTTTTCCCTTGATTACAAAAGCAGGAAGTCTGTTATGGTGGTCTGTTTTTCTTCCACACAATAAAACACATTGTCTGCTTACTGTACCAGTATTTGGCTAACATTAAACCCTGGGGGAAGCTGAAATTGGAACCGTGAACAGCTAATTTTCAAAACATTTGTTTAATGTAAATTGTGGTGTCAGCTCCCAGAAACAGCAGAAAACCCTGCATCTCTAGGTTTAAGTGGAATGTTCTGAAAATAACCTTTCCAGGGACATGCAGAGAAAGCGTTAGTAACATGCTAAAGCACTTGTAGTGAGAGTTGGTATTTTTCAGGTGTCAACACTTGAATTCCAAATCATAATTTTCCCCACAATTCTACATAATTTGGAGGTTTTGAAAATCTCAGTTGTGACAGCTGAGTCAGCTATAGTGGAAATGGTTGGAGAAGGCAACAAACTGCACCAGGGGCTGGGTGTCCAGAGCCCTGGCTGTATACTAGGGCTCCCACTCTCCACTTGGGTGCCTTCAGGCAAGTCTGTTCCCTCTCTGTGCCTCAATTTACCTCCACCCATAGAATGATTGGGTCCATTCCAGCCTTACAATTCAGTAACCATATGCATATTACATAATGTTTTTCAGTAGGGCATATGTATGAGTTTGAACAAAAGAGTATGCAGTAAAAAAAATTTTGCTCCCACTGTAGTCCCTCACCCTACTTCTCCCCAGGGCGCACTCAACGAGTTTTTATGTCTCCTTTCAGACAGTCTATGCATATAAAAGCATATAGAGGTATAAATCCCTCCCCATCCTACTTGCTCTTTTTTTTTTTTTAAATAAAAAATCATATGACCCCCCTATTTTAGCAGTGTGGCATAGTGAGTAAGAGTGCAGGCTCTGGGGCTAGCCATTTCCTAGCTGCATGATCTTGGCAGGTTGCAGAACATCTCTGGTGTTCAGTTTCCTCATCTTTAAAAAGCAGATGTAACACAAGGTGGTTGTGAGGCTTAACAGAATTCATGGAAGTGCATAGAATAGTGTCTGGCACCTGTGTTCACTGCCCCTGTCACTCTCGGGGCAGTCCTTCCATGTCTCTGCATGTAGAGCTGCTTTAGTGTTGCATGGGATGACTGGTCATTTATGTGATATATAAAACCAGTGTAGCCAGCCGAATTAGTCCATTCTTATACTTCTGTAAAGAAAGGCCCAAGACTGAGTAATTTATAAAGAAAAGCAGTTTAATTGACTCACAGTTCCACATGACTGGGAAAGCCTCAGGAAACTTAGAATCACAGCAAAAGGCACCTCTTCACAGGACAGCAGGAGAGAGAGGAGCAAGCAGGGGAAATGCCAGACACTTATAAAACCATCAAATTTTATGAGAACTCATTCACTGTCATGGGAACAGCTCAGGGGGGAACCACCTGCCATGATCCATTTACCTCCACCTGGTCCCACCCTTGACACATGGGGATTATGGGGATTACAATTTGAGGTGAGATTTGGGTGGGGGGCACAGAGCCAAACCATATCATCACCCTTCTACAAGTGGACTTTTAGATTGTTCTAGCATTCATTCTGACAAACAGTAACTGTCATTGTTGTGGGTCTCTGTCCTCACGTGCAAGTAAATGTATAGGATAAAGTCCTCAAAGTGAACTTACTGAGGCAAAGAGTGAGTATATTTTTAACTTTGGCTATTACTCACTTTTGGGGCATTTTAACTACATTAATCTCAAAAACCACCTCATCTTTTTAATGTTTAGTACTGAGTTTTTAAAAAATGAATATTCATTTGACCAATTTGTATCTAGTCTGTATACACTAGTTACTATTCTCAGTAGTGGAGATGTGGCAGAGAACAAAGTCCCTGCCCTCCCTCAGTGTTCAGGGAGGAGGATGTACAGATTCATTACAGAAGGCGGGAGGGAGTAGCTGCTATGACAAAAATAAAGTGGCATGATGGCAAAGCCAGTATTATTTTACATAGGCAGTGAGGTGAGGTTGCTGTCATGATACTGGAGCGGAGCCCCAGCAGAGTAAGGTATTTGGCCATTCAAGTGACTGGGGGCAGAGAGCTCCTGGCAGAGGAGTGGCAAGTAGGCCTGAGGTGGGAGCATGCCTGGCCCCTCTTAAGAGAACGTGACAGGACTTGCCTGCGGGCTCCCTAACGTTTTTGTAACATGGATACTTTTGACAGTGAGGGAAGCCTAGGGACCCTTACTCGAGATAAAGATTCCAAATGCATAAAATAAAATACCTAAAATTCAAAGGAAACTATGCCTAATTTTGTCCCTTAGGTTAAGATCCATCAGAATGTACACTAAGAATCATAGGATAACTTCTACGGGATCTCTAAGAAGCCAGTTTTTGCCAAACTTTTGAATAATAATGATCTCACCAGGGATTTTTTCAAACACAAACCATCAACAAACCTCACCCTATCCCCATATGAAAACTACCCTCCTAGATCATAAATACAGGCTTGCTCCTCACCACCCGGCAAAAGCCCAAGGTGATTTTCGTAGAGTGCCTCTTTTTCTTGTTGAGGAATAAATATTTAAACTGCAAATTGAGTGATTAATGTTCTGGTAAGGGAAGCCAGTGAAAGGAATTGGTTCGTTTGAGAAGCTACTATTACAAAAATTTGCTGGCCTTCTATTGAAATTTTAGGCTGTTCAAACATTAGAATAAGAGACTAAATATAGGTAAACGTGGGGTGATGATTTTACGTAAGTCTTTCTGGATGCTCAGTTCTACAGATTCTTAAATGTCACCCAGCCGACTCTGACCTAACAGGTTTTCTGCTCAGAACAAAGCCAGGCAGGTGTCCAATACATGGAAATTTATGGGTTTATAGGAAAATATAAAATTATAAGTCTTTTTGGAACTGAAAGACAGGATTGCTTGCTAACTTTTATTTCCCCCAAACTGAGATACGAAAATAATCTACCACTTAGTATCACCATTTCATAGAAGAAAGGGCATGTTTTTAAATTATACTTTAAGTTCTAGGATACATGTGCACAATGTGCAGGTTTGTTACATAGGTATACATGTGCCATGTTGGTTTGCTGCACCCATTAACTCATCATTTACATTAGGTATATCTCCTAATGCTATCCCTCCCCCAGCCCCTCACCCCCTGACAGGCCCCGGTGTGTGATGTTCCCCGTCCTGTGTCCAAGCGTTGTCATTGTTCGGTTCCGACCTATGAGTGAGAACATGCGATGTTTGGTTTTCTGTCCTTGTGATAGTTTGCTCAGAATGATGGTTTCCAGCTTCATCCATGTCCCTACAAAGGCCATCTGACAAAGGGCTAATATCCAGAATCTACAAAGAACTTAAACAAATTTACATGAAAAACTAAAACAACCCCATCAAAAAGTGGGCAAAGGATATGAACAGACACTTCTCAAAAGAAGACATTTATGCCGCCAACAGACACATGAAAAAATGCTCATCATCACTAGTCATCAGAGAAATGCAAATCAAAACCACAATGAGATACCATCTCACGCCAGTTAGAATGGCGATCATTAAACAGTCAGGAAACAACAGGTGCTGGAGAGGGTGTGGAGAAACAGGAACGCTTTTACACTATTGGTGGGAGTGTAAACTAGTTCAACCATTGTGGAAGACAGTGTGGTGATTCCTCAAGGATCTAGAACTAGAAATACCATTTGACCCAGCGATACCATTACTGGGTATATACCCAAAGGATTATAAATCATGCCGCTATAAAGACACATGCACATGTATGTTTATTGCAGCACTATTCACAATAGCAGACTTGGAACCAACCCAAATGTCCATCAATGAGAGACTCGATTAAGAAAATGTGGCACATATATACCATGGAATACTAGGCAACCATAAGAAAGGGCATTTTAATACCAAAACATTAGGAAGAGACATAATTTCAGACAATAGGCTTTATGAAAAATTTGGGCACAGTTGCTATGATTTGAATGTGTTAACATCTCACAAGACAACTGTGCTGACCTTAAGCACCTGCTCTGTTGTCCTGTCGGGTGGGAACCTTGAAGGGAAGAGGCAGAAGTTCTTTGCCAAGTGGGCGGGCTATATAGGACCAGGCAGTGATGGCTTGTCTCTAGAGTGCTTTACTACTTTCTAAGGCCAATCGTTTAATCAGGAACTCTCCAGTCTTAGTCTCATTTTCTTACTTTCCTTCCCTTTCCCTTCCCTTTCCCTTCCTTCTCCCTCCCTTCCCCCTTCCCTCCCCCTCCCCTCCCCTCCCCCCCTCTCCCCCCCCCGCCCCTTCTGAAGTTTGAACTCTTCCCTCCCCCTCCCCTCCCCTCCCCTCCTCTCCCCTCCCCTCCCCTCCCCTTCCCTCCCCTTCCATTTTTGGTAGCAATGGGGTTTTGCTGTGTTACCCAGGCTGGTATCCTCTGGCCTTGGCCCCCAAAAGTCTTGGGATTACAGGCATGAGCCACCACTCCCAGACCCAGTCTTATGTTCCAAATAAGGAATCTAAGGCTTAGGGAAAGGGAGCAGTTTTCCCACGGTCACGCTGTTAGGGGAGTCAGGACCCAAATACAAAACTTAAGAGTTCAAACTTCAGAATAGTATCACTTTTATGTCCTCTGACCATTTTTAACAGTTGGAAAGTTTACATTATTTTCTCCTTATTTCTCTTTTGCTTACCCCACAAACTTTCATCTTAATGTAACACATTTCTATTCTGTTTTTTAGTTCTGCAACAAAAATAATGTATATAAATTTCAATTTTGAAGAAGTTTTTTTTTTTACTTTTATAAAAGTGCTAAATAGTAGATTCTACAAGATTGGATAGTTAGCACATTTATTAATAATATACAATTGATCAAACTGACAAATGCATTACAAATTCTAATAACTGTTAAGGAAAAGTAAAATTTTATTGGAAAAGCATCTTGTAATGGGCTGGGTGGATTTTTTTCCCCCTAACTAGTTCAAGTATCCTCAGTTGAATATTACTTATTGTTGAAATGAAACAGGGCTCAGCCTACTATTTTTATATATTTCTAGATATGAATGTCTGGAAAATCTTCACTAAAAAAAATTGAAATGGAAACGGTTTTCTTATAGCAACATCATTCAGTCCTCTGAACTCTTTGATATATGCCAACAGTACATAGTGTAATCTCATCAATTTGTTGTAATAAATGTTTTATTTTAGAATAGCATTAGATTTACATAGGGTTACAAAGGTAGTACAGAGAGTTCTCGAATATCCCTCACCCAGTTTCCCCATTGTTAACATCTCACATAACCGTGGTACACATGGTCACAGTGAGGAAATCAATGCTGTTCCATTACTGTTAACTTCACCAGTCTATTTTCTGAAGATCTATCAGCTATTAACTCAATTAGGTATTGCTTCAGTTTTGTTGAAAGCGGGATTAAAAACACCTGACTTGTGAAAGTCTGTTATACAGCCTTTCCTATTCTTGGCTCCTGAAAAGTATATCAAAAAGTGTGTCACCAAGATTTACCGTATAGTTGTTGATTATACCTGTTTCTCTTTCACTCATCAAATGGTAAACACTCAATAGGAAAATCAAAATAGTGATAATTGTAATGTATCTTTGCCAGTACTATATTTCTTGATAAAATGCTTTTTCTCTCATTTATAGTGTAACCTTGGAACTTCAGATTTAGCTCACTAAATATGGGAAAAATGTTTGCCATATAACATAATTGCTAAATCAGCCCTTGTTGTTAAAAGCCGTTAGCAAAATTAGACCTTACTTTTCATTGTAAGTAAAAAATGTTAATATGCTCATATTAATGAATTTGAATCCTAAATAGGCAAATGGATAGGACACAGGCCTTGCCCTGAGTTTATTCAGATTTATTCTTCAGGAAGGCATGGCCATCTGTAATATTTCTCACCCCTTTTTTCTGGATTTCCTCCCACTAGACCCTCCCTCAGGAGTGAAGTACTTTTTGTTAATAATTTGGGGAAGGGAAAGGTGAAGTGTCTAAATGAAAACCGATGTTGTTCTCACTATCCTTACTCTACAATTTATTTTAATGCAGAAAATCTCCAAATTAGCCAGAGTATCAATTTCTAATACAGGCTTTGTCCTTAATACAAATATGCCAAAAACATGCATCCCTACTCCCACAGTGGTGTGCCATATTAATATTTACTCTGGGAAGTGAGAGGAGGGTAGTTATGAAAGGAGCTCTGGTGTGGAATCTTGACCACAGGTGTAGATCCTTCTTAGGGCAGATCAGTTGTAGGAAAATGTTAGGAAGCAGACGATCGGAAAGCTGGTTTCTTAAACTCTCCATGTCATGTACCTCTCTCAGAAGATCCTTGGGAACTCCAGGGCATATATATTTCAGTCTTAATGATGCTGAGGAAGAAGCTGAAGACCAAGCCAAGAACCATGCCCACTACTGGGTTCAGGGGGTCCCCAGAGAGACAGATGGTTCACCACAGCCACCACATGCATCCTTCTCTAACGCTGGCTTTAATGAAGGAGGGTGGAAGCGAGTCTGACCTTCTGGAGTCAGGAAGGTTGGAGGGTTATAGTCCTTAGTCTGCTTTTTGAGAACTAGTGACCTAGAACAGTTTTTCCTCTTAAGCTTTAATAGTATTGCAGACATCTAGAAAGGAAAGATACTTGAAGATCCTTAATTAAGAGACATTTACTTGGTCTGAATTTATGAAAATGGTTCTATTCTAAATGATCACTGTAAAGTGAAGTTTTACCTTTAAGTGACTGTTTTTTTTTTTAAGATCATAAAGTGATTAAAATATAACAACACACTCCATAGAACTCTTGTACCTCAAAATGAGTCAGAGCTCCCCCTTGGAGAAATGCTGAGAACTGGTTGTGGTTTAGTTTCCTGTTTCCCCTTGGGTGTTATGGGTGAAGCTTGGGAGCTGCCTCTCTGTTAGGATGCCTGTGTCTGTGTGGCCCACATTCTGACCCTTCCGTCTGTGCAAGAAGAAGCAGGGTGAAGTCAGTAAGGCAGCCAGCGCCGACAGCACAACCGAGGGCACACCTGCCGACGGCTTCACAGTCCTCTCCACCAAGAGCCTCTTCCTCGGCCAGAAGGTAGGCAGATGCGCGGCCTCAGTCTACTCGAGGGACCCAAGGGACAGATGGGCACAGGCCATCTCCACTGGAAGGCTGGGGGGGTCCCGGGGGCCACTCCCAGCCTTGTGGATAGACAGAGTGCGCCATGAGCTTTGGGAGTGGCCTCAGAGAGGGCTAAGTGCTGGGGAGGCCACAATGCTGAGGGAGGACCCTGGCAGCTGGGGAAGGGAGACAGTGGTAAAAAAGAAGAGGGCAGGAGGCTCCTGTGGGAGATGGAGACCCTTGGTTAGTCTGGAGGAGGAGCTGCTTCTGTGGGATAAACTGGTCATCAGATAGCACCAGCCAGGGAACTAGGCAGAAGTCAAGCCCTGGTGGTGGAAGGTGAACAATCTAGCCGGCAGCCTGCTTGTCCTGGGGGGCACTAAAGGTAGAGCCTCAGGTCTGATGCAGGCCTCTACAGGGGATTGTTTTCAGATTGTACTGATGGGTGCACTGGGTTTCTTCACTGAACCACCAGATGACTCTTCCAGTTAATTGTTTGTTTGTTTTAACCATGGGCAATATATTTTCAGCCGCCCCAGTGATGCAACTTTGCCAGGACGCCATGGTTTTGTAAAAGATGATTCACTTTTATTGAAAATAAAAATGATGCAAAGGCTTTTAAGACCTGAGAATGAGAGTTAACTAATATTTCTTTATTGACACCAAAAAAGGGGTGGGAAGAAAGAATTAAGGTCTTCTTAATTTTTTAATCCTATACTTAAAAAATTAAAGGAATGAATTTGACCTTCCAAGTTAATCTGTATTTAGTTTGAATGTGGTAACAAACTTGGATCTGAAGCTGCATCATTTTTAAACCCTCACTGTCAATTTCTTTTGCATCACAGTGACACGGTTCCCTCGCTCACGTCATTGCAAGTTCTCCTCCTACCCCCTTCCCTCTTTCTGTCACTAATTGCACTCTCTCTCATGATGCAATTCCTGTGGTGGACTCTGTGTTCCAGAAAATAACCATTACTGTTTACATTTTTAACCATTCTCTGTATTTTGTATGCATTTTTTCAAAAGAAAAAGTAGCACTAGTTGTCATCTTAAGGTCTGGGGCTTTGAAAGTTTTTGTTTAAAATATTTTTCATTCCTATAAAAATTTTGACTCAGCAGTGAAGACAACTGCCCGGGTCTACTTTCACCCCTGTAATATCCTTGGGTAATGTATTGAAAGTTAATGTGACCCATCCACATTGCTTCTGTTTGAAATACAGAGCAGTTCAGCCCCTGGGGTCACCTTCTACCTCTTTTCCCCACTCTGGCCTTAGGCACTCCCACCCTGGCCTCTCCCCTCCCTGTGTTCTTGCTACCTCCTGCCAGCCACTCCAAAGGCAGCCTCAAATCAGAATTCCTCATACCTCCCTTGCTGGATGAACTAAAATATTTCCAAAGTAGCAGCAAATATGACTGTAAAAATGTCCATGCAAAATGCAGATGCCCTTCTTGTTGCTGTGATCTTCTGAAAGAAATGGGATCGCGGCCTCCTCTGGGCTCTGTTTGTGAGCCCTGGAGGGGAGGGGGCAAAGGCCACAGACATCTTGCTGGCTTCTCCCAAGAGCCAGAAACATGTCAGCTCTCAGCAACATAACTCTTCTTTTTCAGATAAACCTGGTCTCAGGGCCAGGTGTCACATGAATAAAAATAAAATACAGTAGAGTAAAATTTTGGCTAATACTGACTGTTCCCTACTCAGAGTTGGTAGGATGAGGATACAAACAGCCATAGAAAAGTGATGGTACTCTATAATAAATTGCAAACATATCATTTAATGTTATTTTTAAAAATGGAGAACGAAAGCAGTGAGCTTAACAGTGAAACTAATGTGCTTATCTTGACTTTTGGAGGGAAAATTTGAAAGGAATGGTTAAGCTGGAACCCCCAGTATAAAATGGTCAGCCATAAGAGAAGGGGTTGAATGTAGACCCAGACAGACCACCTAGCCTTCTTTCCCATATCACCCCCTTTTAAGTGGTGAAAACAAAACACCAAGCTACCAAGAAACTGCCCTTCCTGTTGAATGTGCTTGCGACTTTATGACCCAAGATTCACATATCCAGGAAGAGGCACCCAAAGATCTAGTGCTGCAGACACTGCTCAGCAGAATAAACAGCATGTTTCCAAAGTAAAGCAGCATCTTAAGTCTGCCTAAGCACCAGTGTTAGAAACTAGGGTTCCAACTGCCCTTTCTGGAACCCTACACCCCTGCAGCATGAGATGGAGTGAGCGTTGACACATTAGAGCATTATTTTGAAGCATTACTTTCTGGCTTTTTATTGGCTATTACTGTCAGGTGAAAATCATGGCATATAGTGTAAAAAAAGGCAAAAATCATGAAACTGACACAGTTTTTACAAAAATCACATTTAAAATATTATAGACATTAACTTTGACTTGGAGTTTAGGAAATGTTTCAAAAGGGGTACTTTAGAATGGTGACTATAGGTACCCTGTGTCCTGTGAATCTCATTTTTCTATCTGTGACATTGAAACCAGTGCTTGAAGATTGCAAGCAAGCTGGGATGGAGAAAGGTGATATTGTGCGTGCTTCAGCCCTGTAAGGCATGGTTGCTAAGCTACTCAGGAGGCATGGCCCAGGCTTAGGAGCCTGAGCATTGATGTTAATGATGTATTTCACATACTGAAGTCTCAGGAGTCATCACAGCCATTACTCTCTGATTTTGCCCAATGTTCACACAAATTGTTGAATTGTTTTAAAAAGGAAATCAGTGCTGTGAATCTGAGTCAACTAAATGCTTTTGCTTTGTGTTCAGCCAAGATTTGCAGCCTTTTTTCAGAGGTTTTACAGTTTTCAGAAAAAACATTTCTAATGTGTCTAATGTGTCAGTAGTAGTAAATGCTTTAAGTTTCCTTGGTAGAGTCAGTATTATTTGAAGGAGTTGGGAAGGCAGTCTGAGGCTGTGACGAGTCTCCTTACCTCCCAAATGATCAAGATGCCAACCCCAGCTCGCAGGCCATTCAAGGCAGGCGTAACGTACCATAGGTTTTCTCCCTTTGATCCACACACCCTTCTCCTGGGGGCTGGAAGAACTGTGAGGAGAAAGGGAGCTCTTGAAGTTGAAGCAACAGTGAGGGAGAAAAACCATTCACCCCTCCCCCCTACTATGGCTGAGGACTGGCTTCTGAGATAGTTTAGGAAACTGACAAAGCCATGAAGGAATGGCTCAGCTATCGGCCATCTGGACATCCAGCAGTGTCTATCCATGTCCTTATCTTTGTGGGGCTCTTTCTAGCTGGACACACTAGATTCTGCTGCCAGGTCCAAGGCCTCTGGAGAAATCCAGGCTGGGCATGCATGTGTGCAGGGAGAACCACACAGCATAGCTGTGAGGCCAGGAGCCAGCCCTGCAGTGTGCCCCAGGGAAGACACAGCATTCAGGAGGGTCCTATGGAAGACACTGCCCTTCCCATTCCCCTCATTGAAGTAAACTTTGGGGACAGGAAAATAACTGCACTTTAGGTGGTCAGCACAGGGAAATGAGACCAGCCAGACTTCCTTCCTTGTCTATTATGAGAGAATGAGACACACCAACATCTGACAGTTACAGGCTAGATTTAACATACCACTCAGGCACTATCTTTAACAATCACTTTCATTAACTAAAATTGGGTTTCTAATATTTTTTTAAAAGAACCAAGAAGGAATGTACTGTTTCCTGTAGCCAAGTAGGTCAGGTCAGGCAGTCTGCATGTCCATCCAGGCACTCCTTCCCTGTCATCATCGACAGACCGCCTGCTGTCCTGCCCTAAATGGTGGGGTCAGCCTCCCATCCAGGCGAGGGCAGCTTGGCTCTGAGCCGCCTCAGATCCAAGCCAGGCCCAGGGCCCAATTTCTGAGCTCTGGCATTTCCATTAACCATGCCTTAAAGGAAAGCGGGCAGGGGCAGTCATTTTATCTGAGTTATATCTGAGGATGTTTGATGTTCAGTTCTAACTCTACATGCCCAGGGGAACCCCAGCACTGGCTTAGGCACTGTGCAGCACTCAGGGTTAGGGGGCCACATGCACTCTTGCCTTCAAAGAGATTATACTCTGATGAGCATATACCATGAGTAAAGAATAAGGGTTTCCACGGACATCCCCACCACAGGGAAGACTCGAGTACTGCTTGTATC
Organism: Theropithecus gelada; assembly: GCF_003255815.1. Lineage (NCBI taxonomy): Eukaryota > Metazoa > Chordata > Mammalia > Primates > Cercopithecidae > Theropithecus > Theropithecus gelada. Next base: position 131,782,286 of record NC_037673.1, on the reverse strand, counting down.
AGAAGCTGGCCCAGCAAAGCCAATGAGGTTAGGATCATCAGATCCCGGTGCTGGAAGGGATCTTGAAGGTCCCTTGGCTACGACCCTTTCTGCCCACTGCGCAGCCACGTGGGACCCTCTCCTGCTCTATAACTGGCAGTGCCCTATGGTTACTTTCCTCAGTGGCTAACGGTCTTCATAGCTGCTTTAAATTCTTCATGCTGTGGATTAAAACTTAGTTTTCTATCTTTCCCGATGATGGTACAAAGAAGCAGTCACCTTATTCAAATTCTGAAACCATTAATGATCCTTATTCCTCCCAGAAAATCAGACTAATTTGGGGAATTTTTACAGTTCCCAGAATTCTGATTTCCTAACCCACAAGGACCACTTCTCTGCCATGTACTTCAGATGGACGCACACCCCTCTGGCTGATAAACCCCACTGGATCTGACCCTGGCTGGTGGGAGGGGACCCTGGGGCCTCCTAAGACTGGACCTCTGTCTTGGCTGTATCTCACTTATTCATTTGTGACTGGACAGTGGGAGCCTGTCCAGAAACATGTGTACCGGTCCATTTGCACCCTATGCTCATGGGCTTTCTTCTGTATAGTGGAGCTACTGGCTTCGTTCATGATCATCTCGCTGTTGGCTTCTGCCCACTGGCCCACCTGCCAAGCTGATTACCCATTTGTCCTTCCAAAGTACTTGAATTAATTTGTCTTCTCCCCTTCCCATTCTCTTCCCCTGATGCACACATCCCAAGCACACACTTTCTAGTGAAGATTGTTTAAAAATACATATTTGTACACATTTTATAGCAACAAAACTTTTGTGGCTCAGCCTTATACCCTAAGGACTTCTGCTGAGCCCCAGTGCATAGCAGAGCATAGTTGGAAAATCACAACTCTAGCCTCATCCACAGATGTGAAGAGTGAAACAGCACTTGGTTGGCAGGAAATCCTCAATGCTGAGTAGTAGTGGCTCCCTGAGGTACTATAGTCTGTACTTCCAAGAGTGGGGCTGCCTCTGGTCAGACAGGAAGGTAGTGAGTCCAACGGAAGCTGGGAATTCTCCATGAGCTTGAGTTCTGTTCACAACTGTTCCCTTGCTTCAGCAAAGCCAAGTTTCTCCCAGAGAATCCCATTCCCCTAGACAGAGCAGGTGGTTCTCCCCAGGAGAGAGTCAGATACAGGCCAGTGTGGGGGTCTTCCTGGCTAGCTGAAGCACAGCCCGCCAAAATAGCTGCTTTTCCAACGAAGCATTTCTGAATATAACACCAGAAGCATCTATACAATTGGAAAAAATTGTGTGAATTTTAAGGATTGAACATGTATTGTTTTAAACAAAGGAATTTATAGATGCCTTAAAAGCATACACATCCACATTACACTGAGTGGATCGAGTCTTTTTCTCATTTGCCTGCCTTCCTCACCAACCTGCCTCTTCACACTGTGTGAGGTGTGTTTTGGTGGTGTGTGGTGGGGGGAGTATTGGCTTAATTTGAGTTTTTATAAATAGCATTTGCTTGGAGTCAAATGCAGAACTAAATAATAGAGTAAAATCCTTGGCCTTGTTCTAAATCCTGAGAGTTCACTTGCCTTACCCTAAGGCCCCCCACTCTGTGCCCACCCACACCCCTCCTCCCCGATGGCAGCAGTCAGGCCCCAGCTCCCATGCTCTTTTCTGTGCCTCTGACCTGGTGCCAGGGCCCTGAGCTGCTGAGAGCTTTGCTTTGTGAGATCACCCCCATGGCTTTCTTCAGCTTCAAGGGTGTGGGTGGCCTCTAAATCACTCTGTAGTGCTAGGAGCAATAACCCAGAAAGTCCACATGAATAAAACTTGGTCCTCTTCTCTGAGTCTTTAACCAAAAATGAAGTCCACTGCCCTGGCCAGAATTCTTCTTTGGCTGTATGACAAAACTTAATTCCACAACTGTTTCCTCCCAGAGGATGACTCTTAGTGTAAGCACATCCCTCTTTGAGAATCTGACTGCTTCTGGCAATCAAAAATGTGGGTTTATATTTCCGATGCTTCTGGAGTGCCAGGTTTTTTGTTTGCTTTTGTTTTCAAAAAAATGTTTGGCCTTAGAAATGCAGCAACTTGCTCTGTTGCCAGGAGCTTCCCTCCCAAGTGTCTTGTGCACAGCCCTCTCCTGGGTGAGCTCCTGGACAAAGCCTCATGCCCTGGTAAACCCTGCAGACCGCAGCCACTATTCTGGCCTAGGTCGTAGTCTTGAGCACCAGCTCTGCTGGGGCTACTTAGGCATTGTAGTTGTCTGCAGGTGTTAGGAATTTATGTTACTGAAGCGTGAGCAATGTCATTGTGAGAGCATGTGCAAAAGCAAGCTTCCCTGCAGGTGCTTGTACCTAAAGAAAAGCAAGGGGAATAGTAGGACCCAGAACAGCAGTCCTAGGCCCATTAATTCTCCTTGCCCCTCTGACAGAATTTCAAACTCGGGATTCCTCAAATACTCAGATGCAGGGTTGCCATTGTAACAGAGTAACAGTGGCTGGGGTACACCCATTCAGTGGCTCTTCAGAAAGAACAAATTCATTGGTTGGATATAACACTTAAGGAAAATGCTCAATAAGCCACCCACTGAGTCTCAGAGCAACCTGACCAACAAGGTGAAAACCATTTAAAAGACACATTGTCTTGCTTGGAGAACTTTCCTCCCCTGGGTTTCACCAGGGAACTTCAGCATTACATGACTAATGAACACGTAAATTAGATGTTACTAAGCAACAGACTGTTCTCACTTCTTGCCACCCTGAGCAGGGCAGGGAAGCCAGCCAGCAGTCACAGTGATGGGGACAGCCTTAAGGACCCATAGTCACTTGGAAGACAATGGCAGAGCCCTTAGGGGTTTGCCCAAGCCAGGTAGGATGTTAGCACCAGCCCAGGACTCAAGGGTGAGGACAGTCACACCAGCCCCCACCCTCAGCAATGCGTACTCATTCTAGGTCCTGATAGCTGCCTTACTTTGGCCCCCAGATCACAAGTCCCTTTAAAGGAAAGTTGATCTCCTCGTCGAATGTGGCTTGTGCTTCCTTTTGCCCCAGGCATCACCCACATGCTCTGAACATTCATTCTAGTTTGCTTGCTCCCGCATCCCGAGCAGCATTTGAGTCTTATGTTTGAAATGGGTTCATTTGAGCCAGCAACTCCCTGCTTCCCTTTTGTGCCTCGTGCACTTGGAGTGTCCACTGCCCTTTACCTGTATCCCAAGGCTCCTTCTCTGAGACTTCCCAGCTCTCCTGTTATTTCCCACCTCATGCTTTTCTTTGCAGCTGAACCTTATTCACAGTGAAATCAGTAATTTAGCCGGCTTTGAGGTGGAGGCCATAATCAATCCTACCAATGCTGACATTGACCTTAAAGATGACCTAGGTAATTGGGGACGGGGTTCGGCACCACCAGCTGTCAGATGAAAAGTTATGGAACCCAGAATTTAGGCGTTTCATCTTCCCAGACTTTACAGTGGTCAAGCCAAATTTCCAAATCCAAGATTGATATTTGAGTGTAGACACTGAATATCGACTTACTCCAGGCCATTCCAAGTGTAAACGGTCTGTTTTATTAAGTGTGATTGGCTATTCTCTCCTCAGTTGCAAATATATTGCCATCTGAATTCTCTTCCATAATGATCAAACTGACTGCTGGTTACTTGGGGAGGGATTTTTAAACGTGTTGGTTTTTGTTTGTTTTTTTTTTGTTTTTACTTTAGAACTGAAAAATCTCAGGTAACTACAAAATGATAGTTTCTCCATTTAAACCTTAATTAGAAATGACAAAGCTTGAAAGAGAAGACAAGCCACATCAGTATGCTATTAAGCTGTCTTTAGCCCACAATTTACTACCATCACTTCAACTTTTTTTTAGAACTGAAAACAGTATATGACTGAATGCCACCTTCATGAATTATTTGACTAGAGGATGGTATTAAACAGAAGGGCAATATCTCCAAGCGAGTTCTTACAGAGGAAAACTGCCCCAGAGCCATGGTGTCTCCCTGTTCAAGACGGTGGATGGTACAGGGCAGGCTGAGAGGTGCACCTTAAGTGTCCTGCCTCTATGGCTTTATCTTTGCATATGTGGCAGTGTCAGCTCAATGGCACGACAGGGCTCCTCTGCTGCTCTTCGAAGTAGAGGCTTGCCAGGGGAAATAGGCACACAGATGTAGCCTCCTTCCTAACCCTCAAGTGCAATCTATTTTGTATCCCTTGAGCTCTCAGCTTCCGCTGTTTTTGTCAGATAGCAGACTTCCTTACTGGGAGATACACTCATTCCATGAGCCCAGGCCTGACCCACACGAACTGGGTGTAACAGTGGGCTGAAAACATGAGGACTGGACTCAAGAGTGTCCAGCTTGAACTTCTTTTCCAACTGCCTTATACAGATACTCAAAAAACAAAACAAAACAAAAAACCACAAGCTAGAAAAAGCAAGGATTCTATCCAAAGCACATTTTATACTAAAATACAAAGGCCAGGTGCAGTGGTTCACACCTGTAACTCCAGCATTTTTGGAGACTGAGGCAGGAGGATTGAGTGAGGCCAGGAGTTGGAGGCCAACCTGGGTAAGATAGACCTCATCTCTACAACAAGTCAAAAACTTAGCTGGGCTTGGTGATACGTGCCTGTAGTCTCAGCTACTCGCTCGGGAGGCTGAGGCAGGAGGATTGCTTAGGCCCAGGAGTTCGAAGCTGCAGTGACCTATGATTGTGCCACTGCACTCCAGCCTGGGCAACAGCAAGACCCTGTCTGTAAAAAAACAACAAAAAAATTAAACTGTAAATATAAGACACGCTAGAGTAAGAGATGGGCCTGGAAAAATATTGATAGAGATCAGCCCATATGTTGAGGGGAAAAAATAAAGGCAATCCTCTACATATATCAATACTGTTTTCTGGGTTTTCAAGAGAAATCCCTTGAAGGTAGACAAAATGGTAAATGTCACAAGAATAAAAATCAAAGCCTGCAAGTTGACTGCTGCAGACAGAATGGAGAAACTTGTTGTTTTGGTTGGCCTGATGGTCCACTTTTTTTTTTTAAACAGATGCCATGTTTTAGTAGCCTTCTCAGTGGGATGCCAACTTTATAGGCTTTTGCGAAGTGAAACGGGGCATTCATTTTATTTCTTTTAACCTTTGGAAATGATCTCATGTGTGTGTTTCTCTTTTTTTGGACTTGTCATTCAAATGTTTAATTTAAACATGTCACATTTGATATTCCTCCTCCTCCTGTCCTCACCCCCATCCACATGTGCGCACACTGCGTGGACTGATTGCCCCTTGGGCTCATATGTTGGAATCGACCAGGTAGGCCAGCCCTGCCATTGGGGCGTTAGTAAATGTGCCTGTGCGTGGGTCTCGGTCCAACACAGTTGATATACATTTGTTTACCTGTTATAGTTGCAAGTTGTACAGGCTGACATTGCCTCGATCGACAGTGATGCTGTCGTTCACCCGACAAACACTGACTTCTACATCGGTGGTGAAGTAGGTAATGCCTAGCCGGGTGCTGCCGAGTGTGTGTGTGCATGGTCAGTCGGCCGCTGCAGACAGCTTGATCCTTTGACAGCTATGCAGGGCTGCATTCATTTCACACTTCCAGCTGTCCTGACCTTCCCAAGGTCTCCTGTCCCTGGGTTGTGAACCTGAGTAATAAAGCTAGCTGTCAGCCAGGATGTGATGCATCACATCCTGGCTGATGCAGCTCACAAATGGACATTTCTGGTTTGAAAACTGGTTCAGCAGAATCATTTCTTCACCTGCCCCACAAGGCACAGCTTTGTTGGAGACTGGGTTCACAGATGATTTCAGCTGCAGGAACAATACAGTCACATGGACCAAGTGGCATCCAAGACCACCTCCATGCACTCTGAAGAGCAGACAAACACAGATGCCTGTGCACAGGTCACCACCCCCACCCCCGCAACCCCTGCCAATCTGTCTCCATGTCAGAAGCACGCTTGTTCCTGAAAATGGCCTTAAAGCCTCAGGTGCACAAGGAGGACCCTTTCCAAATGCTTGCCCACACTTAGGGTTCTCAGACTTCAGGTGCATGAAAATCACCTCAATCTGACATGGTATCCTTAGACTACTCATAAGAAACATCATCCTAGACCCAGAAAGCACCTTCCTTTCCCCTGGCAGCTGATAAGGCATTGTAGGTTGATTCCTGGTGTGCTAAATAGCTGAGGGTGGCCAAGACAGAGGGCACTTGAGATGCCATATCCCGAGGCTGCAGATTCCTGGCAGGAGAATCAAACAGTATCCTGCTTTAAGAACACACTGAGGGGCCTGTCTGAGGAGGCGGCACCCACGTGTGATAGAAAAAAGCACAGCTTTGGAGCTAGGTGGAAGGAACTGGAGTCCTACTGTCACCATTTACTGATCATGGGGCCTGGGCAAGTCACTTCACTCCTCAGTGCTTCAGGCTCCCTATCTATAAAGTAATGGTAATGATGGGAATTACATTAAATGTAAGCAAAGCACCTTGTTTTGTAAAGCCTGGCACATGATTGGTGCATGCTGTAAGGTATCACTCATGTGTATATATGATTTTTATGGTAGATGTGCTGGTCCTGAGAGCAGCACTCTGAGTGTGGATTCAAATACCAGCTTCCAAAGTGAATGGTTACATTTCCAGTCAGCAGACAGTGAAGTCATCTGGAAGGATGAGGAGATCGGGATTTTCACAAGGGTCCTGGATGCTAGATGTGCAGTAGCTCACAATCTCTGGCTGCCCAGCTCTGCTTGGCATCACTAGCAAAGACTGCTAGTTCAGTTTTCCCCAGCCACTGCAATTTGGACTAACCACTCTCCTGGGTATTTTGGATTTTGGACATGGATGGAAAGACAAACTGGATGGAAAGTCAGAATTTGCCAAGTCTGCCAGGCCAAAATGAAATCGGGCTGTAGGCAATTAAACTCCCCTTTCACAAGACTTTGGAGGAGTTAAAGAGCTCCAAAGTTAGGCAGCTTAAGAGAAAGATGCTTCCTTTTTTAACCAAATGAACATTTGATGGGAGGGAAGTGCTTATTTAGAGAAAAATAAATAATTAAGGGCTTGTCTTTGTCATAGCTGGGAGTTACTAAGGCCTGGCTTCATCCTGCCATCCAGGACATTTGGTGAAATGGGAATTATGCAACTTCCTAGGCAAAAGTATCTTACCCAGGTCCAGGGAGAAGAGAAAGTTGACCTGCCTGCTGCAGGCTGAGGAAGGCCGTGCCCAGCAGGATTAGCCATGCCAGGAAGCAGAGTTGCAGCTTTGAGACAGGGCTGAAGCCTTGGGGGAATAACAGGCAGACCCAGCTGTGCCACCCAGCAGAGCCCAGTCCTTCCTGAATTGTGACTGGAATAGATCTCTTTGGAATAAGGATGGTGCTAATGCTTTTCCTCTGACATGTTTGCCTACAACCCATTGATAAGCACAGGGGGGGAATTATTAGCTTCCAAGCCACAGGAGCAACCTGGGTCCAAAAGCTTGCCCAGGACCCTGGCACACATCACTCACCGACAGTGTCACACTTGCAGAAATCTTCAGCAGCTTCAGACATCCCAACTGGCCAAGGCAGAAAGACTGCCAGATCAGAACCCAGTCTTCCAAAGCCCCGCAGGGCTTTTTCTGCCCAGCGGACCAGTCCAAACCAGTACTGACCCCAGATATCTTTTACAATGCCAATGCTAAACCAGATTCCTACATGGCCTCAATTGGTTCCAGCTCCCACCTTGATGTGTGAGAGGAGAAAAGAGGAAGCTAGTAATCACTCCATTTCTCATATTTGGTGTGAAGTCCCGAGACTGCTGGAAGAAGGAATCCGAGTGCAGGAATGCTTAGCCCCAGTGATTAACTTTTACCCATCAAAAGTTCTTTCTAACAGTGAAATAGACCACAGGCCTAGCCTGACATTTGTCCAAGCCTAAATTTTCGCTTAGGCTGTTTTGAACACTGATACTTATGCCTGCTTTCTAAGCATGAAAATAATGTTCTTGTTCTCATGGGAGTAACACATGTTTATGCTTGGGGGCAAATAAGCCAATTGCTTTATGATTAACCCTGGAGTTAAGCCTCAAAAGCAAGAGTCTTACAATAAGAGTGTTGACAATATGGTTGAAAATGGGCCTGTTTCTTGTTAAAAAGTACACGTGTGTCTACATGAACATGTGCATACATATGTGTGTGTAGGAGTCAAGTCCTGACTGGGTTGATTGCCTGCAATCTAGGGTTCAGTTTTTAAGTTTGGGAAATGCATTTAAGTGTATTTTAACTTGGAAATTTCACTTTTAATTAAAGCAATATTTATAAGTAAAATTTTTAAACACTCTTCCTAAGATAAAATACCTTTAATTATAAATCAGCCCATTTTCTTAAATATTTTAGAAAGGAGTTGGTAATCATGATAAAGTAAAAACGATATTTTACCTTCAAATTTCTCAGTTCTCACCAAAGAGTTAAAATTAATAAAGAATGAGAACCCTAACTAGTCCAGCCTCCAGTGTTTTTGTTGCCCTGCCTCAAGCTGGAGAATGGGTTTAAGCGTGAAGGCTAGACTGGGCCCCGGGGCAGCAGTGTGTGGAATCCAGCTGGTTCTGGCTCCAGATTCCTTTTTCTCAGCTGCAGGGATAGTTTAGGTGAACCTGTATTGGGGTCTCACTTGCCTGGGTTGCATCCACTTTGTGGTGGTGGAGTTGGGCTCTAAGCCCCCAGCCTGCTTCCTCCAGTGCATGGTCCATTCAGCTGCCACCTCTGATGCTGACTTTACTAGAAACATGCAGCAGCAACAGGTGTGACATTCTCACTCTGCCATTTAAAGTCTGTGCTGCTTTTCAGGACAGGTAAAGGCAGGAGGGCAGTCTGAGATCATGAAGAGTAACACAAAATCCTACCTCAAGGATGCTAAGTTTGTACCACCCTCTCTCAGACACAGCTGTGAGCTCCCCTGGGCTGTGGCTGCTGGTCATATTTATCTGTACACCCCAGGTTTCCTACAGCGGGTGGGTACAGGCCCAGTCCTAGCCATTAGCCCTGGTTTGTATTTGGGACAAGGCCCAAGTTGTTTTCTCTTCTTCCCAGACACCTCCTGGGGTTAGTTCACCCCTGCAGAACAAACATTCAAAGGAGGCAAGTTTCACTAAGATAATTAGCCCTAATCATCGCAGGGTGACTCCAAAGAGAATTTGGGCTGGTGCATTCCGATATACCTTGACCGTCCCGTACCAGAACTGTGCCAGGTGCACCTGGAATTTTCCAAGACAAATGTGAATCTTAAGGGGAGTATTTTGTCCTCCTGTGAGGAAAAGTACTTTAAAATATGCAAAACTGAGGAATCAGAGCTTAAGGAAGACTCAGACCCCATTTTAGCCAAACTTGAAAGGCTGATCTTGTTGCTAACTTTGATTGCCACTTGCTATCCCACATGAGTATCAACTCAGAGTTCTCATAGGTGTTGGTGATCTTGTTTGGGAACTTGGTTTTCACAGCAGAAATTAATTACTTAGCAAGTGCCCTAATTGAAGAAAATACATTGCTCCCAACCTCCATTGGCTTTTATTAAAGAATCTGGTCCTGAGCAGTTAGACATCCTCCTTTCCAAGCTTTTTATAGCATACAGATTAATCTTTAAGCTCTGCTTCTGATGTTGCCCTTCTTTACTGAAAACAATTCTGAATCATTAGTGTAATTAAGAAAATACCGTCTGAGGCCATTTTTATTTTGTATTTGCATATGAGACCAAAGCTGCAAAACAGGAGCTAAGCACGGTAATAATGCTGGTCCAAAAAGGTGGCCAAGTATGAACACTTCCTTCTAGGCCTACTGCCAGGAGGAGAGCTGGCCTCTCGATGGGAGCATTGTATGCTGCTGAAACCTCCTTACTTGGGGGTTCTCCCCAGAGACAGAGAAGAAAACCCAAGGCAGGCATTAGTCTTGGAAACCAGTACCAGCTGGTATCTCATGCCAGTGAAAAGCATCCAGGACAAGCATGTCTGCAAAAAAAAAAACAAGCATCTCCTGTCTCTTTCACATCTCTGTCACATCCGTGATCACCCTGAGTCAGACCCAAATAAGGGGCAGCAGAGACAGCCAGATGAAGCAGCAATGTGAGTGTAGTAACTGGTGATGACAAGCCCTTCTCAATTTTACTTTACTAACTCAGCCAAGGCTTAGTTCCTGTTTTGCAGCCTGATGGAAATTTAATAGATCATTTGAAGTATGTAATCACCTGACATGCTAAGTGTCTGTGTGTGCCAGAGACACAGAATGGCAACCTGACCCCACCCTGTCCTTGTCTAGGAAACACGCTGGAGAAGAAAGGTGGCAAGGAGTTTGTGGAAGCTGTCCTGGAACTCCGGAAAAAGAACGGGCCCTTGGAAGTAGCTGGAGGTGAGGTGGGAAAGCCACCGTGCTTATTTGGTTGTGGCACATGCAATATTAGGAAAACCATTTTGTGAGATGGCTTAGAATTTAGAGGTGCATGGCAATATAGCCGCATCTTCAAGATGGAGGCCAAGGACAGCCTGTAGCTTTATAACTTAGAGTTTCATCACATGCAGGTTGTCTGGGAAAATCACCTTTGAATTTCTTTATTACTTAAAATAGCTCCTATATGTTTGATGTCTAGATCTCAAATTTTAAGAAATTATAGGAGCTGAGTTTGGGACATCTAAGAGCTGAGAGGGAGTGATACTGAGCCATTTGCAAAACTGCTGGTGAGAGATGCTAATTAAAAATCTTCAGCCATCCATGTTTGTAATAGGAAACGTATAAATATACATTTCTCATTTGCCAATTACACCTTCCCTGGTATAAGGGGAAGAAAACAACTTGGCATCTGATGTGGGGAGAATTATTGCTAAGACCTGGAGGCAGGGTACTTCTTACTGCTTCAGGCCTGAATTTAGGTGGTCATTTGGGGTATACAGGACAGAGGACCTCCTGAGGACCTGAGAGTTGAGTCAGTGGGGAGGCCCGGCTCCACCACCAACTGTGTGAGGACAGATCACCCATTTCCTCACTTTGGGCTCTGGTTTTCTCTTCTTACTACCCAATTCCAATGCCTATCCTGTCTTTTAAATCCTCCGTTTTAAAAATGAATCTTAACTAAAGTTGGACATTGATAATTTTCGCATAAGCTCTCTCTTGGAGGGTCCACCAGGCCTTGCCCCGCCCCTCTATTCCTAGTGACAAATGACACCCCTTTCAGGCTAGTCTCAGGATCCAGAAGGATTCCCTTTGCTGATCTGTGCCTTTGACCTCTGCTCTGCCACTTCTGTTTTGCCTGCAAGGGGCATGACATACAGGGCACTAATTACAAAGTTCTTCCAGGCAGTACCACCAAAGTCCCACACTGTACAAGGGAAGGCATACACAGTTTTAACTACCTAGCCAGGGGCAGCTGGCCTTTTGCCAGTCCCTTTAAAACACCTGTTTGACCAGCCTGTGGGTCTCTTCCCATCAGGGTTCCAGCTTGAGTACTGCTGGTAGCCCTTGGCACAAGGCCTGGTAGGAGGCAGCCTGGTGCTGCCATGTACCAAACTCTGTGGGAAACCTCAGCCACAGCAGATGCAAACCCATTAGGTGTAGCATGGTTCAAGATACTTTTGCTTGTTTCAATAACACTTTTGTTTTTGATTTTAACAGCTACTTTAGAAACTGCTTTAAAATAATTTTGAAAGTATAAAGAGGCAAATAAAACATATTCCTGTTCCACTGTGCAAAGATAGTCACTGTTAATGTTTCTTTCCAGTCCTTTTCTATGCATAGTTTAGCCATGACTTCTCATGGGGATAAACCCACTGGTTTAATTCAATGCCATAATGTCAGGTTTTTGTAGGTCAGCCTAGAGTTCTCAAGCCCAATCACAAAGCAGAGCCAGGACTCAAATTCATGCCCTGTGACTGAGCTGTTTCTACTGTACCATGAGACACTACCCACAAATCGCTCCTTCTCCAGTATCTACCACACGACCATAACAACACATACCCCTTGTAAAGATATTCCATTAAAAAAAAAAAAAAAAAAGGGTTTCAGAAATACGCAACCAAATACAAAAAGTTTGGATGTTTTACTTTAGCAGTGGTATGGAGACTCTAATGTGCTCCTGTATAGAAGCATAGCATGCAGCACCCCCTAAACCCAGTGCCCCCAAAACCTTCTTTGCAGAGCATCTATGGACGGGGATTCTGGAACATGCTCTGGGAGACATGGTACTTTGCAGTTTGTGGCAGACCCCAGGCCTGTGTCCTTAGATCTGGCAAGGGAAAGGCAAGTCTTTTTGGTGGAGATGTATAGCTGGAAAGGGGCCCCTCTTCTCTCCTAGGAAAAGAAAAAACAGTTCCTTAAAAACTAAGCTAATTCTGCCACAAACAGGATCAGTTATTCACACAGTGAGGCCATCTTCAGCAGGGAGAAGACAATGGCAGCGGAGATGCTGGTCAGTTTGCTTAGCAGATCATTTAAAGCAGTTGCTTTCCTGGTAGCTTTGTCCTGAATTGGGTCTGGGAGATTTAGAGAATACATCATAGTAGAGACAAATACATCATATTGGTGTGCAAGTCGATAATTAGCACACCAGTCGACTTAAAGAAGAAGGGTTGGAAACCCAAAACAATTATTTTAAGGCTGCAGATGTTCTGACATGTTTAGTTGAGTTTGTGTTCAGTTGAGTTAGATGGGTAAGGCTCTGCCTCTGGGAGAACTGTGTAAGCTTTCTGAGAGTGGAGAGAGGCTTACTACGAACTTGGTCGAAATTCCTGGTGGTGACATATTGTAATGCCAACTTTCCAAGGGTGTGGCTTGGCTTGGCTCCCCTCTTCAAGTGAAAAGACTAAATGATGAGCAGTTCTTGGCTCGAGCTCACGTTGGAATCACAACGCAGCAGACAGCTGTGGAACTCCTCAGACACAGGCCATTGGAGGGCCCAGGAAGATGTATGGTGGCAGGGGAGTGGGTCTGTGTTTGGCATCTTGTGCTTTGTAGTGAACCAGAGCTCACTATTTCTGTTTCATCCCCCCACCACTAGCTGCTGTAAGCGCAGGTCACGGCCTGCCTGCCAAGTTTGTGATCCACTGTAATAGTCCAGTCTGGGGTGCAGACAAATGTGAAGAACTTCTGGAAAAGACAGTGAAAAACTGCTTGGCCCTGGCTGATGATAAGAAGCTGAAATCCATTGCATTTCCATCCATCGGCAGCGGCAGGTAGGGGCACATGCTTGTTACATATCAGTCATGGGTGTGTCTCTCTGCGCACACATCGCCCATAATTGTGGTGCTGTCACTCTGTGCAAGGCCCGCGGAGGCTGCCTTAACCAAGGAGACCAGAAGCACGACATAGGGAAGAATGCAGACATTAAATGATGGTGAGGGACAATCAGAGAGATCCAAATCCCAAGGATGATATAAAACTTCAGTTTTGATAGCAAATGTCATCACAGAAGGGGACCCCAGGGTGTACTGGGACCACAGAAATGGCGCCTCAGAGAGCAAGTTTTGAAGGGCACAGTGACTTAGATGGGTGGAGAAGATCTGGAGGTATGAATAACAGGGATACAAATGAACAGCTTGGCTGTCTCAGAATAAGTCTATAGCTGTGTTACAGTCTGCCACCCAAACCACAGTATTCTTTGGATAAAGCCCTCTACCCCTTTCCTTTCTACTCACAAGCATCTTCCACCTCCTGAGAACCTGTGTCTCTACATGACTCACTGTCTTACTGCCCTAGGTAACCCTGCTGGTCTGCTAATGAGGTAATGGGACCTGGTGGAATGGAATGGGGAATTACGTGAGATTTAAACAGGGCTGGGCCCTACTCCACTTCCTGTCCCAGAAAATCCCCAGGTAGACTCACCAAGGTCTTCACGAGCAATACAACTGCCCCTAAGACATACACATACCCAGAGGACCACCATGGGAGAAGCCTAGTTTTTCGACAGCTGATGACGCAGGTAGGGCTCAGGGCAACCCCCTCAATACCTCCCTGGTTGTACACCCCGAAGATGTCAGCAAATAACCTATCAGGTTCCTGCCTGTTGGAGCAGCACTGCACTCTGGCTTAGGGGTCAGGCCTGGAGTTGCGTCCTGGCTTGGCCACTAACCAGGTGAGTGATGACATGTAAAGTAATCCCTTTCTGAGAAGTTGGCATAATAATCCCCCCATGCAGTGTCTCAGGGTTGCTCTAGAAATTAAAGGAGCTCTTAGAAGGCAGAGTGCTTTCAGAAATGTGTCCCATGATGCAGACATGAGGACCTGTCAGGGCAGAGCCACCTCTGAGATTGTGTCCCACTGCCCATCACTATTGTCCTCCCTACCAAGGGTCTAAGTCCAAGGCCTCTGGAAGGCTCAAGGTCTGCATTGGGCACTGGAGCAAAAAGAAACTGGCCTTTAGAGGCTGCAGCTGTTAACAACTTGCGCCCAAGAGGAGCCATAACCTGGGGTTCTGTGTTGGCAGATGGCTCACTTTGGACAGAGTACCTGCCACTGCTCCTGGGGCTTCCCATCCCAGCTTGTGAGCCTTCTGGGGTCTCTGCCCATCAGCCCCTCCCAGCACCCAAGGAAGGCAGGGCTGTGTAGCACCAACTGCCTGTGACCCTGCAGGCTGTCCTGTCCTTCTGGGCGAGCCTGAGCAACGGTCCTCAGAACCATGTCATGAACTGATAGAAAACTGCTCTCTCAAACACTTTCCTTCCAAACTTTCGAGAGGATAGAGAGTACATTTTGCCATTTTCCGCTTAGGCAGGCCTCGTGATTTTGCCTCCTGCATGCTGCCATCACTGACGTCCCACACCTCAAGTACTGGTGGCAGAACTAGTACGGGGTGGGCTTCCTGTCACTTGACATTCTGCCTAGCAAAAGACCCTGTCCACAGGCAGATGGGCACTGCCACCATTCCCCAGGGCTTTCTGTGGCCAAGGCCATGTGTGACTGGAAGGGCCCACCAGTACCAGGCTCTGGGGGAAAGATCTCCGGTTGCGCCTGAACCTTCTCTGGAGCCTCTATCACTGCCTGCCACCCATTGCTGCCCCCACTTCTCCCAGTCAAGGGAAAAACAGAAGAATGAGCATTTCCTAAGCAGCCCCTCACCAGTCGGTGAGCTATGGGCAGGCTTGCCTCCCCGTTCCCTGGCCTTGCATCTCTGGGCTGTCTGGTCCTGGAGCTCTGTGAGTAAGGCCCCTCAGCTCTCCTGTCCTGTGTGACCTTTGGTTAAATGAATCAACCTCTCTGCCCTGGTCTGCCTTATCAGCAAGTGAGACTGTAGGGACTGCCCTTCCTCACAGATGGTTCTGAGTCTCAGTTAATTAGTGCTTTGGATGCACTTTGATCTGCTCTGATGAAAGGTGCTTCTGAAGAGGGAGGCAATAGGAAACTTTATTGGAGGTAATAATTTCACACCCTTTCATATGGGTATTGAGAAATTTTTAATTGAAGCATAAAAGTAATTCTCATAAAAGAGCATCTGTTATTACAAACTTATTTACATTTTTCATGGAGTAAAAAGTAGGAATAAAAATAATCAATTGAAAGCTTTAAGGGGGGAAATGCCCAAGGCAGCACATGTGTACAGCTACCCAGGCCACATCTGCCAGGCAGACCTCACCCCACAGAGCTGTGTAAATAGCTGCCCTCTCTTTCATGAGTAAAAAAATGGGATTACACCAGAGCCAGCCAGTAAATCACAGTGGGTTTTAGGACGGGAAATAAAACAGCTTGTTTGTTGCATCCAGTGTCTCTAATGTTGGGATTAAAACAGTATAAATGTAAGCATGTTGGGAAAGAGCCGTTGGTAAAGGATCACTCTCTTAGCTGAGGCCCAGCGACACAGCCTAATGTGGAAGATGACCACAACCACACCTGTGTGATGGCTCCCTCCAGCCTGTCGGCCTTGCTGGGGGCAAGTGAGGCCCTGGCATCTGGACATCCTGTCCTCAGTCATTCTGGTCATGATATTTATGGATACCCCTACTCCCTCAGCTCTGTTTCACATTAGGGGTGACCCCTCTCCAGAGGGGTAGTACATAGAGAATACTAGTTTGGGGCTTTGATTAAACTTTCCTTAGATTTATGAGCTTAAAAGGAAAGTGGTTTACTTTTTTCAAGCTACTATTTATGGATATGTGTTGAGCCCCAGGTACTGTGCTAAACCCTTTATCTGCATTATCTCACAGCAACCCTACAAGGTGAGCATTATTATTCCTTTCAAGGGCAAAGAAACTGAAGCATGGAGGGGTTAAGTAACTCATTTGAGGTCAACTTGTACGTGGTAGAGCAAGAATTTGATCGGAAGCCCTTGGCTTCGAGCTGTTAGGCTCATGGAACCCCTGCCTCCTGTCACCACTGGTCAGCCAGACCGCAGATCCTACCTCCTCTCATCCCACCACAGGGCTGTTCCCTGCCTGTGTACTCTCTTTGCATAAAAACTACCTGGGAACTCCCTGACCTGCCCAAGTATAGCCATCAGCCTCTTTCTCCTCCTAACCACTGGCCTCAGAGGTGAGATAAAAGGACAGAAACTCAAAGGCCTTTGGCCTTTGAATAGGGGAGAATTTTTCATTTACCCAAAGCCTGGGGGCCTCGAGTGAGAGGCCACTTTGGGGCTGCCCAATCCCCTCTCTAGCTGCAGGGGGCACAGCTCAGGGGAGTGGTGGCCCCATCACCATTGCTTCTGAATGTTCTCCTTCCTGTATACCGTTGCTCTCGGCTCAGGATCCTAATGACTTGGATCAAAATGGCCTATGTTTGGGGCAACTTCAAACAACCTGGCAATTACTAAAAAATGGTAAAGGCCTAAGAGCAGCCCACAGCACAGTGCGAGGGGGACCTAATCTTAGCAGAAGAATGTCTATACCCTAAGTGACTGACAGACAAAGAATACCAGAATCCACCTCTACTCCTCCCCAGTCATCAAGGGCAAGCTCCCAGTCTGGCTACTCCAGAAAATCTCCCTGGACTCCCAGGATACAGCCTCTTCCCCTGTGACTCTCTGAGGTCCCTAATAAGCTCCTAACCTGGATTTGCTGCATACCTGCCTGGCCCCAGCCCTGGAAAGTGAGCTCACTGAAAACAGGGGTGTGTGGTGAAGCCCCACTCAAGAAGAGGGCTGAACAGAACTGGGATGTGGTCCTTGGTGGACCTAGAGTTCCTGCATGTCCAGACAGGACTGTGGGACAGGCATCCAATGTGTACATCCCCAGCTATTACTGAGCAGGCTGACCCAAGAGGGCATCTTGCACTGGCCCTGGGAAACTGAGGTCTAGTACTCTTGGGAAAGGCAAAGGTCATTACACAACTGGAGTGACTTTAGGGAAAGCTCAGATGTCTGTTTTAGTCTGCTCAAGGTCCCAGCCCTATGGTGTAGGAAACACTTGACTCCAGAGGAACTTAAGGAATATTCCATAAACACAACCCACAGGCCAGATCAGGGGCTGAAGAGAGTGGCAACAACACACAGTGCACTCATCTTCTGGGCGGGGCTGATGGTGGCCGCAGCACTGGCAGCCTCATCATCACCACCATTGTCATCATTGCATAGACCCCTGAAACACCTAATGTCTAGTGGAGGAAACTAATGTTTAGAGAGGTTAATGCCCTGGCCCACAGCAGCTGGGATTCAAACCCAATTCTGACTCTAGAGTGGAAGCCCTTAGCCCCTCTTGCTCTGCAGCATCTGGTCTGAAAAGAGGGCAGTGCAGCTGTAGGACAGAGTGGCCGTCACAGAGGCCAGGCCAGGCAAGAATGGCTATTCAGAGGGGCCGTGGTTATACAAGTAACAAGTGAACCCAGCTGAGAAGCTAAAGATGCAACACCAGTGGGCATGAGTGCGCCTGAAAGTAGTCAGTACTGCGCCGGGGAGCCTCTGTGTAGTCCCTGCTGCTGCATGCCCACAGTCATAGCCAGCAGCTCTCTGGGTTCCGAGGCCAACATTGTTAGCACAGTGTAACTGCAAGGACAACAGCAGTCACCCAGTCACAGCTATCCCAGGGACGAGGGTGGAGGAGGCAGTTTTCTACTGCATGAGCCTTTTAAAAGACCCTTCAAAGCCACCTACTTTATAGACAGTTCCTCTTAACTGAAGACTCTCTGTGCCATGCTTGCTGTGCATTTTCCTGTCCCATACTCTGACTCCATTGCACAGGATGGGGAAACAAGGCACCGAAGCGGGACCACAACTCAAATCCTGTGTGACTCTGGGAAATCCTGAGCTTTTAACCACTCTGCTTCTCTACCCTGGAGGGAGTAGGGCTGTCAGGCCACCCATGCCTCAGAGGCAGACCTGGGTCTGACCTGCCCCAGCTGCTGCGTGTGCTACTGCTGCCTCTGTCTGGAGGCCTCAGGGCTTTGTGTGGAGTGCTCTTGCAGGGCATCCACCTACACATTCCATTTTGCTACAGGCATTCTAACTGGCAGCAAGACATTTTGAGACCCACCAGAAAATGTTAGGAAAGCCGTTACCTCTGCCATTCCTTCCTGGCAGCCTGCGCAGTCCAGAGCAGCCGCAGTCCCATAGCAGGGTTTCTTTCTTAGGCTGTAGCTTCCTAGGACAGAGGGATGGATTTGTCAGCAAAGGGTTTTCCTGGAAACAAATCCAGATTCATGTTCACCCACCAACAATCTTGAAATGCTTGCAAGGCCAGGGACATTCCGGTGGCACAGTCTGCTATTAAATGGGAGTGCAGGCAGGTGTGGGCACTGCAAGTCTAAAACATTTGATGCTGACTTCCCTCCCCCATTTGCAGATCCTCAACATCTGGGTCCACCATGCCAGCTTAGATTATGAAGTCCATGCTGGCTATTTGTAGAACAGCAGTTCTCAAAAGTTGCTAGACCTGCTGAATCAAACTGTTGGGTTTTGACAAGCTCTCCAGAATTCTGATGCAGGCTGAAGTGTGAGAACTGTTGATGTAGAGGAATAGAAAAGAATATTTCCTCACTCAAAGTCACATACCCTTTTGTAAGGATCCAAGGCAGAGGCAGGGAAAGCCCCAGGAGGGGTCTGTGTCAGAAAGCACTGGTCACAGGCAGGAGTGACTGGCACACTTTTGGTGTGTTCCATGGAAACCCCTTGCGACCTCCCAGTCAGCGTGGCACGGCATGGGCCAGGCCACACTGTGTCCGCATCATACCACATCTCACCCAGCTTGTGTGGAATGTAGCTAACCATTGGAGACAGCTGCTTGGGCACGCAGCCCGGCTGCAGCTACAGAAGCCCTGCCCCAGGGCTAGCTCAGCTAGGCAGACCATCAGGTCACCTGACAACTACTATTTGCAACAGTTCCACAGGCCCTCAGCCCAGCCCCCTGTACGCATGTGAGGCTGAGACAGGCAGGAGGGCACCTCACTGCAGGAACCTTGGAGCTGGTAGAGCATAGTCTTGGGCTTCACATGCAGAAAGCAACTTCTCACAGCTCCTCTCAGCACCCTGCAGCCCCCGTTCATCCAGGTCACATCCACAGACGGGATTCTGCCTGCTCCAGAAGCTCTTGGCCCCTTGGCTCAAGTGCAGGCTGCAACAGGACTGAGGAGCCCAGCCCATATCTGGAAGCAGCCTGAGCTGCTGGAAAGATGCCCCCCAAAAATGGAAGACTGAGTTTATCTCCTCAAGCAGTTCCCAACATGGCTCAATCCAGATAACCTGTCCTCTGTGCTCCTTGACTCCTGTGACTATAGTGAAGGCAGCTGTGCCTGGTGTGGGCCAAGATTTCAGATCTGCAAACGGCACTGGTGCCAGAGGAATGACCTGTCTGCTCTCAGCAGAGCCCTTTTCCTTCATTATACATGACACCCACCATCCTGGCCCACCTATTGGTCTAGAATCACCAGGATCTCCCAGGAGGAAGCTGCACAGGTCTACCACCACTCTTGTGACCAGAGCGGCTCTGGAGCTCTGACGCCTCTCATGGGCAGGGTTGTATGCACTGGCTGCTGCTCTGTGGGTGTGCTCTGTGGCTGAGGAGCTGCCACCTGTGTGTGAAGGAACCGTGGGTTGCCCCCCACTAATTAATTGCCCACAGGCTCCTTCACATAGGCTGAGGGCACATCTCTTGTCCTCTAAGAGGGAACTCCACTCCCGAGGCATCCAGAAGCTCCTCAGTCTCCACAAGCTGGAAGCCGTGTATGGTCAAAAGCAAGTCACAAGAGGGTTTCCCCTGTGGCTGTCAAATGCACTGTGCACTGTCAACAGTGGACCACTGAGGTGCTCCAGGGCCAAGCCAGGAGGTTCAGAATGCACAGGCATGCAGTGAGTGAGGCTAGCAGTACTACAGTAGATGCCTACCTTACACCTCTGGAAACCCCTCCACCTGGCAGCAGGTGCCTCATGTGAAGAACTCCAGCTGAAATAGGCGGACTGGCCCAGCGCCTTGGACACCAACACACCCACAGGCTCAGGTGGATCGATGACCGTAGATCTGCCAGTGAACAAAGAGCCACCCATGAGAGCTGGCCCCAGACTCACCCTCAGTATCCTTAACTAAAATGGGACCAGTAAGGGATGTGAATCCAGGGCCACTGGCTCTAAACCCAGGTTTTCACTAGAGTAGGCAAGCTGCCTATCTCCTCCTGGGTCTCCTGGGCTACCCACATGCCATGCTGACCAGGAGCAGCCTCAGGCATACCACAGAGCAGTGAGGGCCAGTCCCGATTTCATATTTTTAAATCCAGAGCATCTACCTCCAGAAATTGCCACATGACATTTGAAGCGGAAATGTATGTGGATTCAAATACATATGGCTTGGAAACTTGGATGATAGCCCTGAGTTGAAGAGCCCACTGCTCCCTTCGTTGTGGCCTCTGGGGTGGTACCGCTGGTGTGTGTTAGAGGGTGGATTCCTGGGCAGTGGCCCCTGGTATGAAGGGGTAACTCTTCTGTGTGGGTGGATAGAGGTCAGTGCCTTCCCAGAGAACCTGCAGCCATTCCCTGGGGCTGACATCGAGAGCCTGGGCTATGGCTCAGGCACTGTGCTAGTCAAATGCATGACAGAAAAAGAAAATCAGGAGCTCACACTGCACTTCGGGGGCTTAATGCACACCACAAAACACTATTCTGTTTGCTGGCCTTCTCTGAAAGCACATAGCACGTCCTTCTGCAGGTGCCAGCTCTCTGTCCAGTTGTCTGTCCCCCGTCCCGTCTTCTGGGCACTGGGCTTTCCCACGCTGGTATACAAGCAGACACAGGGCTCAACAGACACGGACCCAATACACAGCAAGCTGCAGCGCAGAGGTGGCCCGTAGGGTGGGGCTGGTCCCGCGGTCCCCATGGCATCCCAGTTGCTGAGTGCTTGTTTTCTCTTCTCCAGGAACGGTTTTCCAAAGCAGACAGCAGCTCAGCTGATTCTGAAGGCCATCTCCAGTTACTTCGTGTCCACAATGTCCTCTTCCATCAAAACGGTGTACTTCGTGCTTTTTGACAGCGAGAGTATAGGCATCTACGTGCAGGAAATGGCCAAGCTGGACGCCAACTAGGCTGAGCAACGACAGAACCAGCTGCACCATGTACCCCACCTCCAGTTTAAAAGAAAAAAAATCCCCTTCACTCCTACTGGGAGGTGGGACCCCTTTCATTTTCAATTTTGCTCATCTAGGGAAAATAAGGCTTTGGTTTCCAGTTTAATTGTTTTTGACCTTCTAAAATGTTTTTATGTTAGCACTGATAGTTGGCATTACTGTTGTTAAGCACTGTGTTCCAGACCGTGTCTGACTTAGTGTAACCTAGGAGATTTTATAGTTTTATTTTAATGAAACCCTAATTGACGCACAGCAGTGGGGAGAACAGCGTCTTTTACTTGTCGCCGAAGCCAGGAAGCCCCGTTTGTAACCGTGTGTTGTGGTGCTTTATCGTACACCCAGTGGCGTTCTTTTTACTCTAATGTTCTTTTTTTTCCCCCTCAGAAGAATCATGAATTTGCAACAGACCTAATTTTTGGTTACTTTTTGTCTTAATGATGGATTTGAAAATGGAAGATTTAATAAGGCAAAGCAGAATCTGTTGTCCTTAATTATATTTGCAATTTGGAATTTGTGTGAGTTGATTTAGTAAAATGTTAAACTGTTGTTGTGACTGGTGTGTTTCAGTTATTGTGCCTGTGAGTCGCGGGTCCTAAGTTGGCCTCTGCAGTCACAGGATGTGGGAGCAGGGCAGCCCATCCCCCTCAACCCTTGCCCTGCCCCCACAACTCCTTGGATGCTCCACAGTGTTCAGTGCAACCTGGGTGGGTGTGGGCCATTTGCTGGTCTCAGTGGTTTGTAGAGAGAATTTTTATAAAGCCTCACCTTTTGGTTCTGTGGGACCCTTGGGCCAGGGTGTTATCCCCATTCCACAGATGAAGGAGGGAGTATATCAAGAGCCGTGCAGATGGCATGTGGCAGGCTGGCGCAGAGCCAGGGCTCCAGACCCTGAGCCCAGCTCTCTCCTTACCATTGTCCCCTTCTGACAGTCTCTGGCTCAGGGCTGGGCCTGGCCACTTGCTGATGGAGCTGCTGGAGCCTCATGCCCTCTGCCGGGACTGCTGGGTCTGTCATCCCTGCAGGACGGGATCCCTGGCAGAAGGGTGCCGGGAGCTTTCCAAGGACAAGCCGCCACAGCCAAGGCTCCTGGGATGTGCTGGCAGCTTTCACATGCCTTCTCACCGCCAAGGCTGTTGAGGGATGTTGATTATTTAGGAAGACCTCAGCCAAGCCAGAGTAGCTAAAATATGTTAGCAAAACACGGACACTTTTTGCTTCAAAGGGCACTTAAACCTTAACCTTAATTTGCCTAAAACACACAGAAGACTCTTTCCATCTCTGAAAGAAAGAAAAGAAAAGAGAAAAGAAAAGAAAGATGCCTGCATCTAAAGCAGACTTGAACCAGGAAGAAATATGCAGTATACTTCATATTATGGATGAATGTAAAGGATCATTTTTCTTTCCCAAACTGTGCCTAATACAAGCTCTTCAAAACAGAAGACCCTAGACCATCACACAACCAATCTTTTCCATGAAAAGGCAACGACTTCCAACTTAAACCTGAAAGATGATTTTTCCAAATTTCATCTGAACATAAGGAGTTCTGTGGCATTTTTTTCCAAGATCTTTGCTGGGTCTAGATGATGTATTCCTGTTTCTTGATTTGAAATGAGAGCGAGCGGTGGGGCGGTGGGGGGGAACTGCATTATCTTTATAAGAAGATGCATCTTAAAATGATACCACTTCATAGTTAATACCAGCAAACTGCTTAAACAAACCATACTATGCGCCCTCCACCCAAGAGCATTCGTGCAGGTAGGATCTGCAGTGTGGACAGAGGGTAGTGGAAAACTGTGGCCACTGTTAGCTGGTCAGACTGATATTTACTGTATGGCAGGTGCTGTGCTGAGTCCTTCATGGGTCTCATTTCATTTGGTCCTTACAATAACCCTATAGGGCAGGTCCTATTATTAGATACATTGTATAGCCGGAGGTGATCACACTGCTGAAAAGTGACAACCAGATTCAAATGCAGAGTTTCTGACTATTGTGATATAGGGTCCCTGATGGCATGCGCTTACCAGCAAAGAGAGTCCATTTGGCCTTGGTATTTCTAACTCGGAGACTGAAACACAGAGGGACTTGTAGATGGAACCAAGTTTAAATGACTTAATTGGATGGGCTTAACTTTGGAGGAACACCGCAGAAGCAAATGTGTTTTTCAAAGATCTTCCACTAGATGTCGCTAAAAGGATTGAGAACTAGAGAAAAGGGCTGCGGATTTCTGCTCTCCTTGTGATTGCACAAAAGAATAAATTGCATTTATTGCTATTTGCATGAATGATTTACCATAATCACCTAAATGTTTCTAAACTTTGAATAATCCAAAGTGCATCATGCCCTGTGATGTGGGCACACTGTAGAAATTCTTTTCAATGAAACTGAGGGAAAGTGAGCCAACAAGCTGCCCGGGGTTCCCACCATTGCTAAGCCACTCAGTTTATTTTTAAAACTGGGATCAAAAACTGTTCTCTGATGTCAGCCTCATGCTTTAAGGGGCAAAAAAGCTCATTACTTTCAAAAAAAATTGGTGCAACTGCAAGGAACTCTTGAAATGCACACATGCCTCTATTCAAAAGACAAGTTTGCAGTTAGTAAAACTTAACAGAAATGAAAGTATTTTGTGAGGGGGTAAAATCCTGCAGGTTCTAGAGAGGTGAAGTGTTGCAGCCCAGCCCTTCCCTTCACTGTAAGCCTTCAGAGGCAGGCTTGCAGTGGGTGCCACCAACAGCTGCCCCAGCCACTGTCGCTGTGCTGAGTCCCCCCAGCCTCCCCCAGCCTCACAGCCACGCAACCCTGTGATCCAATGGCAGCATTAGGCAGACAACACCTATTCCCATTCGTTTCTCAAGAACAATTCTTGCCCTCAACAGCTGGGCCCTGTCCTGAATAATCCAGACGATTTTCTCAGTGCTCCTCCATGGGCGCCTTTAAATGACATCTGAGATCTAACGTAATGCTGTGGCTCCAACTGGTACTAAACTGACAATAACAACCACTGTATGTGTGTCTTCTACATACATCATTGACTTCTCATGGCAACCCTATGAGATAGGTAATACTATCTCACAGAGAAGTGAAGTGTATTCCCTAAGGTCACACAGCCATGAATGGTGGAGGTGGGATTTGAACCCAGCTCTGACTCTACAACCAGCTCCCTGGAGCTGAATTCTCCTTTGCTATCCATCCCAATATTCTGTTCTTCAGGTTATGCAGGGTTTCTTGCCTACTCACTGAGAGGTCCTGTGTGGCTGGCCCTGGGAACTGAAACAGAACTTGTTGGATGACAGATGAATAGGAATGTGCATTTAAAGCAATCCAGTGGTCAACAAGGACTTACTAAATGCTTTCTATGAAAGAGGCCTCGGATTAAGGGTTTCTTACAAAGGCAGGTAAGCAAGCATTGTCCAGCAAGCACTAACTCAGAGAAGTACCTGCTAAAAAGGCAGGGGCCCAGAGCAGGGAGTTTTGCTCTCTGGCTGAGCAGGCTCAGGGAGGGCTTCTTGGAGCAGAAAGCCTAGTGCTGGATTTGATAGGAAAGGTTGGAATCTCCCAGGTCAGGAGAGCAAGGCAGTGGGTAACAGACAGCAAGCTAGCATAGAGGCTGCTCCGGTCAGCCCCAGCTGGGGAGCTCCTGCACCCTCTCTATGGAGACTCTGTCTTCACCCTCTTCCCACCTAGGACAGCCACTTCAGCCCTGGCCTCTGCTCACTACATGCCATCCCCAGCATTTGGAGTTGTCTACCCATGGATTTGTCTGTGGCAGAATTCCCCCTCCCATTCAGGGTCAGGTGACTGTATTTGGTCACAGCTACAGTCAGCTCTGACAGAGGAATTGGCTTACACTAGGGCAAAAAAACAGAAAAAAAAAAGAAGAGGTGGGCTTCCCTTTCTCACCCAAGGTCCTGCCATTCCCAGTACCAGGGGTGGTCAGCCTTTCTCAGGAGGTGGAAGCCCTCACTGGGCCTGTCCACTGTGGGTCTACTTGGGGTCAGGCAAGCCTCTCATGTCCTTATTTGTCACTCAGGCTGCCTTGTCAATCACCCCGAATGGTCCTGGAACGAGGTCTTACTCAATTTATTCATTAGCAACTACCGTGTTTAGTTTTTGCTGCCAGGCACTCCTGGCCGATGTTATCTTGGGAGCTGGCCTTGGTGCCGCCTTCCAGTGATCCACCTAAAGGCGATGGGGCAAGGAGGGAGTCCTGGGGCCCACTCCCGGCTGAGAAGAAAGGGGAACACTCAATGGCAGGGGCGAGGCCACCTTTTCTTCCATTTATAACCTCGCCTGTTGTGTTTGCTTCTGGGGGCCCCCCATATCAAAACAATATCACATGAGCCTCCTGACAGGCAGGCAATAACACTGCTCATTAATCCCCCGCCCCCGCCCTGCCCTCCATGCTCCTCTGCAAAGGTGTGTAAATAAAGTGGCCTTTCCCTGACCCTGGAAACCAACCCAGCCTGGGCTGCCTTGTCGAACTCAGAGAAGAGTGTCTTAGAAACACTCTCTCCATAGGAAGCACTTCCTCCTCACTCCCCTTCTCCCTACTAAGCGACCCCCACCCCTCCCACACTCACCCATTCCCATGGGTGCACATGCACACACACATACATTCACATGCACATAGCGAGGCCCCGGAGCCCTCTGTGTTGGCAGAGTATAGAAAGGAGGAACATGCAGACAAACACCCTTTGAACTTGGGCAGAGAGCAGCCAGGATTCTGCCTCCCACAAAACATAGCTGACATTTCTCCTTGAGAGGCCCTCCTTGGCCTATTTTGCTCTGTGAAGTGACCGGAACTGTCTGCAGATCTTCTGCTAATAACTCCCTTGGCTAACTTAGAACAGGGTACTGGGACTCCCCAGCATCTGATGGGGGACCCAGCACCCACAGCAGAGGACAGTAGCCACTCACCACCACAGTCTGCACATACTCGGTGTCTGCATGAATGTGCCCTAGAGCACTCCTAGCAGGTCATGTACTCCCTGGCAAAGAAGCCCTCTGACGGCCCTACTGGGCAGAGAAGGAAAACGGTCCCAATGTCACAGGTTAAAGGTCACTGCCTTGGCTTCCGGTTTGTAACTGCTCCTTGAGGAGAGTAAAAAGCTGAAAATCCCAGAAAGACACCTTCCAAATCTTATGTTCAAAGCCCTGAAACCAGAGCAGTGATCACTAAGTGATGATCACCAGCATGGTCCTAGAACACATGCAGGCAGGAGGTCAGATCTGCCTTGCTAGGGAGTCTCTTCCTGTCCTGAGCCCTGGAACAGGCACCCTGGATCCCAACATCAGGAGTCACACTATCCCCCATTCCCATACACACCCCTTCCCATCCACCAGCCTGGCCTGCTGGGCCAGAGCCCAGCTTCTCCTGACACAGGGTGATGGCACATCCCCTGCTGACCACCACTGCTCACCCAGGTTGGGCTCCAGGCACGACCCTCTCAGCTTGTCTCCCTGTGCACTCTCTGGCCAGACTGGCTGGGAAACCTGATACTTCTGTACCTTGAAACGACAAGGCTTCCTAAGCTTAAGAGAATAAATTAGAGTTGAGTTCAAGTAGGCTCAGCTGCGGCGGATGGGCAAATTGATTTGCTTCCCATCTGGGAGATTAAATTCCACTGCCCAGAAATGGCAGTGGGGTAATGAGCTGTCAGTCAAACGGCGCAGAGCCAGGGCCAGGTACGTAATTGAAAGCCAGCAGCTCCTCATTAGGTCCCATGGAGGTCCTGGCTGCGGATTCCCACCTCAAGGAGGCCTCTGGACCCCAGAGAGAATGCACTTGGCCCTGAGGCCACATCCTCTAGAGGGAAACGCCACCTTGGGCCAGTGCTGGGCTAACTTTAAGGAACTTTCACTGAGCTCAAGGTGCTTATATTTGTCCGCAGTCACTAACAGCCCCTCCAGGATTTAATTATGGGCAAATCCACTGAGATTCCACCCAAGGGGCATCTTTTTCCAGGGGCCCTCTCCTGTCCTCCTATGTGTCCCTAGTCACCCCAGGTCGTCTCAAAGGGCAGCACCCCCAAAACCATCGCCACACCCCACTCAGCCCTTTACACATACAAAACACCCGTACTCACTCTGCCCGTGTAATCCTGAAACACCTGCAGATGGTGATGGCAGTACCTCCATTCGATAGCTGAGGAATCTGAGGTGCATGGAAGTTTAGAAGCTGCCTTCTAACACTTTGGCAGGCCTAGGAATGGAGAAAGGAGGGTCCTCTTCAGCCTCATCTCACATAATCCCCTCGCATGCTCTCTACTGTACTTCCTCCCTGGGGCCACTCGTATCTCACCTTCAGGCCTTTGCATATACCAGTTCCCCACCAGAACACACTACAGCCTCCACTTATTTGTAATCCTACTCAACCCTGCAGGGCTCTGCTCTTAGACATCCCTTATGCCTCCTCCAGGAAGCCCTCTCTGACTATTCTGTCTGGGGAATGTGCCCTCTCTCTCAGTGCACCCTGCACACCTGCCAGCCACAGCGCTGTGCCTTCTGAACAGCTGTCATGTGGTTATGTGGCCATCTACCCCATCAGACGCTGAGCGCCACTCATGCACACATTCCATGAGCCCACTGGGCCAAGCTCTGTAAAGGGCTCTGGGGACAAGCAAAGGAGACCCTGCCCTCCATGAAGGCAGAAGCCAGGGGCTGTACACCTGCTGTACCCTCAACTGCCTCACCCCAAGGGCACAGGGCAGGGCAGGGCAGGGGTTCTCTCTTGGTGGCTCTATGAATCAACAACAGGATTCAAAGGCCAAGCAGCAGGCTGAGGGCCTGACTCAGAGGAGCATGGGAATAACATGCCCATGTGAAAGTCAACCCGGGTGACAGCTGGGGGTAACCCATCATGCTGGACCTCTCACTTCAAGCAGGTGCATGGTGGCTTCAGAGTGGAGTCTGATGTTGGCACCAGGCCACAGCTCGGCCCCACCTTGCCACTGCTAACCACAGCTGGAGTCTCATGGCATCTAGTGCTTCTGCTCTTGCAGACTCTTGACTTGAAAAGGGAGTGGACATGGGACCTTCCTGGATAGATGCCAAATCCAGTGTTGATCAACAGGGAAAACAGTGGCCAATGTCTGCAGGAGATGCCTGTGAATTACAGCAGCAGAGATCCCTGCCTGTGTACCAGTTAGCGTGGGTGGGCAATAGGCTGAGGAGTCTGCCTGCATCATTTCATCAAATCCTCCTAACTGCCCTGAGAGGGAACATCATAGCCCCACTTTCTAGGTAATGGGAGCTTACATCAGAGAGGTAAAGTGACTTGCCCAGGCCACGCAGCAGGAACCTGGCAGAACCAGGACTCACAGCGAGGGACCAGTGACTCCGCGGTCAACTCTCTTTCATCCTCCTATGCTGCCTCCCGTAAGGGCCTCTAAAAGGAGAAGAGGTGCGGATGAGCACCTTGTCCAACACCACAGAGCTGGAGAGAGGAGGAGCCGGGGCAGGCCCTGAGAGTCTGGGCTTCCTCCTGGGCCTCCTGGGTGAAAAGACAAGGGACCCCAGCAAAGCCCATATGGACACAGGAACGAGGCCCAAGTTCTGCTCCTCCCAGGTTGGGGTCCCGGCCCGGGCCTTCCAGTAATTAGTGCGCCCTTGTTAAGACTCAGTCGCGCCATTCTCGGGCCAGGACTTGTTTTTGTTCCCATGCGGAGGCCCTCGCAGGAAGGCCAGGCGCACGTGCGCAGCCCCATAAATCCAGCCGGCGTCGCTCATTACAAGGTTCCGCCTCACGGCTCCGCCGGCCCTAGCCCGCGCGGGCTTCTCCGGGACG
The DNA here is from genome assembly GCF_003255815.1 of Theropithecus gelada. Taxonomy (NCBI): domain Eukaryota; kingdom Metazoa; phylum Chordata; class Mammalia; order Primates; family Cercopithecidae; genus Theropithecus; species Theropithecus gelada. The sequence continues at coordinate 131,753,021 of NC_037673.1, read as the reverse complement.
GGCCTCCCTGCAGCCCGGCTCGGCTGCCCCGTGCCGCCCACAGCCTCAGACATGAGCTCATCCAGCACGACGCGTGTGAGGAAGTGGCGGGACGGCGCTCTCACAGCAAGGGGACAATGTGTCCATTAAGGCTTGTCAGCCCCGCCCCCCCTCGCCCCCCGCCGACCCACCCGCCCTCTGAGCAGGACCACCCCACTCCGGGCCCTGGCCAGCCTCTGTGGACCGTACAGCTTGAAGCCAGTTTTTGGGGATGTGTCCCGGGTGTGGCCGTCCACCCAGTGAGTGCCACAGGAAGTCCAACAAGGCAGGGAGGACTTGCCTGGCGGGAGAACTGGGCTTGGCAACAGAAAGGCCCCAGACGTCCTTGCCTCCCTGCAGGCAGATTGACCAGCTCCCTGTGGGATCTGGGGCAGGTTGCTCCATCCCTCTGAGCCTCCATCCCGGCAGCTATAACATGGGAAGTTACTCACAGCCCAGGCCACCCCACTGTCAAGGGCATTGACAGGAACAGATCATGATACAGGGAGGCCTCTCACCATCCAGGGAGCCCCGTAGAGGTGGCCTGGGTGAGGTGAGTGGGGGCAGGAGGGAGCCAGGTGAGGGAAGCACTGGGCACCTGCACCAGTGACCTTGAGCCTCTGCGCTTGACTCTCCTTCAGTAGGAAACCAGGCTGGTCCTTTACTCTGATATAAGGAGCTGGTTAGGGGCATAAAGAGGTAGGCCACCATTGTGTGTGCTTGGGACAAGTCACCGCCCCTCTTTAGGGCATGTTTTCTTCTGTAAAACTGAGTTGGCCACACAGCAGGTCGGAAATACTTAGTGGATGGGAACTGCGTCTCTTACTTTGATTCCCATGGAGGGTGGAAGCTGTGTAACTGCCACATCTGAAAATCAGGCTCTGGCTGCGGTCTGTGCTCCAGGGCAGCCAGCTCATGCCCAGGTGGCGATCATTACCACACACCATCAGAGCCCATCTTTACTGCATGTGGCCGAGGGTGCTGGAGGCATTGGCCAGCCCCTCCATGCAGCACTGTCACAGCTCAGAGAGGAGCTGGGCAACGTTCACTTGGAAGGAACATTCTAGAACTGCACTGTCCAATACAGTAGACACTAGTCACGTATATTTACATTTAAACTAAAGTTAAATACAATTAAAAATTCAGTTCCTCATTCACACTAACTACATTTCAAATGCTTGGCAGCCACATGTGGTTAGTGGCTACCATGTTGGACAGCAATGATTATAGGACATCTCCAGCATTGCAGGGAATTGCACTGGTTGGCTCTGTTCTAGAACACTGAGCCATGGAGCCCTTCAGGGCGACACCCCATGTTTTCCATATCATTTGATTCAGTGTATGGAGCAAAAGCCATAGCCAAGGCATTTCCCCCAAGCAAATGGTTCTATGCTAGTAAAAATGATGTCAGTGATATTGTGATGCTAGAAACCATAACACCCATGGACTGAACATTTCTATGTCCCAGCAGAGTGCTGGGTGCCCGACATTCACATCACATTCAACTCCCTCCAAAAGACTTTATCATTAGTGACGCATCTCTATCTTACGGACTCAGACAAGCTAAGGAACTCCAGCAAGGTGGTGTCGCGCAAAACCAGCTCTGACTTCAAAGCCAGCCTGCCCCTCAGGCACAGAATCTGCCTAACCTCTTCCTGTGTTTTGAATAGATGTGCACCCAGAGGGATGACTGTCCTTTATAAAGGCATTTGTGTTTCCCTTCCTGGCTTTCATTTAGCTTTGAACACCTCCTCCTCTCAGGAAAGCTCAGACTTGTTTGAACCTGGGCTGAAGGTCACTTGGGTGCTGGTGTGGAATTTCATGCCCTAGCCAGGCCTGCAAGGGGCCAATGGGGCTAGTCTGGTCCCACAAACCATCCCCAGTTTCCAGAGGCACCTGCTCACTGCCTGGCTTCAGCCACCTGAGGCCAGGTACCAGGTATCCTGGGGAGTGAGAGCTGATGGACTGAGGCCACAGCTGTACTTGCAAAACCCGTTCAGTGACACAGCCCCTGCACGGCTCAGGTCAGCAGAGCTGAGAGGGACGCAGATGCCAGGTGGATGCCCTGATGCATATGCACGTGCCTGTGAGCAGTGACAGCCCACGTGCTCCTGCTCAAAGCCATGGTGTGGCACACACGAAGGCATGGAAAGCAGGACAGGGTGGCCATGGCCAGGCCCTTGGAGCGAGCCCTGCACCTGCATCCACTAGGCTGCCTGTTAGCTAGTGGGCGAATTAATGAATATTAGGCTGTGGTCTCAATACCTGCTGGGGTCACCTGATCAGCCTTCTACAGAGCTCATTGCTCTGGCCGCAAAACTCCTGTCTTGCCATCCCCAAACTCCTCAACTATATCCTCATGGCAACCCCGAGAGACTCGCATGCAGAGTAGGGACCACCCTCCAACTTGACAGATGTGGAAACTGAGGCCTAGTGAGCAAATGCCGTTTCCAAAGCCCATGACTCCCTCCTGGGGCTTGTCCATGAGGCTCGTCACCTCTCCGTCAGCCACCTTCTCCAGGATGTGTCCCACAGGCGTGCACACTGTGGGCTCGATAGCTCCCAAAGCCAAACAAGTTCACCAGAGGGACAGCTCCAGGTGCCCTCCTCTCTGCCCCAGGCCTGCCATCCTCCCTCAGCCCTGCAGGTCACCCTAGGACCCAAGTCACCAGGGAGGATGATTGGTGAGCTCACCTGGCCTGAGTACTGCACACAGGACATTTCTCCCACAGACACCTGCATGTTTAGAAACCCCAAACGCCAGGCAACTCAGCAGGCCCGGCCCAATATTCCCAGGCACAGGAACTCTCTCACCCTCATACCCCAGAGGGCCACACGGGCCAGCCAGCCTCCAGCAGGGACTCACCAGAAATAGCCTGGCGGCCTCAGAGCAGCCCTCACATCCAGACCCCTCTGCCCACTGGCATGAGCCTGCCGCGGCTGTATCTTAAATAGGCTCACACCTCTGTGCTGAAGGCTGAGGGAAGCACTGCACCCCCACAAAGCCTGATCCTACGTTTGTCTCACTGAAGCCCTAGGGCTCCAGTTTAAGAGACTTTTTATAGACTCCTATAAAGGAGAAAGTGAACTTTTAACATGTTTGCACTCCACTAAGTCAATACGCATAAAAGGGATAGCAGCTGAGCTTCCGCTGCCCACTTGCGGTCCAGCAGGGCTGGAAGACACTGTCAGTGCCATCCAGCTCTGGTGGGCACCTGTGGCTGCTTCCCCTCGGCCATGGGCCTGGACCATGGACCCCAATTCATAGGCCGTCTGTCCACCAGGGCCATGGGCTGGCATAATGAAGCCAGAAAGTCCCCCCTTCAGCTGGGCTAATGGGTGGCTCCTGCCCTCATTCAGCCGAGACGGCCCCCCAGACGCATGATTCACATGTGAAGATTTAGAGGAGGGGAAACACGGAAGCTGTAAAGTTTTACTAGGAATTCTCAACCATCCTCCTTTGGCCCCGACATTCATGCTGCCCTTCATTTTTAAGAGAGCTTCCTATTCGCTTTGAACTTACCCCTCAAAGCTAAGCAACCCTGTGCCCGCCTCTAGGATCCAGGGTCCAGACTCAGACTCCAAAGGTGCCTGCCTGCCCAGGAGGGAGATAAAGAGACTGCTCAGGGTACCCCAGAGGGCATTCTCCTGCCAAGCCTTGTCCTGGAACAGTCCCTAAGGACATCCTCTGCCCACTTGCCACCCTGTCAAGGTCAAGGGAACCAGGATTTTATGACTGAGCCCAACACACCCTCCAGGGTTGGGTTTGCAGACATCTGCACACAGCTTTCCATTCAGTCATTGGTACTGAGCACCTCCTGTGTGCCAGGCACAAATGAGTGATGCTAACAGCAGCCTCCACCGATTGGGCACTTGATGGGTATTGGCTCAGTGGTTCAGAAAGGAGACATTAGAGTCAGTTCCTGGGTTTTGAGTCCCAGCTCTGTCACTTGCTACTATGACCTTGGATGTCACATAGCTTCTCTGAATCTATAACATATCTATACAATAGGAACAATAATTACCCCACACACACATACACACAACCACCGTGAGACTGTTGCACAGATTAAATTGCATGGTATATGTGCCCAGCATATAGTAAGTACTCAGTGAATGGTCATGTGGAACTCTAACAAACCTGTGATTAAGAAATAGGAAATGCCATTATCCCTTTCTTGAGAATGAAGGAGTTGAGGTTTAGAAGGTTAAGTGACTTACTGTAGGTCATACAGGGAGAAAGAGACACAACTGAGCTTGGATCCCAGTCCTCTCAGACTCTAAAGCCCACAACCTTAAGTGCTGTCATGCAAAACACTCCAGGCTTGAAAAGCAATGCAGGCCCCTCAATAAGTGAGAAAAGTTCAGTGTCAATAAACTTACAAGCATCAAATCTACAAAGTGATTATTTTCATTTCAGCATCACAGTTCAGTGTTGGTTGTTTGGGGCTGGCAATAGTGGGGATGGTAGGAGTAGTATTACAATGTTTTGGGTGCTTAGAGGAGTCTAGTGCATGGGGCCAATTTTTTATCTGATGCAGATCAACTGGACATGGCTCCTGAGAGGCCAGGCCTCCAGGTCTCTGACTGGCCATGCACCCAGGGAGGGGTGGAGAGGGAAGCATTGCAGGCAGATGTCAAGGCTGCCCAGTGACTCCGCACAGAGCTGTTGGTTTAGTGCTCGCTCTCTGAGTACACCAAAGCCAAAATGTATTTCAGAAAAAAGCTCACACATCCCACCACTGTTTTGGCTTTCTATACAGGGACAAAAGTAGAGTGAATTCTCCTTCCTGTTCCCTGATGTCACTCAGATGCCATTTTCTGGCTGGTAGTCAGCCTTCTGGGAGCTCCCGCTCTCCAGAGCACAGCCATGGGGCCAGAAATTATTGAGAAATGCAGCCAAATGGAGAGAAATCACTGTCACAATGCTCACAATCATGATTCCATAGGAAAGAAGGGGCACCTTCCCATGGCGGTGACGCAGACATTGTCCCCATGAGTTGTATCCCTCTGTTTGCTCCATGCACTGTCAGGTGTAATTCCAAAGGAGACAGATGCTGAGGTGCTGCAGGTTCTTGGGCAGCCAGCTGGCAGCAAGAGGGGAACCAGGCCTCCACAGAAAATGTGCTTAGGAACAGTGGCCTGGGTACAGCAGTGGGGCCTGGACGGAGGCAGCTCTGGTGCTTGTCAAGGACTGGGCTCTGCTGGTTTTCTCCTCCAGCCTATCCTTGGGTCTTCATGACTGTACTAGTTTCCTGCTGCTGCTGTGACAAATTGCCACAAAATTCATGGCTTAAAACAACACAAAACATCTCACCACTCTGGAGCTCAGAAGTCCACGATGGGCCCCACTCTACTAAACATCAAGGCATCAGCAGTGCCGTGCTCTCCTGGAGGCTCTGGGAGAATCTGTTTCCTCACCTCTTTCAGCTTCTGGAGGCAGCTCACATTCTTTGGCTCATGGCCCCTTTCCCCATCTTCAAGGCCAGCTGTGGAGCATCTTCAGACATCTCCCTCTCTCACTCCACTGTCATCATGTCTCCTTCTTTGACTCTGACACCCCATCAAGGGGAGGACATTGGGCCCAGCTGGAAAGTCCAGGATACTCTCCCACTTCAAGGTCCTTCACTTAATCACATCTGCAAAGTTCCTTTGCCATGGAAGGGATCACAGGCACAGATTCTGAGGATTAGGATATGGACATCTTTGGGATGATGATATCCTCATAGATCCTTGGGGCATAAGTGTGCCTCACACCACCAGAAAGATGGATGAAGTGTCGTCATCAGGAAAGGTAATGGGATCTATGCACTCTGTTCTTAGAGAGAAGAAAATCCAGTAGATGAGGCTCTGCTTTCCCCATTCTCCCAGCATTGCCCACCCTTGGAAGGAGCATCCCGTGCCCTCAGGATGACTGGGACTGTGAGGGCACCTGCTGGCCAAGGGAGTACAGAGCCCCTCTCCCGTGGCTGGACTACTCCCAAGGCCAGGTGGGCCCTTCTCCCTTGCAGGCGTTAGGGCCCAGGTCCTCTACCTCTTAACCTGTGTCTTCCCACAGCAGGCAGCCATGCATCACTCCAACCTTTCATAGCACCCACCTGACAAAGTTCAAACACAGGCTCCAGTCTCCTGCTTTTTGAGTTAGTTCTCGACACTGCAAATTCCTGGTGGGGGTGAAATATGAGTGCAGCAGAGCCACGGGTGGTCCAGTGGGGCAGGCTCTGGGCTCTCCCCAGGGCAGTGAGGGGACACAGCAGTGCTGGCTGTGAAGTCCACTCCTGCTTCCGCCGCTGTTTGGCTGTGCCACCGCGGGCAGTGGGCCTGGGCTCTCCAGATGCAGTTTCCTCAGCTGGGAAGTGGGGGTGTTCCTGGTCTCCTCTCACAGGCCTACCATGAAAACGCAAGGAGAGGGAAGATGGCAAAATAGAGCAGGGGATGGACAGTCAGCCCTCAGGATGGTGAGTGGTGGCACTTCTTGTTTTATTTTTAAATCCTGAGATTTTGGCACACAGTGCATCCTCGTTGCATATTTGCTATTATACTCAAAACATTTTTCGTTTGCATTTTGAGGTGCCGTGTCCCAGATGAACCGTGGTGTGGATAGCCAAGAAACCTGACAATGCCTTCCAGAAAGTGGGCATGGTGAGGAGACCGTACATTGGGCTTCCCTCTGCCCCTCAATTCCAGGCCCCTGCATCTGCCCCACTGCAGGCACTGAAGGGGATGGATGCCCCATCACACCTGCCCTGGGGGTTCCTCCTACAGTCTTGCTGCTGCTCTTCATATGCCCAGACTAGGGTAGTTATTCCCAGCTGGCAGGTCAAGCATCAATCTATAAAAGTTGCATGGGATGGAGTTGATGTGGACATTCCGAGGCTTCTTGTCAGGGACCTCCTTAGGGCCTCAGGTGCCTTCATTAGCCACATGGAGCATCAACGATGGATCACCCGCACTCCTCCCTGGCTGAGCCCACAAGACCCAACACGACCAGAATCTCAGGCATAGTGCAGCCCAGAGGATGAACGTCTTTCCTTTTAAACACATCAGGCATGGAGGCTTTCTCCTAAGCCCCTCTGGGGCCCTAGAGTGCCTGCCTTCTCTTTAGATTTCTGTCCCCAGCATCAGCCTCCTCCACAGCCTTCATTTAGGAAAGGCCCTTGCAACCCAACTCACATTTAGGCACAGGCACATAAGCAAAGCCTCCACAGCCTCCCAGGAGGACTTGGACATGGACAGGCCAGGGCAGACCACCCCCAGCTGAGTAGGGAGCAGGGGACTCACTTGCCAGGGATATGAAGAAGTTGTAGGACAAGGCCCACTCCCTTCAAGCCCCCTGCTCCCAAAGCTGGAGGGCCATCACCTGGCCAGACTGTAACTCAGTCTGAATTACTAGTTCTTTCATCTGAGCTTCCCTCCATCACTCAGACCAGAGCCAACAGAACCCAGCACCATGGATTCTAGGAGGCCTTTCACAACCCAGCGATGACAGGTAGCATTTGTTAATTGCTTATCATGTGTCAAGCACTGAGCTACAGGCCCTACCACAACAAGGGAGGAACCATGACCCTCATTCTCACAGGCAGGGAAGCTGAGGCTTTGAGCATTTAAGGGACCTGCCCAAGTTCATATAGGCAAGCGACAGAATCAGGGCTTGAATCCAGGTCTGTGTGACTCTGAAGCCCACTTTTTTTTTTTTTTTTTTGAGACGGAGTTTCACTCTTGTTGCCCAGGCTGCAGTGCAATGCTGTGATCTTGGCTCACTGCAACCTCTGCCTCCCAGGCTCAAACGATTCTCCTGTCTCAGCCTCCTGAATAGCTGGGATTACAGGCACCTGCCACTATGCCCGGCTAAGTTTTTTGCTAATTTTAGTAGAGATGGGGTTTCACCATGTTGGCCAGGCTGGTCTTGAACTCCTGACCTCAGGCAATCTGCCCTCCTCAGCCTCCCAAGGTGCTGGGATTACAGGCGTGAGCCACTGCACCCAGCCAAGGTCCACTTTCTTAATCACTACACTCCTCTCCCTGCCCTGGCACTTCCCCATCGAAACAGAATTCCATCCAGAGGTCCCAGCTTCAAGTCTGCTGCACTCAGAGTCTTTCTGAACCTAACTCAGCACACTGCATCCAGTAGCTGGGCCACCAGACCATTCCAGGGCCTGAGCAGAGCACCTGGCCCCTGCCAGCCCAGGAAAGTGAGGCTGACACAGGATAAGGGCCCCTCTAGTCCCCGAGGCTGGAAGTAAAACCAGTTGTCAGGCTGCTCTGATCAGCTTCCTTTCCTCCTCTGCCACTAACATTGCTGGAACCTTTCCTCCAGTGATGGGGACATCCTAGTATCAACAGAAGTGACCAAGCAGTGGAACAGGCTGCATAGGGGCAGAGGGTAGTGCTTGGGGAAACAGATGGAAATGGGGCATTCTCCATGGAAAAGGTATAAGCAGACCTGCTGATGTGGGAGATTTAAGTCCAAACTATGTGATAAACCCACTGGGGTCCTTGGGAATGAATTGTGATTTAAAACAAAAGCTGAGGAGCCCAGGGCCCCATAAGATCTTGCTGGTGAGCATTTGGGAGTCACTCAACAAAATAGCCACCAACACCCACACCCACACCCACACACACCTGTCCCTCAATCTTTTGCATCCACATGCCAGTCACTAGTGGCTCCAGATCCTGACCTTAAAAACCACAATGCCTCGACACCCCTCCAGTCCTAACTGTACCACACAGCCCTTTGCCCATGTGTACTGCATCCCACACCCTCATTTTAAAAGATTTACTCTTCTGTGTCATTTGAGGGTCTACTACTGTCATGATAAGGGAAGAGGAGAAATTCCGTCAAGGCCCCCAAGCTGACATCCGCAGTCAGCTTGCACATGCCACACTCAGAGTCGTGGCTGTGCAGGGTTGTCTGCCTGTCCAAGGGTCGTTCTGTCTACGCTGCCACCCACATAGCCTGGCCCAGCCCATTATGCCCTGCCATGCCTTGTTTTCTAAAGAAGCACAGGGCAGTGAAGAGGGGGTGGACCTCAGAGCCAGGCAAATCTGGCTTCTCAGCTCAGCCACCTACTAAACTTGTGGCTTTTTCTACAGCACTTGCCATTTTTGAGACTCAGTTTCCTCATTTGTAAACTCACTTCAAAACACTGTTTGAATACAATTATATGAATAGGCAAGACACTAACATAGGGTATTTCACACAGTAGATGCATTTATAATGCATGAATTACTAGGTTCTTTCATCTGAGCTTCCCTCTTGCATGTAAGATGTAATTGATGCATCTTCTTGTTTATATGTCCTGTCCTCTCTAACAATAGCCTCCATAAAGAGAAGTTGGGTCTTTTCTTCCTCTGGATGGTCCCTGGGCTGAGTCCAGGGCTGTGTCCTGGAGGCTTCTTGAGAAACAGTGCATACTGTGTGCCAGGGAAGAGTGAGGTCGGGGTGCTGTGCAACGGAGACCTGCTCCTGGCAATGTGGCAGACCACTCTCCCACCATAACAGCCAGAAATGCTGGATAAGACATAATAAACATAACTTCACATGTAAGACTCAATTGAAAAAGAAAAGAAAAAAGGACAGGTGTGGAACTCCACAGTGCTAAAAGCTGCAGCTGAGGTCAGAGTTGCATGAGCACAGCAGCCGTGACTGCGTCACCTCCACGATTTGCAAAGGCCCAACTCAGTATACCAAAAGCCAGACCCACAATTATTTGGGGGCATCCATCATACATGCACTCACACAGTCTCTCACATATGCTTAACTTAATTCTAGGTATTTTGGGCTCTTTAGGCTTCCATAGGAGCCATTTTGTCCTGTTAAATCAATCTACCACGTATAATGACCTTAATCTAATCAGAGGTTTTAAGGTTTTACCAAAGTTGTGTGATGGCCATATCTGCAATCTGATTTTTGTTCTGAGACAATGTCTTGATGGCTGTGCTTTAACTTCGTCTTTGACCTATGGCTATATCTTAATGGCTGCATCCTGAATTTGGTGAGGAAACAGTTCCATTCTCCAACTGCAAAAGTCTGAGAACTTCAGGACTGTCAATTCTGTTTGCAAACTGGTCAGTTCTTCACTGAGTTCATTTCTTGTAGCACCTGATAAAATTTAACCAATAACGACTGACTCATACAAACAAAAAAGCCGTGGACTCCCACTTTCTATTGGCAGAAGGTAGGCTGAGAAAAGTACTCAGCCACTGTACGGAGGGCATATTTTTAATGCTTTTTTTTCTGGAAGTTGACAATGAAAATGGTGGAAAGGAAGGAACTCCCAGAGGGTGAAACCAGGAGCCAATGGATCTGGGAGCTGTTCCCAGAGAGCAGAAGCAGGACCTAATCCAGGAATATTGTCTAACCCCGGGGTAGGAGGACCTCACAGTATTTTCTCCAAAGGAAGAATCTGCTGTGAACCCCTGTTCTGTGCTTCCTGCTTGTCCCCCTTTCAAATGGGATAGTTGTGGTTACTTTGTCCCAGCTCTTCAATTGTATACTGTGGTTTTTTGGCGGGTGGATTGGGGGCAAATACTTGTCTCTTTAGTTCATGGGCCTCTGGGTGAATAGGAACTAATGGAGACAAGACTTCCAACCTGATGCTGTGATTGGATTGGAAATTTTTGAACCATTCTGGGGAGGAAGTAAGTGCATTTTGCTCAAGGGAGTGAAGTGAATATTTGTGATAAAGATGGACAGGCTGAGGTAGATTGTATTATTGCTCAGCAAATAATCATCTTCCCCAACCAACTCCATGGCTGAAGTGGACCTCTCACCCCCTTATTTGGAGTTCTGCCATGTGACTTCCTTCAGCCAATGGAATGTGAGTGGCCATATGTGCAGAAGTTAAATGTACTTCTGTGGTTCATCTTGGCCCTATAAGGCCTGAGAATTCACCCAGGTAACTGTGCCCCTGCAGCCTGGGTCCTGGAAGGAGAGCCAGGTGGATCAGACCTGAACCACGTGGCTCTGGATACAGCAGAACCTCCCCGGCCAACTCACGAACCTGTGGGCAAAAAGTACTTGTTTTTGTTGTATTTGGTTGTATTCCTCTCAAACATTTACTATAAGATAGACTGAAAAAGTTTATTATATATCTCATCAGATTTCCCAGAGATAATAGGATGAGGATGAAGAATTAAAGAGATGATGGTAGATACTTTTCCAGAATTGGTAAAAGTTGTTAACCCTTGGGTTTTAGAAGCCAACGAATTCCAAGTAGGAAAAGTAAAATAAAAATAAAAATAAATAAATATAAAAAAAAAAATCACGGCCGGGCGCGGTGGCTCAAGCCTGTAATCCCAGCACTTTGGGAGGCCGAGACGGGCGGATCACGAGGTCAGGAGATCGAGACCATCCTGGCTAACACGGTGAAACCCTGTCTCTACTAAAAAATACAAAAAGCTAGCCAGGCGAGGTGGCGGGCGCCTGTAGTCCCAGCTACTCGGGAGGCTGAGGCAGGAGAATGGCGTGAACCCGGGAGG